>NW_027223771.1:17259652-17619652 GCF_028538775.1 Myotis yumanensis | reverse complement strand
GATCCCCAAGAAACCACATCAGGGAGCCAGCCAGTCCGATGCAAAAGCATAAGAGTCTTTATTCGAGCTAGCTCGGCTCCCCCACCTTGCCGATGCAGCGACAGGAAGCAGAGAGAGAGATAACTCTGTGTGGAGACTGGTTATATAGGGGGAGTTGGAGGAAGGGGAGGAGAAAGGACTGTGCTCTGCTGATTGGCCAGGCACAAGTCGGTGTCTTGTTCCTGGGTGTGGCTAGCAGAGGCTTAGACTTCTGGGAAGAAGCTCCTCGCCAAACACGTGGCCAAGGTAAGATGGAGCACTTACCCTGGGGCAAGATGGAGGGCGTAGCCCTTACCCTGGGGCAAGGTGGAGGGCGTAGCCCTTACCCTAGGGCAAGGTGGAGGGCCTAGCCCTTACCCTTTCATTCCCCCCTTTGTCTTGGAACTTCCGGCTCAATCATGAGACGGACTGCATTTCTATTCCACCGTTGCTAGAGGCCCATACTGGGCATATCTTAACAAATGGTCTGGTGGAAGGGAAAGAAACCATTTTAGCTTTAACAACTTCTATTGAAATAGGATTTTTTTTCTTAAAATTCCTCCATGGCTATCAACAAAACAAATCAAGATTAATTTATCTACTGTATTCAATTTGGCCTGATGTTTGCATAAATACAACAAGAATGGTAACCGACCACCTTTGCTGGAATCTCATGGTTGAATCTTAATATGCCCCGTAGGGCCAGGAAGCCACGCCACCCAGCTGCCATCAGGCCCGCCTGCAGTATCTGCTGAGTTAGGTTAATCCCTCACCTGTAGCAACTCCACCTGAGCCCACGCTCTAGGCTTTAAGGCCCATCTCAATAGCCCTCCTACTTGTTGCGGCCCAGAGTGTGTGGGGGTTCCGCAGGGACGCAAAGGCATCTTTACTGCTCCCCTTCTACTCTTACCAACCGCCAGTGATGGTAGGGCATCGGCCTGACACTCCAGCGCCAGCCATCTTCAGGGCTTCCAAGCAGGATACCAGGCTTTCTTTGTGGCATTCTTACTGGCTTCAAGTCTTTAGAGCTCAGACAGGGCTCTTTAAAACATGATACTCCAGTCAAAGTTTTCCGTTAATAAAACCACTATTAGGAACTGGTCTTATTGAATCTATGCAAAGAAATGTATTGCCATGTTAGCATTGCCAAATTTCGGAGGAATTACATAAGAAGAAAGACATACTGATCTACTCTAAGATTTTCTGACTTTCCTTGCTAATTCCTTTTCATGGATTTAAAACAAAACAGCAACTGTTGGCATTAAACTTTCTTTCTATGCATAACCATGCCTTAGACCTTCTATTCCAAACAGGCCTTTCCCAGCTTTCTACAGTTGAGGTTTGTACTACCCCTGACATGGGCATGGTTACGCAGGCCTGCAAGACAATATACAGGCTGCCAACCATCAACTCTCTCTCAACAGAGACCAAAACCTGATGGGCACCCTTCCCTGCCCAGTTGGGCACCTGCCCTCTTGGCAGCCAGACACCCTCTACTCTTGGGGTTCACCCCACACAGTCCCCTTCCAGGACAGCCAACATACATTCAAATCTGCAAGAGAATCAAAGGTCAATATAACATATCAATACAATGAAACATAATATTGGCATCATGGCCGCTTCAGGCAGCCAAATCCTACTAAAGTCTATTCTTGACCTTCCTATGAATTATCCTTGTCTCTTTGGAGCCATGTCCATGAAGATGCAGGCATCATCTCAGTCTATTACACAGTATTGTGGGGGCTCCCAGTAGCAGGAGTGATCGTGAGCAATGTTACCAGCATTAGGCAGGTCGAGCATGCCGTAGCTTGAGCTTGAGTGGGTTGCGTTGATCTTGATCGACGCTCCATTTGGTGATGAAGTCTTCCCGGATCACAGATGGACCCAGGTCGCGACGCCGTCTACCTTGAGAGCGGTGGGGGTCGTCAGCACCACAGTGTAGGGACCCTTCCAGCGTGGCTCGAGGGTCTCCTGGCGGTGCCTTCTGCTGTAGACCCAATCTCCTGGTCTGTGCTGATGAGGAGGAGTTGGGGTTGGGCTGGTCTCATACAGATTCTAGAGCCCGTTGCCTTCCTTTCACAGGCAGGGGGAAGGGCCCATGAAATCTCTGTCCTGAGGAACTGTGAGCCCCATCCTTAAATGTCCCAATCAGACTAGAAAAGCCACAGATACCTTTTAAATTTACCCCAGAATTTCAAAATCCCAACCCAGCACAGAATATCACATAGCAAATCAAAGTTCCCAGCAAACAAACAGAGATGCTTACAAACATCAAATAAACATTTACACTTACACCTTTTCAGTGAACAAGTATTTTTACAGTCTTGGGCTCTTGAGCTGATAACAGGAACATCGCACAAGTCCCCTGATGGGGGCCTGACAGGAACAGATGTGGGGGTCTTCCCTTTCCCACATTCCAGGACAGGATTCTTGACCTATGTCTCATTCAGATAGAAACGGTTTTCATCACAAACAAACAAATCCAAAACCAGAAACCAAGAAAACCAAGGCCAAAAGTACCCTCTGATGTTTCAGGGGTACCAAGGAAGGAGAAGTTAGGCAGTGTCCAGCCCTTCTCACAATCCACCACCAGTGACCAGTTCCAGCTTACTGGCCTACCATCCATTCAAAATTTCTTTCCTCCCATCACACCAAAGCCATACTTTTCAGTTAGTTAAAACTTTTAGCCTTAATTTTTAGGTGACATGTAAATAATTAACATTCCTCAGATTAACAATACATTCAAATTTAACAACAAGGATACATATTTAAGCAATAAGGACAGATCAATTTACAGAAGCAGAGACAGCATGCAATCCAAACCACAGCTGTGGGTAAACACATTATCTAGAGTCCTTGGGTAACCTAGTTTAAACTTAGGCATATCCTGGGTCTCCCAAACACTGAGTTGCAAGTTAGCTGGAGCCCTCCCGACCCTGGGACAGCTGCACTGTCCCTCCCAGGCAAAGGAAAAATATGCCCTTGAATATCAGCATGAAACCACAGTCTCTATCTGACTTTTAGAAATTGGATTACTGCTATCAGTCCCTTTTAAAGACTTTGACATAACCTTTGATTGTCCTTAGTTTAAGGAAAGCAGGGTTTTCTAGATTTAAGAGATCAGCTTAAAAATAAATCCGAGAGGCAAGCTTACTTCTGTCCCATAAAACTCCTCCTTAAAGCTCCACCCCTGACTAAATCAGAGGGAGGGGCCTTTGCTGTTTCAAGATGGCGGCCCCCAGGGGAGCGGCAAACCATGCGGCCAACATGGCAGCTGCCAAGTCATGCAGCCCAAAATGGTGGCTGTACCAATAAGCAAAGGCATTTAGTTACCACAATAACACAATTTTTCCCAATTCAATCCGAACCTTAAACTTTTACCTGGCAAGTCAAAATATTCAGCATTTCTCAATCAGTCTAGAATCTAGCTAGCATCCGTTTTTTTCTTTGGGTAAATGATCAGTCTTGGGCTCCATCCTGCACATCTGCAAAGAGACTCTAGCTCAAAACTCTATCCAAAATTGGACAGTGCGCGCATTAGTTTTAAGCCAGCTTTTCTCTCTACACGTGCACAGAAATCCCAGACGCATTTACTTGGGGAGGGGGTGACCTGTTTTCACAGATCCTCACTCAGATGCCCACCTGACCAAAGTCGTGGAGCCACACAAAGGAGGGGAGAGGGCAGGCCCCCTCCCTCCACACTCACACACTTTCACCAGACATTCACTCAGAGTTTAAACAATAACAACTTCCCAACTCCTGAGGGAGCTCTACAGCCTCCCCCAATCTCCTTGAAATGATCAATCACAATACCCAAAGGAGCAGTCTGAGTCCGTCCCATAACATCCATCCAGTAAGTCCACAGAAAACAGAAAAACACAGACACAGACAAACAGAGGGCCCCAAAGAACAGCCTTCCAACTCCATGGAAGCAACTAGACGATGGCCTTATGCCAAACCGGCGGGAGCGACCCGCCTCGTCTCAGATTCTCAGATTGAGGGGGTTCCTACAGACCTTCCGACTCCACGGAAGCAAAACTACACCCCTCCAGATGGAGGGTCGAGGCGTCCCCCGACTCCTCCCGCCCTTGATCCCCCTGTGCGTCCACTTAGATCATTGCGGGCGATTACAGATTTCAGAAGTGCGCTCACACAGAACAGATACAGAACAAGTCCCTAAACAGAGGCAGTAGAAAACTGCCTAGGAATGCTTCTCTTCTACCTTTTTTAAAAGATAGGCCAGATTCGAACCCTTAGCCAGTCCGAGTTTTGACGGTGAGTACCATCTAGAAGCCATTCCTCCAGATACAGGAAAAGTCCCTTAGAGATAACATATATCACACAGAACAGAATACACAACATACAGACACTTACCGCGGCCAGTCAGACTCTACGGATTGGGGGGGTCCCTCAATGGTTTTGGGGATCTCGGACGAGCCCCCAAATGTTATGTCCAGATTTCAGGATCCCCAAGAAACCACATCAGGGAGCCAGCCAGTCCGATGCAAAAGCATAAGAGTCTTTATTCGAGCTAGCTCGGCTCCCCCACCTTGCCGATGCAGCGACAGGAAGCAGAGAGAGAGCAACATGAGGAGCTTTATTAAAGGGTCGCGGCATTGGGAATGATGAGGTCCACTGGCATAAAGTGATGAACAAAAATACATTGAGAGACGAAATCATCAAAGAGACCTTCAAACCTCATAAAAAAGGCATGAGAGGGTGATCGGGGTTTGGAGGATAAGAGATCCAAAGAACAGTATGGGAGGTGCTCTTTATGTCAGTGTAGCAGGTGGGGGAACTGGGCTGAGCTGCACAGTCACCCACAGGGCATGATGACATCAGAGTGGTCCTGGGACTAAAACCAGAGCAGCCGGGCACTAACATTGACAGACGAGTGAATGAAAAGGGAGTCCATTTCTGATGGTGTCTTCATGATATGATATGGGAAATTTTAGGATAATTTCTAACAAGATGGGTTGTTGTGGTGCTACATACGAGGTCCAGAGCTTAGGTGACATATATGTGCCCACCTGTCATTTCTAGTTGAGGCCTGACCCAGTGAACAATAGGAATGAGATAGCATACATCAGTGTCACCTGCACTTGAAAATCTCCGTCAGCATGGGGAAGGGAGAACAGAGAAGGTTGAGAGAGAAATATATCACAGAGGTGGTGAACTAGAATTTTAGAAAATAAGCTAGTTAGAAAACAACCTGTCCTTGTGATGGCTTATTTATGTCATTAGTGAAGATGTGCCTCTGGGAATGAAGCTGTGAGACAAGTGTGGATCAAAGAACTGTGGGCAGCGGGTAATGCAAAGTGATGGCCTCAGCAAACTGGGATTGGAGTCAGAAGTGTAATGTGCATTAGCATTTTGGTGTCTTTGAGGGACAATTTGGAGGACAACATGGGTATTGCCTGACAAGACCAGTGTCAAGTCACTCACACTCCCTTTATGTGCGACATTTCATCCTACCCTATGTTACTGGCACCCACTGTTATTGAAAGGGGGCAGTCTGACTCTCATTTGAGGCCCAAAGCACAGGTATATTATAACTGCTCATCTGCCTTTATTGTTGTGAGAGACACAGCATCAATCTGCACTAATAAAAGACAGACATGCAAATTGCCTGTACCTTCGCTACACCTTAACCGTTTGAGTCCTAGGGGGTATTGAAAAAACACTGTCGAAGAATCCCAAACAGCGCAACCGCGCTTTCTCTAAATGAGTACGAAAAGACCCAAACAGCGTGATAGCGCTTGTTTTATTTTATGTCGAGAAATACCAAGCAGCGCGGTTGCGCTGCTTGGGACTCAAACAGATATTAATTAAAAGGAGCTGTGTGATGTATTTGCATCAGTAAATCTGAGCGCGTGACTTCGACAATCGGTAACGCACCATCAGCTGTCCACAATGTTCGAAATGTGCTGGGTTTTCTCAACATAAAATCTCAGCAGTGCGATCGCACTGCTTGGGACTCAAGCGGTTAAGCCATGCCCACCAGTCAGCCAGAGCGACTATATGCAAATTAACCAAACAAGATGGCGGCTGGCAGCCACGGAGCTGGAGCAAGCAGGAGGCTTGGTTGCCCCAATGATGGAGGAAGCCAAGCTTCCCGCTTGCCATGGTGGGCTCTGAGCTCCACTCAAAGCAACAAAGTTTCAATTATAGAAGGTAAATAAACCCCAGATACCTGCTTTCAGCTGGCCGTGGCAATGGAGCTGGAGCGACCAGCAGGCTTCCCTCTCGCCCACCCTGGCCAGCTCTGAGCTCCTCTCAAAGCTACAAAGTTTCAATTATAGAAGGTACATAAACCCCAGAATTAAAAAAGAAAAGAAAAGGAGAGGCTGGGAGCTTCCGTCACCAGGGGGCTTGGCCAGCCTGAAAAAGCCCTCAGCCCCTCACCCAGACTGGCCAGGCACCCCAGTGGGGACCCACACACTGAAGGGGATATGACCAGCTGCAAACAGCCATCAGCCCTAACAGCAGAACAACTAGGAATGACTGGTCACTATGACAAACACTGACTACCAGGGGGCAGATGTTCAGTGCAGGAGCTGCCCCCTGGAGGTCAGTGCGCTCCCACAGGGGGAGGTCTCCTCAGCCACAAGCCATGCTGACGGCTGCCAGTACAGCGGTGGTGGTGGGAGCCTCTCCCACTTCCTCAGCAGGGCTAAGGATGTCGGACTGCAGCTTAGGGCTGCTCCCTGCTGGCAAGTGGACATTTCCCCAGGGCTGCCGGGCTGCCAGAGGAATGTATGACTACCAGCTTGGACCTGATCCACCAGGGAGTGGGCCTAAGCCAGCAGGTGGACATCTTCCGAGGGGTCCCAGACTGCAAGAGGGCATAGGCTGGGCTGAGGGCCCCCCCCCCAAGTGCACAAATTTTTGTGCACCGGGCCTCTAGTAGGAATATAAGGAGATATTGACTTTGATGGGACTAAGGCCTGCTGTCTTCCCTGATGTGGGGAGTAGAGGAGGCAGATGGATGTGCCAGGTGGGGAGTGTGACAAACTTGGCATCTCAAGAGAGAATCGTATCATGGGATGTACTGTCCTCATTATGACAAGATATGAATTTTGAGGACGTGGCCATTGCATTCGCTCAGGAGGAGTGGGAGATCCTTGATGAGGCTCAGAGACGTCTGTACTGTGATGTGATGCTGGAAGTGTTTTCACTTGTATCATTCGTAGGTAAGACCTTCATCTCTCCTAGTGTCCTGAAGTGATGCCCACTCTTTATTTATTCTCCAGACATAGCACTGTCTCTCTCAAAGCAAGACCATGGGCTCTGCTCATTTCCCCCACTGTCTTGTGAAATGGGCTGTGGCTGCCAGTGCTGAGCTCTCAGAGAGCCCTGAGCAATAGACTCCACAAACTTCCCTAACACCAGTTGCCTTAGGAACTGCAGGAAGTGTCTGGGTGTCAGCAGTCTTACAGACAGTTTAATGGGTCCCTCCTGCTCTTCCTCACCCAGGAAGGGTGACTATATCCAGATCCATGTCCCCCACTTCTGCACCTTTCCTGTAGATAAGGACCTTGGTGAATGCCTGTGCCAGGTATCTTCTTTATATACAGGAACCAGTTGCTGTTATTGTAAGACCCTCCTTACATTGTTGTTTGTAATATTACCTTCTGTGAATACTATTGCAAGCCAAATGCTATGGGCAAGTGATGGCTGCTCACCTCTGTTGTCTTTCATTGAAACTTGGAATATTTAGTTTGTAGATATTTCTAGAGAAGGAGGTGCAGAGAGAACCCTGGGTTTCTGCAGGGTGAACGTACAGGATGTTCCTAGGGGAAGCCTGGCCTGGCTGAGTGGCAGCTCGGGGGAGGTAGGACATAAGGATGGTGTTCAGGTTGTACCAGGAACCTGCTCCTGTCTAATGATGTTTGGTGCAAGTTCCAATGGTCACCCCTCATTTATACATTTACTTTTCCATATTTGACACTTTGCTGGCTTCTCATTTCATCAGTGGCTTTCTAGCTTTGGCTATCTTTGCCTTTGTGTCCTTTTTACATCACCTATTCCTTTGCACATCTCTTTCTGCAGTATACTACAACATGGACCTATGCAAGCGTTATAAGGAGCACATACACTGAGTGGCCAGATTATAATGACCACCCCATCAGCACTCGATTGACACTTCCAAAATACTCAATATTGAAAACTTCCTAAGCAGATACTCTCAAGGTTTTATTATCATTATTATTATTATTCTTTGCATAACAGATTCATTTCTTTGTACTGATGGGGTGGTCATAATAATCTGGCTGGTCATAATAATCTGGCCACTCAGTGTACATGCTTAAATACCCCTAAAATAGCAGCTACTTGTTTCTTGAATTTTACTTGGAATGAGATGTAACCAACCTTCCGCACAGCATGCCCATGTCACCAGCATAGATCTGCTGCATTGATGGCAAACCTTTTGAGCTCGGTGTGTCAGCATTTTGAAAAAC
Organism: Myotis yumanensis; assembly: GCF_028538775.1. Taxonomy (NCBI): domain Eukaryota; kingdom Metazoa; phylum Chordata; class Mammalia; order Chiroptera; family Vespertilionidae; genus Myotis; species Myotis yumanensis. Next base: position 17,611,172 of record NW_027223771.1, on the reverse strand, counting down.
CCTAACTTAACTCTGATGCCATGTCACAAATAGAATTTTTCTGATATTTGCAACCATAGTAAAACAAAGATTTATATTTTTGATATTTATTTTATATATTTAAGTGCCATTTAACAAAGAAAAATCAAGCAAAAAAATGAGTTTGCATGTCAACTTTGACACACGTGTCATAGGTTCGCCATCACTGATCTACTGAATGCTGTTAGCAGCAGAATGAGCTGGACAGTCCACTTCTCCTCCATGTGGTACTTGTCTTGTTTTTGCTCTATTTCTGCTGAAGTCTCCCTTGTTTTGTGATCTTCAGTGCTCAAGAACTTCAGAGTGACCTCTTACTAATCCATCTTTCAGGTCTTTTATTTTCAGCCAATTGCATGAAACCAATGTAGTATGTGCAACCCACTTTTATAATGGGACTTCCCGCTGTCACCAGAGTCAACATTCATTTTGTCATCATTCCTCTGTTTTCAGGTCCTTGGCGTAAGATGGATGATGTGGAGGCCTATTCTCAGCACAGTATATCTATAGGAGATTCTCAGGTCAGGGCTTCCAGGACAGCTGCAGCCACCCAGAGGACCCATCTGTGTAAGCCATGCTTCTCAGTGTTAAAAGATATTTTGCACCTGAGTGAGTTACAAGTGGTTTACTTTGAGAAGAATGTGTTCTTAAGTGATGCATGTTTGAGAGACTTGTGTTCCAGTGCAAACCCTCACCAGCAACAGAAGGATGCCAGTGGAGAGAAGCCCTGGAAAGAAGATATGGAGAGACCCTCGCTTGTGACCTGTTGCTGCTTCTACTTATCTGGGATGCCTGTAGCTAGTATGGAGGTTGGGGAAGACTCCTCAGCCATGTTAGGGCTTCTCCAGCACCAGGCCACTCTTAACACTATGGAGCCACACAGTAACAATGAGATTTCACAGGAATTTCTCAGTGGAAAAAGACATCACCAGTGGGTTGAATGTGAAAGAGCTGACAGCCAGAAACAGAAAGTTCCTTATCAGAAAGATCTCTGCTCTGGAGATATGATTTATGAGTATAATAAATGTGGGGAAGTGTGTAGACAAATGTTTAACCACCCTCCACATGGGAGAGTTCACACTGGAGAAAAGCCTTATGAGTGCAGTGAATGTGGGATATCCTTTCGTCAAAAGTGTCGCCTCACTGTGCACCAAAGAGTTCACACTGGAGAAAAGCCTTATGAGTGCAGTGAATGTGGGATATCCTTTCGTCAAAAGTGTCGCCTCATTGTACACCAAAGAGTTCACACTGGAGAAAATCCTTATGAGTGTAGCGAATGTGGGAAGCATTTCAGAGAAAAGGCTGCCCTCACTAAACACCACAGTGTTCACACTGGAGAAAAGCCATATGAGTGCAGTGAATGTGGGATATCCTTTCGTCAAAAGTGTCACCTCACTGTGCACCAAAGAGTTCACACTGGAGAAAAGCCATATGAGTGTAGCGAATGTGGGAAGTATTTCAGAGAAAAGGCTGTCCTCACTAAACACCACAGAGTTCACACTGGAGAAAAGCCATTTGAGTGCAGTGAATGTGGGATATCCTTTCGTCAAATGTATAACCTCACTATACACCAAAGAGTTCACACTGGAGAAAAGCCATATGAGTGTAGTGAATGTGGGAAGCATTTCAGAGAAAAGGCTGCCCTCACTAAACACCGCAGAGTTCACACTGGAGAAAAGCCATATGAGTGTAGTGAATGTGGGAAGCATTTCACTGAAAGGGCTGAACTCACTAAACACTATAGAGTTCACACTGGAGAAAAGCCATATGAGTGTAGTGAATGTGGGATATCCTTTCGTCAGAGGTCTCACCTCACTAAACACCACAGAGTTCACACTGGTGAAAAGCCATATGAGTGTAGTGAATGTGGGAAGCATTTCCGTGAAAGGGCTGCCCTTAATATACACCAACGAGTTCACACTGGAGAAAAGCCATATGAGTGTAGCGATTGTGGGAAACATTTCAGAGAAAAGGCTACCCTCACTAATCACCACAGAGTTCACACTGGAGAAAAGCCATATGAGTGCAGTGAATGTGGGAAGCATTTCAGTGAAAGGACTGCCCTCCATAAGCACCACAGAGTGCACACTCGATAAAAGCCATATGAGTGTAGTTAATGTGGGAAATCCTTTAGTGAAAGCTCTATCCCCAGTGAAGACAAGAGAGTTCACACTGGTGAGTGTAGTGAGTGTGGGATTCCTTTTAGCTACAACTATAACCTGGTTAGACACCTGTAATTTCACACTGGAGAAAAGATGTAAATGTGTAGGAAATGTTTTTTATTTTTCTCACTAAGAATAAGAACACTTAAGGGGCTCTATGGGACCCATTTACATGAATGTAAACCCCTTTAATGAGAACATACACTCTGCTAGATTCATCATAAAATTGAGGTACAAATGAGACTTGAAGGATCTGTGTTGTACTTGCTAACATGTCCAGACCTACAACCCAAATGATGTCACTGTGAGTGTTTATCACTAAAGAGGTTTCATAGCTAACACCTGCCTCACCTGAGGAGTGTGCATCGGTCACATTCCCTGGGTGCTCAGGGGAATGTATTCTGTGTTCTCGCTTCTGATTGAGGTAATTATGATTCCTCCAAGCTCTTGGCAGTATCTTCATTCATTTCTCTATGACTAGAAAATGGACCTGACCCAGGATTCATCCAGAGCAGCTGTTCTCAGCTAAGCAGTGCTACCTCTTTCAGGGACATAGTGGTACTCACATTATGCTTTGATAAATTTTGGGGGTTTTTTATTCACCAACCTGCAAACTCTGTGCTCTCCTCTGCTCTGGTTTATGATCTTTTTTTTTTAAAGGTGTTTTTATATTTGTGTTGTTATTTATTAGTGCATTATTTTCAACACCAACTACTCTAAACCTGAATTTGCCACACTCTGTATTTACCCCCAGTCATTTTGTAATATTTCTGCTTCCCCAACCCTCCATGCAGACATTGATTTACCTTCCTTTACAATAGAGTAGTTCATATTTTTCATAAATTTATTGGCACTATAAGGTGAATTCTCTTTAACAAACACTGGCTTCCTTCATGCTATACAGATGTTTGAGATTTAACACTAACGTTTATATAAATAATTTTTTATTTCTAGAAAATATTGTATTCTATGGATAACCACTTTTACTATTGAGCCGCCTATAATTTCAGTTATTTCTACGTTTGGGGTTTTAAAAATAAAACAGCTCAGAATATTGTATTCCATTCTTTCTACAGATGTATGTCTTATTAAACTGTTCCACTGTCAGTGAATGTGGTACATTTCAACATATATGGAACTATGACCTCAAATGGTCAATCAGTTTGCCTTCCCACCCACCTAGAAAATTCTATGCAACTCTGCCAGCACATGCAAAGGTTAATCTCTTTTAAGTACTAGCCGCATCAATGAGTGTACTGTTAACTCGCTTTTGTTTTAACTTCATTTCCATAAAGATATTTGATGGTGATGATTTCTTCATATATTTCTTTCACTGTCTTTATCTTCTTTGTTAAAATGCTCAGGATTTTTTGTTTACTTTTAAACTTAATTTATTATTCTATTCTAACCAATAGGAGGGCGGTGCAGCCTCTAAGACATATGTTTGAATTTCACTTAGTCCTCAGTGATTCGACTGATTTTTTGGCTATATGGCATTCTTGGTTTTTGAATTCTATAAACAAAATGGTTTTTCTTAATTTTTACCCTATGTATGATTTATAGCCCACTTGTACCAGACACTTATACATTTAATCTGCATTGTTAATTCTCCACCAGTGTTCTTTAAGTTTAAGCATTTAATGATACATTGAAGTCTAGGTTTGTGGTAGTTGAAAATTTCCCTGGTGTAAATGTCATAACTACATTCAAACTGCGAAAATGATGGCATTGAACATGGACATAAGATATTTCAGTAGTACATCATTATATTTTACTAGTGACTGGGTGTATGGACTTGTGCACATTGAAAGGAAATTAATTAGAAAGTGACAAGTGGGGTAGGACTGGCTGAGACGGGTCTGACACAGCCTAATGCCAACCTCCCCCAGTCCCTCCCTATTAGGCTCCTCCTGGGGCAGCACCTTGGCTTCAAGGGTGTCTGTGGAATGAGTGGGATCCCTCTGGCAGGTGAGGTCCTGCGGCCTGGCCTGCAGGGAATTGGGCCGAAACCAGCTCTCCAATACCTGCTGAGGGGTCCTGGATTATGAGAGGGCAGTTGTCAGGTGACACAACCCAGAATCGGGCTCCCTCCTCTCTGGTTCCGGGATGTGTGACCCGAGAATTGTCGTTGTCTTCCATAACTATCTCTCATCCCAGTGGTTCTGGTATCTATCTATTCTCAGATACATTAGTGACTTATTTTACTAAAAACCCCTGATAAGTTTCTCCCTGGCCAGAGAGCTCAGTTGATTAAAGCATCATCTCAGTAGTGCCAAGGTTGTGGGTTCCATCCTCAGTCAGGCTCCATGCAAGAATCAATGTGCTGCCACCAAGACATAGCTGCTGGTTCTGGAGCCAGAGGCACCACCAGGGATTATTGGACCCAGCAGGTCGTCCCTGGATCCAGGCTGAGCAATCTGCATTTCCATCTTAACCGCAGGAGAAAGGGTAGCTGGTTGGTGGAATTCTTGCTCTGCGGACACGATGCTTTCCAAGCTAGCTCGTCATAAGACTGTGGCGGGGCGCCCACACGCCAGTGACTTCTAATACATCCGTGGCGACTAAGAAGATGGTCCAAGGCCCTCTATAGTCGGATGACGTTTTTTGAACGGGGAAGCCAAGTATGGCGCTCACAACTAAAGGGTGTCCCAAAATTCACGCAAGAAGTAATTTTGATAGAAAACACAGGTTTATAATTAAAAATTGTAAATTTTTTATTGATTCAAAATGTATACAGTATAGGGTTTTGTATGGAATGGCATAACGGGTAAATGGCCTCCACAGCTTTGCTGGTACACACGCAAAGCCTTGGTCTTCATTGTCTCTGCTCCTGGGCCATAATTGGTACTTGGTAATGCTTATCAAATTGAAGGGATTGAAATCACAGGGTAACAAATATTAAAATCTGATTCAATAAACCAAGTAAAATTGGGCTTTTATTTTTGTCGTTGCTAATGCTCACGCAAAATTCAAATCTTGCGTGAATATTGGGACGCTCTTTACCACCTCTTACTGGTCACCCTGGAGAGAGGGACAGGTATTTCCCTGTGGGATGCGGAAGGCAGGGAATGCTTTGGTTTTCTGAGTGTGCACAGCGCCGTCAACCAAGGGCATTGCCACCCCAAGATTGTGGCTGCCCTGAAGAGCCAGGCGGGGAAGCTGACGCCGACCTCGCGGGCCTCCTACAACAACGTGCCGGGCAAAGACGAGGAGAACGTCACGAAGCTCTTCAACTACCACCAGGTTCTCCCCATGAGCACAGACAGGGTGGAGGCCGGGGAGACCGCTTGCCAGCTGGCGCGGTGGTGGGGCTGCACCGTGAAGGGCATCCCCAAGGACAAAGCCAAGATCGTCTTCGCAGCTGGAAACTTTTGGGGCAGGACTCTGTGTGCCATCTACAGCTCCACGGACCCCAGCAGCGACGACGGCTTTGGTCTCTTCATGCTGGGGTTTGAGATCATTCCCTACAACAACCTACCTGCTCTTGAGCATGCTCTTCAGGATCGAAACATTGCTGCGTTCATGGTCTAACCCATTCAGGGCGAGGCGGGCGTCATTGTCCCGACCCAGGCTGCCTGAGGGGTGTGCGCGAGCTCTGCGCCAGGCACCCAGTCCTGTTTATTGGATGAGACCCAGACAGGACTGGCCAGGACTGGACGATGGCTGGCAGTCGGCCATGCAAACGTCAGGCCTGACCTCGTCCTCCTGGGCAAGGCCCTTTCCGGTGGCCTGTACCCCGTGTGTTCGGTGCTGTGTGACCACGAGATCATGCTGACCATCCAGCCTGGGGAGCACGGCTCCACGTACAGGGCCAACCCCCTGGGCAGCTGCGGGGCCAACGCCGCCTGTGAAGTTTTGGAAGAAGAGAATGAGCTCAGGAAGCTGCCCTGGGACATCGTGACCGCAGTGCGTGGGAAGGGGCTGCTGGATGCCACCGTCACCGGGGAAACCAAAGATTCCGATGCTTGGAAGGTGCGCCTGCGCCTTCGAGATAATGGACTTCTGGCCAAGCCTACCCATGGCGACATCATCAGATTCCACCTCCTCTGGTCATCAAGGAGGACGAGGTCCAGGAGGCCTTGGAGATCATCAAAAAGACCATCAGTCTTTTTTTTTAAAATATATTTTATTGATTTTTTACAGAGAGGAAGGGAGAGAGATAGAGAGTTAGAAACATCGATGAGAGAGAAACATCGATCAGCTGCCTCCTGCACATCTCCCACTGGGGATGTGCCCGCAACCCAAGTACATGCCCTTGACCGGAATCGAACCTGGGACCCTTCAGTTCGCAGCCCGATGCTCTATCCACTGAGCCAAACCGGTTTTGGCCAGACCATCAGTCTTTCTGGGTCCTCCACCAGCTTTCTGAGGGCAGGGCCTGCTTCCCTGGGGTGGGCCCTGTTCCCACGGGGTGGGGCCTGCTTCCCCAGGGGCAGAGCCAGCTGGGCTGGCAGCTCGGCCACATCCTCATAACAGCCTGTGTGGTGCTGCTCTCAGTGCGGGCTCATTCCACTCCCCTGTGTCTTCAAGGACCTTTTAAAACATGTTATTTTCAGTTCATACATGCTAGAGCGGCATTTATAACCACGCAGGTTGCTGTGTAAGAGAACGTGAGGAAGTCTGTTGGATCACGTGTGTGTGTGTGCTGAGGCGAAATGCTCCCTCTGTATGTAGGCAGCCTTTTTGGCAAGTCCCATGTGGTTTTTACAGGTTTTTATCATTTCCTCCCTGGTGTAAATATATTGTATTTCAAAAAGGTATATGGGGTTTTACATAGAAGACTGCTTTAACCTTCTAAAGTTGAATCATAATCACTGAATTTTAGGAAGGATGAAATGGTTAAGCTTATATAAAAGTACTAGGTTTAAATAAACTTTACATTAGCCAACACCAAGACATGTCATTATTTTGAATTGAGAACTAATGTTCAACATTCCCAAATTACGTTTTCAGTGTTGGTACAATTTGTAAAAAATACTCGTTTTCAGTTTTTCTTTAAATTTAAAATAAAGCTTATATTAAAAAAAGAATCATGACCTAACTGGTTTGGCTCAGTGGATAGAGCGTCAGCCTGTGGACTGAAGGGTCCAGGTTCGATTCTGGTCAAGGGAATGTACCTTGGTTGCGGGCACATCCCCAGTAGGAGGTGTGCAGGAGGCAGCTGATCGATGTTTCTCTCTATCGTTCTCCCTTTCTCTCTGTAAAAAATCAATAAAATATATTTTAAAAAAAACAGAATCAAACAATGTATAAAATTAGTGGAACACAAAATGGGTGTTTCCCTCTCCCTATTCTTCTCTCTCTTTCTCTCTGAGCAATATATTTGTGTGTTTTTTCACCAAACAAGTCAACGCATGCGAACACCATCACAAACCAGGCAGAGACCCTGTGGTGAACCAGCCATAAGGGTTCTCATGAGGGCAGAGCACACAGTGAGGGAGAGGACAGGAGGGGAGGGGCCCTGCTGTCAGTGTGGAGGGTGGGGAACTGGGGCTAAGCTGAAGAGTCACCCACAAGTAATTATGACATCTGAGCTCCCTGAGACTAAACACTAAGGGGCTGGGAAAAGCTCTGGGCCTGGACATGGGCTTTGTGGTCTCAGCACCTTCCAGCCAGGGGTTGAGACTGAGCTATTTTGGATTCAGGTGGTTGAGGAGCCCAGATCCCTCCCAGGAATTCTGGAGCAGCTCCTAATACTTGAGGACCTCAAATAAGTTCACGTACCTCTGAGCAGCCCATACACTCTCCTAAGCTCCACGGGCATTGTTTGAATCTCTATTTTTGCATTTCTGGGTAATTTTCCATTTTCATTTCATTAAAAATACCACTGCCCAACCAGTCCTGGAGGTAGCATGGATTCTCCAGAAAATGGTGCTATGTGTTTTTAATGGTGAGACCATTCTGAAGTACAAGCATTTCCTGAAGGCGAGGCTTGGTCTCAACATGATACCACATTGGGGGGATGCACTCCAGTTGGTCTCCCTGCTCCATAAGTTTGGCTTTTGCCGAGCAGACCCTTGCACCTGGAGTGAGGTGATGGAGCCTGGACTCTGAGGGACAATATACCATGGGGTGTGAGGTTGTGCCCCTGGACAGATTTGGTTTTAGGGATTCCTGCCAGCATATGGGGGTGTGTCCATTGTGTGTGTGTCCATTGTGTGTGTGTCCTGTGGCACTGTCTGGGTGGCCCCAATTGTTTGTTTCTGTGTGTGTGTGTGTGTGTTTGTGTGTGTTCCCCTCAAGGTATTGCCTATGTCTACAGTGTGGGTCTATGTGAGCCTGGACCTAAGTCCAGCACCTGAGTGCCCAGAAGAGGCTGGGGGTGTTCTCTACCTGCATGTTTCTGTGCTCGTGTTATCTGTATATTTCTCTGAGTCTGTGCACCCCAACCACTGACAAGTCATAGTGAATCTCCGGAGAGGTGATGTAGAGGACTACCTGTTTTTCTTCCCCACCACCAGTTGAGCTCCTTATTCTCCTGCTCATCCGGGCATCTGGTGTCCCTCTGGAGGTCCCATCTCAGGTATGAATTAAGCACAGGGCCAGTTCATAGAACCTCAGGCTGTAGCAAGGTGGGGAATTGGGGCAGACTGTGATGACAGACAGGAGGTATAGAGCGTGGATTGGAAATGTTTGTGGAAGACTGTGCCTTCTTGCAGCAGCTGGGTGATCCAGGATCCTTGGAAAGGAATGTGAAGATGGGTGCATGTGGGGGAAAGCTGAGGGGAAGACTTCTAGGCTCCTAAATCCCCACTAATAATGAGGAACTGGACATCCCTGGAGAGGGTGTCCCTTGCCCATGTGAAAGCTAAGCTGAAAACTAATAGAGGACGGTGTCTGGGTCTACTCAGAGCATTACTCCTGCACCTCTAGGTTCTAGTTATCTACAGGGAGTGCATGGCCACATGGGACCTGGAGGGAGAACTGGCTCTCCTCACTCCAGTGCCTAAAGTTATGTTGGAATCTCTGAGAAACAGCTACTACTAAGATAAGTTAATTTTTATCACTCAAAGTCTAACCTAAGTTATGGAAATGAAGGGATGACTTTATTCAGAAACCATCATATTTTAGTGGTTAAATGAAAGCAAGGAGGGGATCATGACTATGACACGAATTATGTGGGGTTTTTCTGAGATCAGCGATAGTGATTCTGTTAGCCTCCCAGGGAAAAGAAGACACATTGACTGCATTCAAATGATTCTCTGATAACTGTTCTAGAGAGATTGCTCTGGATTTAATGCTATGTTCTTGAAAATTCAATACCTTAATTATTACATTTTTCTTTTTTAATCCTCAGCTGAGGATATGTTTATTGATTTTAGATAAATAATAAAGAGAAACAGGGGGAGAAATAAATAAACATTAATGGTAGAGGAACATGGATCAATTGCCTTTCATACATGCCCCAACCAAGGATCAAATACACAATCTATTGTGTGTGTGTGTTGGCGGGGGGGAGGTACATTATGAGATGATTCTCCAACCCACTGTACTACCTCGTCAAGACAGCACCTCAGTTCTTAATGTTTCCTTTAAAACAGTGTATTAGTTTGTCTCAGCATTAAGGGGAGTGTTGCTTTGCTTATCAGTGTTGGTTGTATGTGTGACTTGCTGCCCCTTTGAGTGTTCCTGATTGTATCTGTGTTTTTTATTTTCTTTGTGTCTGTCTACTGTGTCCACATATGTCCCTTCAGGTGTGTGCCTGTGTGTGTCCTTTGTGTTTGTGAGTGTGCATCGTGATGCTGTCTTGTTCCCATGTGTTTTCATCTGTGTGTATTTGTGTATTCCCCTCAAAGTGATGTCCGAGTCTGTAGTCTGGATCTGTGTGAGCCTGGCCACAAGCCCTGCACCTGCGAGCCCATCTTTGCCTGGGGGTGTTCTGTACCTGGGCATTTGTGTGCTTATGATGTCTGCATGTTCCCCGTGAGATTGTATGTGTGCACCCCAGCAACAGACAAATGCATAGGCAATCTCCACAGGGGTGATTTAGAGGACAATATGTTCTTCTCTGCTCCCCAGGCTGAGCCCCTTCTCTTCCAAGCCACTGTTATACCCCTTTGGGTCCCATCTCAGCTTCATGGATGGATGAAGTGAAGGGTCATAGAACTGCAGGACTGCAGGCTGAGAGAAGTTGGAGAATTGGGAAAGACTGGTGGCAGAATTGAAGAATAGAGTGTGGAGGCACTGTTTTTGGTGGACTCTAAGCCTTTGAGGAGGATCTGGAAGATCCTGAATCCCTGAAAAGGAACCACTGGATGGGTGCATATGGGGGAAAGCTGAGGGTGAAGAATCCTAGGACCCTAATTCCCCCTTAGGAATGAGGAACTGGATAACCCTGGAGAAGGCTGGCATACCCGGGTGGTCCTCCTGGTCCCTGAAGAGAAGGTCAATCCCTTGCCCATTTGTAAGCTATGCTGACACCTAATAAGGAATGTGCCTGGGGTTGCTTGGAGCATCACTTTATGACCCCTGGACTCTCAACATTTACTGGGTGAGCTTGGGCACTCAGGAACATTGAGACAAGGAGGGAAAATTAGGCCCAGTGCTTCCTCCAATGGGGATGAAGAGAACAATGGAGGGACCACATTTAGCACAGGTTCAGGCACAAATGTATGGGAACCTAGGACCAACATTGATGTTAATGTCAGCATTTTTACATTCAGCCCCACCTGATGGAGCCCTCACCTGAGCTATGCAAATGATAGAGACTAGGAGACAGATTAGTGATCGATATTAATTTCAAAGAACATGGATGCTGGAATGCTTGCAGTCCTGTACCTTCCAATAAACATTCTTAATATGTGGATCTTCACCTCGAACATAGTGGGGGAACCGAGGCAGCCAGGGATTTATTAAAGGTCATACTCAGAAGTGGGCTCTGAGTTCATGGCCAATGACTTCTGACCAAATTCCTCTTATTGAAGTCCACTCCTTTGAATCTAGACAGTGGTGGTTGTGGGCAGCTCTGGGACAAAATGCACCTGGATGAGGGGGAAGTGAACCATCTGAACTAATTTCCACTGTCACTTCCTACCAATCTTCACTGCTCTTCTTCGCCCATACACAGCCCCAAAAGAGGCTGGCCACATGTAGTCACATGAGTGTGGCCATCAAGTATGTCAGACTTCCCTCCTGACCACCTGAATTTGCTGCAGCCCTGTGAAGTGCTTTGACCAATGAAATGTGCTGAGAATGAAGCCTGTCACTGCTAACAGAAAAGTCTGGAAGCACTGAGACTTGCCACTATCTCTGTACATCTCTGATATATCCAGGAGGTAAGTATATGGTGGCTTCTCTTTATACAAGTCCCAGGAGAATCAGGGAGATCATGTGGCATGAACAAGGAAGATGCCTTCTTTAATATAAAAACCAATAAATATTTGGGTCTGTTTGTAATTTATAATAACATCTAGCCAATCCTAATAGTTACAGAGGCTAACAGTAGAAGCCAGAACTCTGTTGTTAGAGACAGATGGGTTTGTCTTCCAGCCCTGCCTTTTATTAACTCTATAATCATGCAATTTATGTTGAAATAGTTCATGTAAAACATTGAATCCAGGGCTTGGCACGTGTAGTGAACATTCAGTAACTCTTAGTTCCATAGTTTCACAATGTGTAATGACTGCAAACATGCAGACAATGTAGGAAATGACAATTTGTTGGCCATGTACCCTTTAAAATTTTGTTTTTAAACAACTAGGAGAGGATTATGTACATTTTCTCCTATCTTGATTTTTCTATTAATAATAGGATGTTTTGATAAAAATAAAATATCTGATGGCTGGAGTGGGTCTATTGGTTGAGTGTAGTGCCATGCACAGAAAGGTTACTAGTTAGATTCCTTGTGACGCACAAGCCAAGTTTTCTGGGTGTAAGCCTAGTGGGTGGGGGCCATGCAGGAGGCACCAATCAGTGCTTTTATCTTTTCCTTTCCTTCATTCTCTCTATAAAATTCAAATAAAAAAAACTTAAAAACAACATATCCATTTAGATTTGTGGTCCTCAGGAATAATTGAAATAATACTTTTCACCTCAGGGAGCATTCTGAACTTCATGAAATCTAAAAATACATCTCAAAACAAGAGATCAGTTGCAGACAACACTTCCATGCAACCTGTGATCAGCCCCCAAATCCTAAGTTTGTCATTTTCCAGCACCACCGGGGGTCCCCAACACCAGTATTTGCAATGATCAGTCAGTGATTGAGATCTTAATTCCACCTGTTGGGCCTGAAAAAGTAAGTTACCCAAAGTGCACTGCGCCGAATTATGGCTGCATTTAGCCAATGAAAGCCCAGGCCAGGGGTCTTATCCATTGCTGATTGGTTTGGGTGTTGCTTCCAGGTGCTCACTTTGACCTTTTTGTTCTGTTAACCTATAGGCTCCAGCGCTGGGTCACAACTAGGACCAGGCTTCAGAGGCACTGTCCCCATGGTGCAGTGGTTTGTCTGAAGCTTGTTGAGCAGCAACAGTCAGCATTGAGGTCTATGTGCCTCCCAGACTCTGTTTTGCTTGAAGACTTCTACTCAGCCTTACTCCATTTACGCTCCATCCTTGGGTGCTGGTACCTGTCAGATCCTGAAACCCAGGTCACTGAGTCCAGAACAGTGAGTCACTTGTGGGTGATACATGGTGTGATGTGTGAAAGAGGGTGACAGGCTGCAATGCCACCCTGTAAGATTTTGGTTGGTGTGGCTGAGCTGGGAGGACTTGGGAATCCTGGGCTTGTTTTGTATCTAAAGGCAACAGAGAAGACAAGGCAAAGTATTTGGTGAGAAGTTTCAGTCTAATTTTCAGGATCCTAGGGCCATCGATGGTGGAGAATAAAAGAGGGACATTGTCTGAAATAGGGTTTTAAACTCTTCCCAACTGCTGGGAATGAAACTTGAAGGGAGAGGATCCCAGTTGGGGACAGGAAGCAGAAGTCCCTTGAAAGATAGCCAACTAGGCAAAATTGTGCCCTTAGGACTGGGGCCCTGACCTAATGCGGTCATCTCCAGGGGCTGGGTAAAGATACTGACAGGCAGATCCCATGAATCCTCGTGGTGGTTGCCAAGTTCTCAACAGAACTTTAGTTTCCACAGATTGCTGCAAATGTAGAATCACTTAGGGGTACTGCTTTGTGGAGCTTATTTCAGGGCCTCACACTCTTGTGGCCTCTGAGATAGTGGAGTCCTGGGACTGTCCTGCCACACTTCCAGCCCCTGGGCCTGGGAACCTTTAAAAGACACTAAGCTCAGATCCAAAGTTCAGGTCTACAGTTGTATGATGTGCTCCCTGATTTTGGCAATGTGGGAGTTCCTCCCAGAACCTGTAAACCAGGGGTCCTCAAACATTTTATTTTTATTTATTATTTTTTTTATTGCTTAAAGTATTACAAAGAGTATTATATATGTCTCCTTTTTTCTCCTGCTCTTGACAATCCCCTGGCCTCCCCTACCCCCAGTGTCTTTTGTACATTGGTTATGCGTATATGCCTGCATATAAGTCCTTCGATTGATCTCTTACCCCCACCCCTTCTGTCCCCCTAACCTCCCCGGCCTTCCCGCTGCAGTTTGACAGTCTGTTTGAGGCAGCTCTGCCTCTGTATCTATTTTTGTTCATAAGTTTATAAAGGTCTTTATTATCCATGAATGAGTGAGATTATGTGGTATTTTCCCTTAATTGACTGGCTTATTTCACTTAGCATAATGCTCTCCAGCTCCATCCATTCTGTTGCAAATGGTAAGAGTTCCTTCTTTTTTACAGCAGCATAATATTCCATCGTGTAGATGTACCACCGTTTTCTAATCCATTCATCTACTGATGGGCACTTAGGCTGTTTCCAGATCTTAGCTATGGTGAATTGTGCTGCTATGAACATATGGGTGCACATATCCTTTCTGATTGGTGTTTCTGGTTTCTTGGGATATATTCCTAGAAGTGGGATCACAGGGTCAAATGGGAGTTTTATTTTTAGTTTTTTGAGGAAAGTCCATACTGTCTTCCATAGTGGCTGCACCAGTCTGCATTCCCACCAGCAGTGCACAAGTGTTCCTTTTTCTCCACATCCTCTCCAGCACTTGTCGTTTGTGGATTTGTTGATGATAGCCAGTCTGACAGGTGTGAGATGGTACCTCATTGTTGTTTTGATTTGCATCTCTCGGATGATTAGTGACTTTGAGCATGTTTTCATATGTCTCTTGGCTTTCTGAATGTCCTCTTTTGAAAGGTGCCTATTTAGATCCTTTGCCCATTTTTTGATCGGATTGTTTATCTTCCTTTTGTTAAGTTGTATGAGTTCCCTATAAATTTTGGAGATTAGGCCCTTATCAGATATGACACTGGCAAATATGTTCTCCCATGTAGTGGGCTTTCTTGTTGTTTTGTTGATGGTTTCTTTTGCTGTGCAGAAGCTTTTTATTTTGATGAAGTCCCATTTGTTCATTTTCTCTTTAGATTCAAGTGCCCTAGGAGCATAAATAAATAAATAAATAAATAAATAACATCACCTCAATAAAGTATTTGGATATATAAATTTACATAAGACAAAAGGAAATACTTTGAAATGTTGACAGTGGTTAACCTTGGTTAGTGGAGAGAAGTGGTTTCTTTTACGTCATACTATTTGTAAATTTCTACTAATGATCCTGTATTATTGTGATAATGAGAAAAAGTCTTCTAAAATAAACATTTAAGTAACTCTTTTTTTCTTTGTTTGAAATGCATTTTGCATCTATGTTCAGTGACAATCCACTTATCTTTGAGAAATTTAAAAAGTGCTTTGGGTGTGAAATATCCTTTAAAATTCATTCTAGCCGAAACCAGTTTGGCTCAGTGGATAGAACATCGGCCTGTGGACTGAAAGGTCCCGGGTTCGATTCTGGTCAAGGGCATGTACCTGGGTTGCGGGCACATCCCCAGTGGGAGATGTGCAGGAGGCAGGTGATTGATGTTTCTCTCTCATCGATGTTTCTAACTCTCTATCTCTCTCCCTACCTCTCTGTAAAAAATCAATAAAATATATTTTTTAAAAAATTTAAAAAAAATTCATTCTAACAGCTCCTGAATGAGAACACTGGTCTTTGGAGATGCTGGGTCTGCTTGGAAAAAATAATGGG
Source organism: Myotis yumanensis (assembly GCF_028538775.1). Lineage (NCBI taxonomy): Eukaryota > Metazoa > Chordata > Mammalia > Chiroptera > Vespertilionidae > Myotis > Myotis yumanensis. The sequence goes on along the minus strand of NW_027223771.1, from coordinate 17,595,896 downwards.
GCAGGGGCTGGGGACAGGGAAGGGGATGGGGCAGGTAAGGAACCCTGAAGAGAGGCTCCTTGGCAGGATGCCTCAGGGTCGACAGCTCAGGGTGTATTTGAAGAATTCCCCATTGGAAGGCTGATATCTACAGTAAAGATTCAGATTTGATAAACTTTTGACATGAGCTATAACTAATTTTCTTTTTAAAACGGTTTTTGCTGTTCTAATTGAAAAATCTTATCTAATAATAGACAAACATGGTAATTAACTGTACCTTCGCTAATATCGCCATTGGCTGATCAGCATGATATGCAAATTAACCACCAACAAAGATGGCAGACAATTTGCATACTGCAGGCAGGGCGGGACCCCGGGAGCCGCCATCCAGGCCCCCGTGTGCAACCCCAGGAGCCGCTGGAAAGCCAGGCCACAGGCAAGGCGCCCCCTTGGGACCCAGGAGTCGCCTTGCCTGTGGCCCGTGATGGTGATCCTGATTGGAAAGCCATGCCACAGGCAAGGTGGCACCCTGGGACCCAGGAGCCACCTTGCCTGTGGCCCATGATTGTGATTGTGATTGGAAAGCTGGGCCGCAGGCAAGGCAGCACCCCGAAACCCAGGAGACGCCTTGCCTGCGGCCCGTGATGGTTATCGTGATCGGAAAGCCAGGCCACAGGCATGGCGGCCCCCTGGGACCCAGGAGCCTATAGGTGAGGTCTGCAGGCAAAGCAGCGATCAATCTATGAGGGGCAGGGTGAGGGGCGGAAGGAGCTACAGGAGCAGCTCTGGCCAGAGACTGAAGACTCCCTCCAGAGTGAGGAGCAAAGACTGAAGTCTCCAGCCACAGCGAAGACTGTGTCCAGAGCGAAGATGGAAGGTGGTGGCCAGAGTGAAGGTCTGGGTCCCGGGTGCCAGAGGAAAACTGGTGCTGGCAGCCAGGGGAAAGAAGGCCTATTGCACGAATGTTTGTGCAACGGGCCTCTAGTCTGTATATATAAAAGGCTGATATGCTAAGTGTCCAACTGTGGGACCAGTCCCTATGACACGCACTGACCACCAGGGGGTGACGTTCAATGCTGGAGCTGTCATGAGGTGAACTGGCAATTTACCAAGAAATGGCACCGCAAACCTGAAACCCACAAGCAACACTCAGCTTCCCCCAAGTGGGACACAGGCCCTGCCATCACCCTGGAGCAAAACCCCATCAAATAGCAGCCAACACTGCATGGACCCCATGGTGCAAAGCCCACAGCCAAGCCCTGACACTGTGGGCACCAGGTAATGACATCACATAGTGACACCTGGCTTCCTCTCCCTAGGGACTAGCCTCCTTGGAGTTTCTTCATCCCACTTGCTTTATAGCCAACTGCAAACATTTTACAGTTTAACCAAATCTCTATGAAATGTTTTCACATGCCTCATCTCATTTAATCCTCACAAAAGTCCTGGAGTAGGTAGGTAGGAGAATTGGTGGAAACCCTATTTTCTTTTCATTAGCCAGAAAATGGAGATTTAGAATGTTTAGAAACTTTACCCAACTGAAAAGAAGTAAGAAATGGTAGAACATGAAAATGACTTGAGGTTTCTTACTGTGCAGAATATAGTCAAACGGTGCTATTGTTAAATATTTCACCCTTTGTTCTCCCTGCATGATCTACAATAATAATCTGCTTTGTGTTGATATTTACTGCTGTGTTGCTGACAATATCCTGAAAGAAAAGTTGGGGTGCTTCACTGGGCTGGAAAAAGTTTAGCTAAATCAGAAAGCAGGTCTAAGTAAGCAAGCTTATCAACATATATATAAAGTTCTCAGTGTGCCAGTCGTACCCATGTGTTTCAATCTGTTATCATTGATGGTGAATTTGGTTGACACTTCTATTATAGAGAAACGGCGAATAGTGATATTAAAATATTTCTTCCAATTAATTTCCTTTCAATGTGCATAAATTCGTGCACGGGGCCAACTGTCTAGTAACCCAAAATAGTAAATTTAGCCTTATCTTTTTAAAACATCAATTGCATACTGTTTGTGTTGGTGTGAAAAAGTTGTTTGTAAAGGTTCAGAAAATACAGATGTGTTGAGCATTATATGTCACATTTATTAAAATTCAATACGTAACTTCCCAGGTATGAAAAACATCAGGTGAAGTCAATTAATTTTCTTGGGTATAAATAACTGTTGAAAATATCAAATTAAAATGTGGCTGTATCTTCTTCTTTAAAAGTTAAAAACATAATAGATGTTATTTAACTCATGCAAATGGTTTGTGAAGCTGAAATACTTCCATGTAGGGTCTGCTCAATCCTGACATTAGCTTAGTACAAGGAATGAGAGCCACATGTCACCTATTCTGTCCAGTGAGGAAGGGAGCTGTGTGTGAACCACTCCTGCCACTAAGCCCGTTCGACAGCCAGCCTGCTAGGCAGCAAGGATGCCAGCCTCAGCTCAGAGGTGGGAGAAGTGCTGCCATCTCTCTCAGAACAGTTCCAAACTCAGCCTGAGAAGAACAAGCCCTACCAGCCAAGACCCAGTCAGGCCAGTGCTGGGCTCTAAGTAAAACTGACAATTGTCTTTCCCTTATTTCTTCTGAAACCAAACCAACCACCCTCCGAACCAAAATTTAATAATCATCCTTTCACTCAAGTCACTGCTGAATGAACACCAAGTTGTATATGAGCTCATGAATGACTTCCCTCCTAGACACACATTATAAGAGTCTGGAATAAACTCTGTCCCTGCCCAGTCCCTTCACTCCACCTGTAGAAACAACCCCCCTTCCACAGCCCCTCCCTCCCAAACATATCTACACCCTGTTTGACCAGGTAGTTAACTTTCTGGGGACTACAGATCTGTCATGTCCCCTGGCTTGAGACACAAGCTCTGGAGGATCAGGACCCCTGACTGCCTGGCTTAATAGACGTGGGGCCCTGCTGGGGTCTGGCTGGAACTCTGTCCCCAGCTGCCTCCTGTCAGCACAGCAGCCACCACTCATCCAGGTTCAGGGAGCACATGCAACCTGTACTGGGATGACAGGGGCCCAGCTAAGCACAGGGAAGGAGCCCTCACTGGGGCTCTTGGTCTCTCACTGGGGCTCTTGGTCCCAGGTGGGGACTTGATGGAGCCTCTCCACTCTCCTGCTGAGCCTCAGAGCCACACACCTGGACCAGCACCCATTCTCCCTGGGAACTGTCCTGGGCTTTTGCCTGCCCACACCCACCCACCTACCCAGCTGCCACTGCTGCTCTCAGCCTTGCCACCTGAGAGAAATATGGACTTCTCAACCATCTGAACGTGAAATATCCCAGCCTAAAACCCCTGACTGGAAGGTGCAGAGACCACAGGGGCATGTCCTAGCTCAAAGCTGCTCCCAGCTTCTTGGCTTTAATCCCAGAGATGTCATCATCCCCTGGGGGTGATTGTGCAGCTCAGCCCAGGTACCCCACCTGCCACTCTTAAAGCAACAGCACATCCCATACTGTTCTCTGGACCATTGCCTGCTCTACCCTCATGAGAATCCTGGCTGCTGGTCACCCCGGGGCCCCTGGGCTGTGCTGGTGTTCACACATGTGGACTGACTGGGTGAATAAACACATATGTTGATTTTAGAGTGAGAGAAAAATAGGGATGGAGAGAAACACATACAGCAGTTCTTCTTTTCTGTACTTTCATAGCTTCAGCGGTTGATTCTTGTAATTGCCCTGACCGGTGATGGAACTTACAACCTGGGCATATTGAGATGATTCGCCAACCCAGTGAGCTCTTTGACCTCAGCAAGACATATGCAGCAATTTATGTAAAATACCCAATCATGTATGAATAGGTAGATACAAAAATGATCATGATGACAGAGAGTGGTGGAAGGCAATATAGGATTCATGGGGTTTCATAAGTGTCTTTTTACATGGATATATTTCAAGTAAGCTATTTCTAAGGCAGGCTGTATTTTTGCACCAGTTCTTTTATGTCCCGAGAATGAAGCACTGATAAGGGCAGGAGGATCTTGGTTTCAGCCATGCAGGAATGCATAGAAACACCAGAAGCATATGCTAAATATATATATAATATATATATATATATATATATATATATATATATAATATATATACTTTAAATGAATTATACTTACATCTAACTTTTTAAAAATATATATTTTATTGATTTTTTACAGAGAGGAAGAGAGAGGGATAGAGTTAGAAACATCAATGAGAGAGAAACATCGATCAGCTGCTTCCTGAACACTCCCTACTGCAGTGATGGTGAACCTTTTGAGCTCAGAGTGTCAGCATTTTGAAAAACCCTAACTTAACTCTGGTGCCATGTTACATATAGAAACTTTTTGATATTTGCAACCATAGTAAAACAAAGACATATATTTTTGATATTTATTTTATATATTTAAATGCCATTTAACAAAGAAAAATCAACCAAAAAAATGAGTTCACGTGTCACCTTGACACGCATGTCATAGGTTCACCATCACTGCCCTACTGGGTATGTGCACGCAACAAAGGTACATGCCCTTGACTGGAATCGAACCTGGGACCCTTCAGTCCACAGGCTGACGCTCAGTCAACTGAGCCAAACCAGTCAGGGCTACATCTAACTTTAAGAAAGTTTGAAAAATGGGCAGTTCCCAATAATTTTATTATGAGAGTTCTTGAGCATACTTGTTGCTACTGTACCATCATGTTGCAAATAAAATATAGTGATGTGCTACTGATATATCTTAACATGTCTATGTTCAGTGCCTTCATTTTAGTAGTTTTCAACTGACAATGAGAGTATTTACACCGAGAAAAGTAACAAATATTATAAACCTACGCTTCATTTAATGTAGTGCTTAAACTTAAAAAAAGGGTAATGGAGAATGTAAACAGTGCAGATTAAATGTATAAGTATATGCTACAACTGTGCTTAAGTTGAACATAGGATAAAAATAATGTGAGAACCACCTTAAAAGGTACTGCTTCTTTGCTGCAGATGGGTATTCTGGACAAACCTTGAGTCTGGCCCATTCCCTAGTCAGAGAAGAAGGAATGAAGATCCTGCCAAGAGTTCAGGGTATTTATTTATGTATTTACTTTTAAATCTAAGAGTTCATTTAAATTTCACCAGTTGCTCTTTTATAAAAAATAATGTTTTTATTTATTTCAAAGAGTAAGGGAGAGGTGGAAAGAGGTAGGAACATCAATGATGAGAGGGAATCATTGATCAGCTGCCTGCTGCATGCACACCCCTGGTGATGGAGCCCACAACCGCAGCATGTGCCCTTGACTGGAATCAAACCCAGGATCCTTCTGTCTGCAGGCCAGCACTTTATCCACTGTGCCAAATCGGCTAGGGTGTGTTCAGAGTATTTAAAATTTATTTAAGAACAACAGAGCATGCAGGGTTTGTGATTCATACTGTTCATGTGAAGCAGGTGGTAGAGGAGAAATCACTACAGCCATAAACCCTCACAGTGACATTAATCATGTAATAGACCTGGGCAGGATAGCAAGGGCAAGCAGTTGCTTATGACCTCACTTGTACCTGAAACTTATGAGGAATCTAGCAGAGTGTATGTTCTGATAAAAGGGAGTATATTAAGGTAAATGTGCATCGTAGTATCCTTCAGTGTTGTTATTCCAGGTAAGAAAAAGAAAACATTCCCTGTAAATTTAAGGCTTTTCTCCAGTGTTAAGTCTCAGGTGTCTCGTAAGGCTACATGTTTGGGTAAAAGATTTCCCACAATCTGTACACTCATAAGGCTTTTCTCCAGGGTGAACTCATTGGTGCTTATTGACATTAAACTTACTTCTGAAGGACTTCCCACAATCACTACACTTATAAGGCTTTTCTCCAGTGTGAATTCTCTGATGTTGAATGAGTTTAGAACTCGTAATGAAGGATTTCAGACAATCTGTACACTCATAATATTTTTCTCCAGTGTGAATTTGCTGCTGTTTATTTACATAAGACTTACTTCTGAAGGACTTCCCACAATCACTACACCTATAAGGCTTTTCTCTAGTGTGAACCCGTTGGTGCTTATTGACATTAAACTTATTTCTGAAGGACTTCCCACGATCACTACACCTATAAGACTTTTCTCCAGTGTGAATTCTCTGATGTTGAATGAGGGTGGAACTGTTACTGAACAACTTCCCACAATATGTACACTCATATGGCTTTTCTCTAGTGTGAACTCTCATGTTGAATGAGGTTCAAGATTCGTCTGAAAACTTTTCTACATTTGTCACACTCATAACTCAGTTCTCCAGAACAGTCACCATTTAGAATCAACAACTTTCTGGTTGTAGCTGGCAGTTTTTTCACATTCACCCCACTGGTGATGACTTTTTCCACTGAGATATTCTAGTGAAACCTCACTGCCACTGTGTGCCTCCTCAGTGTTCTGAGAGGCAGGGGCTGGAGAAGCTCTGAGGGAGCTTCATCATCTTCCCCTAACTCCCTGCTGTTTGAAGGCACCTCTGACAAGTAGAAGCTGCACCTGGTCACAAATGAGGGCTTGTTCATAGCTTCTTTTTGGGATGTCTCTCCACTGACATCCTTCTTTTTCTGGTGAGGGTTTGCACTGGAACAGAATTCTCTCACACATGGGTCACTAAAGAAGCATTTGTACTCAAAGTATTCTGCTTGGGACTCAATCAGGTGCAAAATATCTTTTAACACTGAGAAACACCGCTTACAGGAACGCGACTTCTGGGGTGCTGAAGCTGTCTCAGAATCCCTGACATGTGACTCTCCTTGTATAGATACACTCTGATCAGAATACACCTCCTCCTCATCCCTTTTATGCCAACAACCTGAAAACAGAAAAAAGGTGAGGAAATGAATGATGACTGTGGTGACAGGGGGAACTTTCATTACAAAAGTGTGTTTTCCATGATACCTGGGTTCCATGCAATTTTCAGAAAAAAAGAGAAGTGCCGGGAGCATTAATAAGAGGCTTCTGTGAAGTTCTGGGACTCTGAAGATCATAAAAGAAGGAAGACGACACCAGGAATATGAAACAAAGATGGCAAGCACCACATGGAAGAGAGGTAAGACTTCCCGCCCTTCCTTAGGCTAACAGTGTTCAGTAGGGCATGTCTGCGATGGCCCTAGGTTTCTGAGAATGAAACTAAAACTTCTCACACAATATTTAGTCTTTTCTTTGTTGCCTTTAGACACAAAACAAGCCCAGGATTCCTGAATTCTTTCAGCTCAGCCACTCCAACCAAAACCTTACAGGGTGGCATTACAGCCCGTCAGTCTCTTTCATCCATCACACTATGCATCACCCACATCACTGTTCTGGATGCTGTGACCTGGGCTTCAGGATCTGACAGGCACCCAAGGATGGAGGGTAAATGGAATGAGGCTGAATAGAACTCTGCAAGCAAAACAGAGTCAGGGAGGCACATAGGCCTCAATACTGGCTGTTGCTGCTCAACAAGCTCAAACCACTGCACAAGGGGAACACTGCCTCTGAAGCCTCATCCTCTTGTTATCCAGCGCTGGGGCCTATGAATATGTTAACAGAACAAAGCACTCAAAATACCCACCTAGAGAAACAAGCTGAAAGTAATACACAAGCCAATCACCACAAGTAAATACACCTGTCCTGGGCTTTCATTGGCTAAATACAGCCATCATTGGGCGCACTGCCCTTTGGGTAACTTCATTTTTCTGGCCCAACAGGTGGCATTAGGATCCCAGTCACTGACTGATCATTGCAAACATTGGTATCGGGGCATCCCAGTGCCACTGGGAAATGACAACTTGAGGATTTGATGGCTGGTCCCAGGTTTCTGGGAAGTGTTTTATTTGGAGATATTATTTCAGATTCCATGAGCATTTCAGAATGCTTCCTGAGGTGGAAATCATTTCAATTATTTCTGAATACCACAAATCTGGATGGATATATTATTTTTAAGTTTTTTATTTGATTTTTAGTATAGAGAGTAGAAGGGAAAGGAAAAGAGAGAAACACTGATTTGTGCCTCCTGCATGGCTCCTTCCATCTACTGGGAATCCACCAAGAAAGCCTGGCTTGTGCCTCACCAGAAAGAAATCAAACTGGGGAGAGGAAGCAAGATGGCGGCGATATAGGCAGACGCGTCCCAGGTCTTGTCCCGGAGCAAACGGAGTAAGCAGCTGAAACTAATAACACCCACCCCGAATTGGCAAATTTACTCAGCTGGTGAGACGGCTTGCAGCCTGGAAGGGCAGACCTCCCCTGGAAAGGTTAAAAACCAGGGATCTGGGCAGGAAAATTTGCCAGACCTGAGCCCAGAGGGTCGGAGGGAGACCGCATGGCAGACAGCCGCGTCTCTTGGGACAGACACAGACCCTGACCGGGGTAAGGAGTTCCGCGGGTTTGCTGGCGCCAGGAGATTTGAGATTTGGATTTCGTGATTGCGGAGAACTGAGACTAAAGGGGGCATCCTGAGGAACTGATCAGACCATGCAGTGCCCATAAGAGAGGAGCGTTTCCCAGACCATGCAGTGCTGGTAAGAGGAGCGTTTCCCAGACCGGTAAGAGGAGCGTTTCCGCGGCCGGCCGGCGTTTGTCTGTTTCTTTGTTTTCACTGAACCCTGCTCATAGGACAGTTCGGATACAGACACTCACCTGTGCTGAAGAGAGGGTGAAGGTGCAGACGAGGGGAATCTGGGGAGAGGCTGAGGAAAGAGGGGGAGCCGGAGGAGGTGGCAGCGAATTGAGTGCTGAGACCCCCCTGGGCCCAGGACTGGGGCAGCCATTCCTCCAGAGGGTGGAATTCCTCCCCCCAGCCCCCCAGGCAAGGAGCACAGCCACACCCAGATTCCACCCTGTATGAGATAAAGGACTAAAACAAGCTGATTAGTCCCTGGGAGTTACCAGGGTCTGGCCTATAGAGGGATTTTCAGTCCCACCAACAACACAGAGCAGGGTAAGGATTAAAAAAGGATAGAGAAGCTGTATAGCCTCAGAGGCCAACCCAAAAACACTGCCACCCAGAGGTTGAGCCACAAACTGACTCTTAGGGGAATACAAATTAAGGCAGACTGGATCACAAATACGGCCTGCTTTAAAATCAGGACTGTGATTTACAACACGGAGGAACAGTGTAATGCAGGCAACACTCTCCTAAATACCTGGCAGGACCAAGGCGAACCAGGCTGAAGAGTAGAAGAACCGAAAGACCATCACTACTGCAAATTTTTTCTTTTTCTTTTTCTTTTTAATTTTTTCACCTTTTTACTAAGAAACCAATTTTTTTTTCTCTTTTTCTTCTTTTTCCATCACCTGATTTTACCCTTTCAATTACCACATTTTTATTTTTAACCAGTATTATTACTCCTACCATTTTACCATTTTTTAAAGTGCCATTTTATTTTCTCTTTATTTTCTTTTGGGATTAGTGTTCTCCATTCTATTTTCATCGTTCCTTTAGCATTAATTTTCCCTATCTCAATTCCACCTCTTTGCTAAAACCCTCTTCCTTACTTTTCCCCTTTTGGTGTCCTGTTTCTCTTACCCTATTCCTGCTCCAGACTTTCCCAATTCCCTCTTTTTACCCCCTGTCTAATTCCACCCTACTTATATATCCTATTTCCAATCTACTGCTCTAAATCCTTATACATCTATTCTTTATCCTTCTTCACTTTCCAACCATTTTTTTTTTCTCTCTTATCTTTCTATTGTTTTCTTGATTGTTGAATATATTGGGCTTTTTTTTTTTTTTTTTTTTTTTTTTTTTTTTTAATTTGTTTGTTTGTTTTGTTTTGTGTTTTTTCTTCTTTTTTAGGACTGGTTGTGAGGTTGTTTTTCTTTTTCTTTTTCTTTTTCTTTTTTTTTTTTCTGCTGGTTTTTCCCTTCCCTCCCCCACCCCACCCCAGCTATTTTTGTGCTTCTGTTTTCCCTTACCCCTCTGGATATTATTGGTGGTTTGTAGTTTGCATTCATCTCCAGGGATCTGTTGCTGGAATTTGTTGAGATTAGTGGCAGTTCTATTGGAGTTTGCTCCTCATACGGGGAGTCTCTTCCCCACTTCTACTTCATTCTCTTTTTTCGCTCTCTTTTTTTCCCCCCTCTTTTTTCCCAATTCTATTTTTGCACTCCTTTTTTGTTTGTTTTTTTCTTATTTTTCTTTTCTGTTCTCTCTTTTATCTTCTTCTCTTCTTTCTCCCTTATCCCCTAATTCTCTTAATTCGGGTGGTCACCTTTATTTGGAGTTAATAATATTGTGAATATACTTGTGTTCAGTGCCTGGTACGTTGTGCCTTGCTCTGTTGTATTTTGTGCCTTTAAATCAACGCAGCAGATCCAAGCAACAGCAGCCCCCTGATCACCGCAGCCTCCTGATCACCACAGCCTCCTGATCACCACACCCTCTGTCTGTGGAACAGCAACTGTACGTGAAGCCTCCCCCCACCAGCCAGAAGAGCCAACACAGCTGTGAACAACACCCACCAGAGGAGCTGCTGCCAACTGGAAAGCAGCTGCTACCGCAACCGTCTGAGCAGCAACCACAACCCAAGGAGCCCCTGCCACCCAGGGAGCAGCCACTGAACACCTCAACATCTACATATGTCAGCGAGATCAAACATGGGTAGGCAAAGAAACCCCCAAAGGAAAGAAAAGGAGGACTCGCCAGAAAAGCAGCTAAGTGAGACAGAGATATGCAACATGACGGAAAAAGAATTCAGAATAAGGTTCCTAGAGTACATGCACCACATGTTCAAGAAGCAAGAAGAAACAGATGAAAAACTCAACTACTTATGCAAGAAGCTAGAAGAAACAGATGAAAAAATCAACAACTTAAGTAAGTCCCAAGAAGAAATGAAGAGTGACATAGCTTCAATAAAAAACTCCATTGAAAGTATCAACAGTAGACTGGGAGAAGCGGAGGACCGAATTAGTGAATTAGAAGACAAGGAAGCAAAACACACTCAAACTGTACGGCAAATGGAGAAAAAAATTAAAAGACAGGAGGAGAGCCTAAGGGAGCTTTGGGACAACATGAAACGAAACAACATACGAATAATAGGGGTGCCAGAACAACAGAAAGATGAACATGGATTAGAAAACCTATTCGAAGAAATAATATCAGAAAACTTCCCTGAGGTGGGGAAGAAAAAAGTCACACAAGCCCAGAGAGTCCCAAACAAGGTGAACCCGAAAAGACCCACACCAAGACACATCATAATTACCATGGCAAATGTTCAGGATAAAGAGAGAATCTTACAGGCTGCAAGAGAGAGACGGAAAGTAACATACAAGGGATCTCCCATTAGATTATCAAATGATTTCTCAACAGAAACACATCAGGCCAGAAAAGAATGGACGGAAATCTACAAAGTGATGCAAAGCAAAGGACTGAACCCAAGAATACTCTATCCAGCAAGGCTATCATTCAAAATTGAAGGGGAAATAAGAAGCTTCACAGACAAAAAAGGGCTAAGGGAGTTTATCACCACCAAGCCAGCCATGCAAGAAATGCTAAAGGGACTGGTGTAAAAAGAAGAAATATCAAGCTCAGAAAGAAAACAGCCACACACACACACACAAAAAGAAATGGCTACAAACAAATACCTTTCAATAATAACTTTAAATGTAAATGGACTAAATGCTCCAACCAAAAGACATCGAGTGGCTGAATGGATAAAAAAACATGACCCATACATCTGCTGTCTACAAGAGACCCACCTCATTAGAAGGGACTCACACAGACTGAAAGTGAAGGGATGGAAAAATATCTTTCACGCAAATGGAAAGGAAAAGAAAGCTGGGGTAGCAATACTTATATCTGACAAAGTACATCTCAAAGTGAAGGCCATAACCAGAGATAAGGAAGGCCACTTCATAATACTAAAGGGATCAATACAACAAGAAGATATAACCCTGGTAAACATATATGCACCCAATGCAGGAGCACCCACATACATAAGAAAACTTCTGGAAGATATCAGGGGAGAGATCGACAACAATACAATCATAGTAGGGGACTTTAATACACCACTGACATCACTGGATAAATCCGCTAGACAAAAACTCAGCAAAGAAACAGCAATCCTAAATGACTCACTAGATCAGATGGACTTAATTGACATCTTCAGAACACTTCACCCCACAGCTGCGGAATATACATTCCTCTCAGGTGCTCATGGGACATATTCAAAAATAGACCACATATTGGGTCACAAGCAAAGTCTCCACAAATTCAAGAAGATTGAAATCATAAAAAGCTTCTTCACAGACCACGATGGCATAATGTTAGAAATAAACTACAATAAAAACAACCCAAAATACTCAAACACTTGGAAGCTGAATAGCATGTTATTAAATATTGATTGGGTTACCGATGACATCAAAGAAGAAATTAAAAACATCCTGGACACTAATGACAATGAAAACACAACAATCCAAAACCTCTGGGACACAATGAAAGCAGTCCTGAGAGGGAAGTTTATAGCTCTACAGGCCTATCTCAAAAAACAAGAAAAAATGGTAGTCAATCATCTAACTCTACAACTCAAAGAATTAGAAAGAGAGCAACAAGAAAACCCCAGAGTGAGCAGAAGGAAGGAGATAATAAAGATTAGAGCAGAAATCAATGAAATAGAGACCAAAAAAACAATACAGAAAATCAATGAAACCAAGAGCTGGTTCTTTGAAAGGATAAACAAGATTGACAAACCCCTAGCCAGGCTCACCAAGAAGCAAAGAGAGAGGTCCCAAATAAACCAAATCAGAAATGATAGAGGCGAAATAACAACAGACCCCACAGAAATACAAATGATTGTTAAACAATACTACGAGCAACTCTACTCCAACAAACTGGACAACCTGGAGGAAATGGACAAATTCCTAGAAAAATACAACATTCCAAAACTCAATCAGGAAGAATCTAAAAACCTCAATAGGCCAATAACTATGGAAGAAATTGAAGCAGTCATCAGAAAGCTTCCAGCAAACAAAAGCCCAGGGCCAGACGGCTTCACAGGGGAGTTCTACCAAACATTCAAGGAAGAACTAAAACCTACCCTCCTCAGACTACTACAAAAAATTCAAGAGGAAGGAACGCTTCCAAGCTCATTCTATGAAGCCAGCATCACCCTAATACCAAAACCAGGTAAAGACATCACAATGAAAGAGAATTACAGGCCAATATCCCTCATGAACATAGATGCCAAAATCCTCAACAAAATCTTAGCAAATCGGATCCAGCAGTACATCAGAAGGATCATACACCATGACCAAGTAGGATTCATCCCAGAGATGCAAGGATGGTACAACATCCGTAAATCAATAAATGTGATACATCACATAAACAAATTGAAAGAAAAAAACCACATGGTCATATCAATTGATGCAGAAAAAGCATTCGACAAAATCCAACACCCATTTTTGATAAAAACTCTCAGAAAGGTGGGAATAGAAGGATCATACCTCAACATAATAAAAGCCATATATGACAGGCCCACTGCCAACATCATACTCAATGGACAAAAACTAACACCATTTCCCCTAAGAACAGGAACAAGACAGGGATGTCCACTCTCACCACTCCTGTTCAACATAGTACTGGAAGTATTAGCCATTGCAATTAGGCAAGAAGAAGGAATAAAAGGCATCCAAATTGGAAAAGAGGAAGTAAAACTGTCCTTATTTGCAGATGACATGATATTATACATACAAAACCCTAGAGACTCCATCCAAAAGCTACTAGACTTAATACATGAATTTGGCAATGTAGCAGGATACAAAATTAACCCCAAGAAATCTGAGGCATTTCTATACACCAACAGTGAACTTTCAGAAAGGGAGATCAGAAAAACAATCCCATTTACCATCGCACCAAAAAAATTAAGATACCTAGGAATAAACTTAACTAAAGAGGTTAAAGACCTCTACTCAGAAAACTACAGGACGTTGAAAAAAGAGATAGAGGAAGACATAAACAGATGGAAGAACATACCATGTTCTTGGATTGGTAGAATCAACATCATTAAAATGTCCATACTACCCAAAGCAATCTATACATTCAACGCACTTCCCATTAAAATACCAATGGCCTTCTTCAAAGATCTAGAACGAACTCTCCAAAAATTCATCTGGAATAAAAAAAGACCCCGAATAGCTGCAACGATCCTGAGAAAGAACAAAGTAGGTGGGATCTCAATGCCAGATATCAAGCTGTATTACAAAGCCACTGTTCTCAAAACTGCCTGGTACTGGCACAAGAACAGACATATAGATCAGTGGAATAGAATAGAGAGTCCAGAAATTAGCCCGAACCAATATGCTCAATTAATTTTTGACAAAGGAGGCATGAACATACAATGGAGCCAAGATAGTCTCTTCAATAAATGGTGTTGGGAAAATTGGACAGACATATGCAAGAAAATGAAACTAGACCACCAACTTACACCATACACAAGAATAAACTCAAAATGGATAAAGGACTTAAATGTACGACAGGAAACCATAAAAATTCTAGAAGAATACAAAGGCAACAAAATCTCAGACATATGCCAAAACAATTTCTTCACTGATACAGCTCCTAGGGCAGTTGAAACTAAAGAGAAACTGAACAAATGGGACTACATCAAAATAAAAAGCTTCTGCACAGCAAAAAAAACCATCAACAAAACAACAAGAAAACCCACCTCGTGGGAAAACATATTTGCCAACGTCATATCGGATAAGGGCTTAATCTCCAAAATTTATAGGGAACTCATACAACTTAACAAAAAGAAGATAAACAATCCAATCAAAAAATGGGCAAAGGATCTAAATAGACACCTTTCAAAAGAGGACATTCAGAAAGCCAAGAGACATATGAAAACATGCTCAAAGTCACTAATCATCCGAGAGATGCAAATCAAAACAACAATGAGGTACCATCTCACACCTGTCAGAATGGCCATCATCAACAAATCAACAAACGACAAGTGCTGGAGAGGATGTGGAGAAAAAGGAACACTTGTGCACTGCTGGTGGGAATGCAGACTGGTGCAGCCACTATGGAAGGCAGTATGGAGGTTCCTCAAAAAATTGGAAATGGAACTCCCATTTGACCCTGTGATCCCACTACTAGGAATATATCCCAAGAAACCAGAAACACCTATCAGAAAGGATATATGCACCCAGATGTTCATAGCAGCACAATTCACCATAGCTAAGATCTGGAAACAGCCTAAGTGCCCATCAGTAGATGAATGGATTAGAAAACTGTGGTACATCTACACGATGGAATACTATGCTGCTGTTAAAAAGAAGGAACTCCTACCATTTGCAACATCATGGATGGAACTGGAGAGCATTATGCTAAGTGAAACAAGCCAGTCAATGAAGGAAAAATACCACATGATCTCACTCATTCATGGATAATAAAGACCATTACAAACTTTTGAACAATAATAGATACAGAGGCAGAGCTGCCTCAAACTGATTGTCAAACTGCAGTGGGAAGGCCAGAGAGAGTTGGGGGGCAGGAGGGAGGGGAGTAAGAGATCAACCGAAGGACTTGTATGCATGCATATAAGCATAACTAATGGACATAAGACACTGGGGGGTAAGGGAGGGTAGTGGTTTGTCAAGGGCGGGGGGGGGGGAAAAGGATACTTATGTAATACCCTTTGTAATACTTTAAGAGGAAAATAAAAAAAAAAAAAAAAAAAAAAAAAAAAAAAAAAAAAAAGAAATCAAACTGATAACCTTTCTGTTCCTGGGACTACGCGCAACCAAAGACCCACTCCAGTCATCACATGTTTTTAGTTTATCAAAAAAATCACTTTATTAAGATAAATATACATAATCCCATCATATTTGTTTGAAAACATACATAGGTGAACAAGTTGACATTTTCTACATTGTCTACATGTTTGTAGTCAGTACACCTTGTGAAGCCATGGAGTTAAGAGTTACTGAATGTTTACTACATGTGCCAGGCCCTGGATTCAATGCTTCACATGCATTATTATTTCAAGGTAAATCGACTGCTTGTAGAGTTTAATAAAAGGCAGGGCTGGAAGTCAAACCCCTGTATCTCCCAACAACAGAGTTCTGGCTTCTAATGTTAGGCTCTGCTGCCTCCTAGAGAGTAGAGTTGGTAATGCATAACCATTAGGATGGGCTAGATATTGTTGTGGATAACAAACAGCCCCAAGGCTTTGGTAACTTACACTAAAGAAGGTATCTTTCTTGGTCATTCTATATGTCCTCCTTGGTTCTCCTGGGACTGGTATAAAAGGAATCCACCATGTAGATACCTCCTACATATATCAGAGATGGACAGCGACAGTGGCCAGTCTGTGCTTCCAGATTTTTCTGTTAGAAGTGACAGCTTCACTCCCAGCATATTTCACTGATCAAAGCACATCACAGGGCTGCAGCCAAATTCAGGGGGTCAGATTGAGAACCTGACCTACTTGATGGGCCTCGTTTATGTGATCACATGTGACCACCTCTTTTGGAGCTGTGCAGAGGCAAATGAGATGGGTGGGTTTTGGTAGGAAATGACCATGGAAACCAGCCAGTGTGGTTCTCTCTGTCTTCATTCACATGGATTTTGTTCCAGAACTGCCCAAAACCATCACTGTCAAGATTCAAAGGAGTGAACTTCAATAAAAGGAGATGGGTTAGATATCATTGGCAGCAACCGCAGAACACATTTCTGAGTGTGACCTTTGATAAACCCCTGGCTGCCTCGCTTCCCCCATTATTGTTGAAGACCCACATGTTAAGAATGTTGACTGGGAAGGATACAGGACTCGAATGCATGGAAGCATTCCAGCATCCATGCTCTTTGAAATCAGTATCAGTTACTACTCTAACTCCAAGTCTCTATCTTTTGCATTGGCCAGGTGAGTGCTTCATCAGATGGGGCTAATTGTCAAAATGCTGACATTAACACCAATGTTGATATTAGGTATCCATTCATTCTGTGCCTGAACTTGTGCTAAATGTGGCCGCTCCATAGTTCTCTGCATTCCCATTGGAGAGAACGCTGGGCCTAATTTTCCCTCCTCATCCCAATGTTCTTGGGTGCCCAAGCTCACCCAGTAAATGATGAGAGTCCAGATGTCAGAAAATTATGCTCTGAGCAGCCCCAGGCACATTCCCTATTAAATGTCAGCCTAGCTTACACATGGGCAAGGGATTGACCTGCTCATCAGGGACCAGGAGGACCACCAAACTCTCCCAGCCCTCTCCAGGGGTATCCAGTTACTCATTCCTGCGGGGGTGGGGGTGGGGGAATCAGGGACCTAGAATTCTTCCCCCTCAGTTTTACCCCATATACACCCACCCACTGATTCCTTTCAAAGGATCCAAGATCTCCCAGATCCTCCCCGAAGGCTTAGAGTACTTCTAAAACAGCACCTCCACATTCTATACCTCCTTTCTGCCACCAGAGTCTTACTCAATTCCCCACCTTTGCTCAGCCTGGGGTTCTATGACCCTTCACTTCATCCATCCATAAGCCTGACATGGGACCCAAAGGGGTAAAACAGAGGCTTGGAAGAGCAGGTGAAAAGGGGGCTCAGCCTGGGAAGCAAGGAAGATGAACACATTATCCTCTAAATCACCCCTTTGGAGATTGCCTATGCATTTGCCTGCTGCTGGGGTGCACACATACGCAATCTCACAGGGAACATACAGACACCATAAGCACAGAAATGCACAGGTACAGAATACTCCCAGGCAAAGATGGGCTCTCAGATGCAAGGCTTGTGGCCAGGCTCACACAGACTCAGACTACAGACACGGACATCACTTTGAGAGGAACACACACAAACACAGATAAAAATACACGTGGCCACCAAGACAATGTCACAAGGCACACCAACACACACAGTGGACACACACAGGCACACACAACAAGAGACATACATGGAGACAGAAGAGTGACACAAAGAGAATAAAAACACACACAGGTACAATCAGGCACACACAAAGTAGCAGCAAATTCACACATACTACCAATACCAACATATGCAACAGAAACACTCTCTCAAATGCTCAGTCCTACTAATACACTGTTTGAAGGAAACATTAAGAATTAAAGTGTTTCCTGGCCAGGTGGCTCAGTTGGTTGGAGCATCATTTCATAACACCCTACCCTACAAAAAAGATTGTGGATATTGTGGATTTGATCCCTAGTCAGAGCATGTACAGGAAGCAAGTGATCCATGTTCCCCTCACATCGTTGTTTCCTCTCTCTCTCTCTCTCTCTCTCTCTCTCTCTCTCTCTTCCTCTTTCTCAAAAATCAATAAACATATCCTTGGCTGAAGATTAAAAACGAAAAAAAAAAACAATTAAGGTATTGAATTTTGAAGAAGATAGCATTAAATATGGAGCCATCCTCTAAAACAGTTATCCTAATCATTTGAACTCAGTTGATGCCTGTCTTCTTTTACCTAAGAATTCAATAGGATCAATTTGTAAAACATGTATCTGTAAGAAAAAAACAGCACGATTATTCCAGCAATTTTATTTATAAAACCCCAAACGTGAACATAAACAAAACCATAGACAGATCAAAGGATAAGTGGATAATCCAAATAATACAATATTTCTTAGCAACAAAAAATTAACTATTTACATAAATATCATTGTTGAATCTCAAAATAACTGTGCAGCATTGAAGGATGCCAGTGTTTCTTAAAGATTATACACCTTATAATGCCTACAAATAATGAAAAATATGAACTAATCTATTTCAAAAGAAGTTATATCAATGCCAGCATGGAGGGCTTGGGAAGCAGAAAGAGTATAAAAGGGTAAGAGGACCCTACCTTGTTTGGCTCAGTGGATAGATCATCAGCCTGCGGACAAAAGGTCCCAGGTTCAATTCCAGTCAAGGGCACATGCTGGGGTTGCGGGCTCGATCCCCAACAGGGGCGTGCAGGAGGCAGCCAATCAATGATTCTCTCTCATCGTTGATATTTCTATCTCTCTCTCCCCCTCCTTTCCTATCTGAAATCAATAAAAAAAATATTAAAACTAGAGGCCCGGTGCACGAAATTCGTGCACTGGAGTGGAGGGGGGGGGGGGGGCGGAGGGTCCCTCAGCCCAGCCTGGGCCCTTTTGCAGTCTGGGATCCCTCAGGGAATGTCTGACTGACTGCTTAGTCCTGCTCTCCTTCAGCCAGCTTCTGGCTGAGGGGCGCTCCCACTGTGGGAGTGCACTGACCACCAGGGGTCAACTTCTGTATTGTACATCTGCTCCCTGGTGGTCAGTGCATGCAATAGCGATCAATCATTCAGCCATTTGGTTGATTTGCATATTACCCTTTTATTAAACAGGATAAAAGGACATGAGGTAAATACAGGGTATGGCAAAAGTAGATTTAGAGTTGTTGGTATTGAAAATAATTAATAATTAATAAGTGATAATACAAGTAGAAATGCCACCATATCCAGTGTGGTTCAGTTAATTGAGCATCATTCCATTCACTAAAATGTCACTGGTTCAATTTCAGGTCAGGGCACATGCCTTCCTGGATCCCCAGTAGTGGGCTTATAGGAGTCAGAAGATTGATGTTTCTCTCCTTCTCCCTTCCTCTCTAAAAATTAATAAAAATATGATTTAAAATATATAACATAGTTATTTAAGAAAAGAGAATAAACTCTGTGTTTTGTATACTCACAACTGTAAGCCTACTTTTGCCCCACCATGGGTATGTGTAACAGAGAAACTTATTTCACCCGTGAAAGTTTCAGAGCTTTATCCATATGTTCAAACTCACCAAATAGTACACATTAGAAAAGTACATTTCATTGTTTGCCAGTTATACATATATGTAAGTAAAGCCTTTAAAAGTAGATCCAGCCTAACAGGTTTGGCTCAGTGGTTAGAGCATCGGCCTGCGGACTGAAAGGTCCCAGGCTCAATTACTGTCAAGGGAATGTATCTTGGTTGTGGGCATATCCCCGGTGGCACAGGGGGAAGGGGGCGTGCAGCAGACTGTTAATCAATGTTTCTCTCTCATCGATGTCTTAACTCTCTATCCCTCTCCCTTCCTCTCTGTAAAAAATCAATAAAATATATTTTTTAATAAAGTGGATCCAAATAAAAACTTAGGTATCCCTCTGTTGTTAGAAAATTAAGTTGAGCAGATAGAAGATACCTGAGCTCTGGAACCCCCATGGATGCCACACTGTCTCTTATCAATAGATTGGGTATCAAAAACATAGGTTAGAGAGGGATGTTGGCCATAAAGAGAGTGTGAGTGATTTGATACTGGTCTTCTCAGGAAATTGCCTTGTGGTCCCTCCAATTGTTCCTCTATGACACCAAAAACATGGCTTCACACTTCATCAGCTTGATCTCATTCCCAAGGTGCAGAGGCCATCACTTTTCACTATCTGCTGCACATAGTTCTTTGAACAACACCTTTCTCACATAGCGTCATTCCCAGAGGCACAACTTCAAACGTAATGCAAATTATCCATGGTGTGGATAAATTATTTCCTAATCACCTTCTTTTCCAAAATTATAGTTCACCACCTGCATAACCTCTTTCTCTCTTACCCTTCTTCCTTACCCATGCCAGTGGAAATTGACAAGCCTGGGTAACACTGATGAATCTACCTCATTCCCATCAACCAGTGGGTGACTCCCAACAACATAAGGCAGGTGGTTAGTTAAATGGCAACTAAGCTCTTACCCTAGAATGTAGCACCTAAACCATTTCTTTACAGGAAATTACCCTAACATTCACTGTATTGTTACATCCAGGGACCACCAGAAATAGACTCTTCCTTCACTCACTCTTATGTCAATATCATGACTCTGTGGCCATGAATTCACTCCAAGTGCATGTCACTCTTTCTACCACACCTCTCTCAAACCTGCACGTCCACAGCCCCAGCCCTTATACTCATCACCTGGCCTTTTACTTATTACTCAGCATGCGTGGTCCAGAGGAGGGTTGCCAAATTGAATCACAATCAAATACTGCCTAGACTCTGATAGTACACACTCATAGAGGCAGCCTTGAGTCCTGCTATGTAGGCCTCTCTGCATGACTGTTTTTTTTTCCTTCAACCTCAACTATTAAGAACAATCAGATCTCAGATATCCATAGCCCACCTCCTATTATGCTGCACTTGATGTCCCTTCGCTGGTCACAGCCAACATCCTTCCCTTAACCTTCACTCAAGTTCTAGCTCCGATGGCTCTCTGCACCATGCCCAGTGAGTCTCACAGATGACCACTCAAAGCTCTTAACTAATCCACAAGGCTACCTGCAACTCCCCACAACCAGGCCACACCAAGGGTCACAACAAAATCCTGGTGAGAGTTTACAAAAGTTGTTATGTACCAGCCGCAGCCTCATCGTGTTTGAATTTCCCGTTGGCCTCCAATTAATCTCAGGTCCACTCAACTTTTAAAGGCCTTGACCACTGCAAAACCATTATCTCTCCCCCACACTCTACAAGACAACTTCTGTTCCAATGCTGTGTTGTGACAAGCCCCTCCCACAAACAGTGGCCCCAGCAAGTAAACCAGTCCTCAGGCTCACACTGTCCTTTCTGAGTTACTACTACCATTACCATCCTGACCATGATTCCCCGTATGAAAGTGATCTACAGTTCTGGCTGATGTGTCTCAGTTGGTTGAGCATAGACCCATGCACTGGTGAGGTCACATGCCGGGTTTTGGGCTTGATCCACAGTAGCGATTGTGCATGTGGCAACCAATCCTTGTTTATTGCTCATCCCTGTTTCTTTGTATCTCTCCCTCTCCCTTCCTTTCTACATCTAATATCTATCTATCTATATAATTTTTTTAAATATACCTGTGGGTTCCTGATTCATCTCACTTTTCACTCCAAGTCTTTGTACATTCTGGAACCTGTCTGGAGGACCTCGCCCTCATTACACTGGTTGCCAAAAACAAGGTCCAGGTCATGAAGCCCTAGTCCTGGCCTTAAGAGGCGGGGCTTAGTGTCTGTTCAAAGTCCCCAGGTCTAAGGGATAAAAGAGCAGCTGACACTCCCAGGACTCTACTTCATCTCAGAGGCCACAAGTGTGTGAGGCCATGAAATAAGCTCCACAAACCCGTACACCTAATGGACTCTGCATTTGCAGGAATTTGTGGAAAGGAAATGGTCTGTTGAGGGCAAGGCAACCACCAGGCTCTGTGGCAGCGGTTCTCAACCTGTGGGTCGCGACCCCTTTGGGGGTCGAATGACCCTTTCACAGGGGTCGCCTAAGACCATCGGAAAACACATATATCATTACATATTGTTTTTCTGATTAATCACTATGCTTTAATTATGTTTAATTTGTAACAATGAATTTGGGGATCACCATAACATGAGGAACTGTATTAAAGGGTCACGGCATTAGGAAGGTTGAGAACCACTGCTTTAGACCCAAAACAGGCCCAGATTTCCGAATCCTCCCTGTTCAGTTGCACCATTACGTCCTTACATTTCGGCCTTTCACACTCTTCCCCCATCAACCATGTGTCACCCTCTTCCCGCATCAACCATGTGTCACCCTCTTCCCCCATCAACCATGTGTCACCCACGAGGGACTCACCATTCTGAACGCTGGGACCTGGGCGGCAGGACCTGAGAGGCCGGTCCCCAAGGCTGGAAAGTGAAATGGGGTCAGGCTGCGGGGACGCTGTGAGCAGAGAGGAGTCCAGGAGGCACGGGGACGCCAATCTCGGGCTGTTGGGCTCAAGGAGCCTCAGACACACCCCGCACAGCAGGCGCGCTGCCTCCCATGCTTCCTCCTCCTACTCACGACAGGTGCCCTGAAGCCTGTGAGTCTGTGAATAAAGACCTAAGAGGTTAAAATGACCACCAGGATGTGGAAGGTGGGAGTCCTGCCCTAACCTGATGCTCAGACACCAAAATGCCCTTTAGCTCCGCCTACATGAGTGCAGTTCCTTCTGGGTAATGTAGTTTTCTCCACTGCCCTGGGCATCCCAGCCAATAGGTGAATAAAGGTGTTGTGCCCCCCCCCCGCAAGTGATGCCTGGGGAGGGACTAGATGGGACCAGAGGCCTGGCTAACTGGAGCAGACTGACAGACCTCTAAGGGGAAGGAGGTGGGAGGAATGCAAGAGATCCACCAAAGAATATATACAGAGGGGGGAAATGGGAGACATCGATAATATTATCAACAATAAAAGATATATGCGTTTTTTAAAAAAAACTATTTAAAAATTTTTACATATTTTTTATTGATTTTTTACAGAGAGGAAAGGAGAGAGAGAGTCAGAAACATCGATGAGAGAGAAACATCGATCAACCGCCTCCTGCACATCTCCTACTGGGGATGTGCCCGCAACCTAGGTACATGCCCTTGACCAGAATCCAACCCGGGACCTTTCAGTCCGCAGGCCGACGCTCTATTCACTGAGCCAAACCGGTTAGGCAAGATATATGCATTTTTGAAAATTTTAAAATAATGCAGCCCAGCTGGTGTATCTATCTCAGTGGTTGACACTTGACCTATGAACCAGGAGGTTATGGTTTTTTCATTTTATTCCTTTTTTAAAAAAATAATTTGTTGTTTAAAGTATTACATATAGTATTACATATAACTCCTTTTTACCCCATGGAGTTCTGCTCAGCCACCCCCATGCCTCAGCACATGCCCTTACCGCCCATAGTGTCTGTGTCCATTGGGTACACTTATATGAATGCATATAAGTCCTTTGGTTGATCCCTTAAGCCCTCCTTCCCCTGACTTCCTTCTGACGTTCTGAAGTTTGACAGTCTGTTGGAGGCTGGTGTTAGGATTTAAAAGATGATTTCTGAGACAGATATATTTTAAATGCCTATGGCTCCTCATGACCTCAAATAGTATTTCTTCTATTGCATATCCTGCCCCAATACTGTGTCCTGCAACCAGTTTTTAAAAATTCTGTGGAAGTTTGCCATCATTGCTCTCTCCTTGTACATTTCTGTGTTTGTCATTTTCTCTAGAGAACTATCCTTGTGGTGAGTAAACTAAAGCACCTTACAGATGCACTGTTACTCATAAATCAGCAAACATGCTTAAGCACCTGGATTCTGTATGTGCATTCAGGACTGCAAATTTCCCTCTGGCAATTATTTTTTCTGAAGGGGCTGCCCATCAGCCCTTCTGAAGGCAGTCTGGGCCTGGAGGCAAACTGTGAGGCCTCCTGAGGAGAAGGTCAAGTCCTGCCACAGCACCCACAAACCAGCCAGGACCCTCCTTTCTAATTTCAGTTGTCCAAAGCAGCTACAGTGCCCTCCTCTCATCTCCCAAATGGGGAAGGGGAGAAACCCACGCTTCCAGCAGGCCTTCCAACTGGACTCTGCCACTCCTTCACATATTTTCTCAGGGAGGCCCCCACTCACCACCAGTGGCTTCACCTTATGCCTGAGCTCCTGTCACCTGTCACAGCTGTCCTGTTCACTGTCTGTGGGCTGTGCTCCACTAGGACTCCAGCTCCTAAGGGAAGGGGACTCTTAAACTCCGGGGTCTGGGACAGTTGGGACAATAGTGTCCATGCCCTGGGTCCTTACAAGTCTCAGCTGTGCCTGCCCTTGGCTGCTGCCTCTACATCCAGTCTGATGCCAATTCTCATTCCTAGAGCCTTCCCTCAGCCCACCTTCTCAAGGACCCTGCCCCTCTCAAGCCCTGTCCCAGACCCTAACTTCTCTGCTCCTTCACCCACACACCCCACTATGTCCAGAGTTCAGGGTCCATAAACTCACTTCAGGAGCATCCCTTCAGTGGGAACATCCCAGGCACAGCCAGGAAAGAGTGTAGAGGGGTGGGTTGTTCAGGCAGTAGAGCAGTCTCAGTGTAGCAGGGTGGATGTTTACTCGTGAAGGAAAGATCAGGGACACTTTCTCCCTCAAGATTGATAAATATCTGGAACCTTCTTTAGTGGCTGAACTTTAAGACACTGGTAACCCAGGACAGGATCACCTGGCTCAGCAACCTGCACCCCCTCCTGCTGGGCAGATAGGGAATCAGCCTCTGCAGAGACAGATCCCCTCCCTCCCTGTGCAGGTCAATGGCTGGAGCACTTCATTACAGTGGACTAGGTTGTCCCTGACTGGATTACAAGGATTCTTGGAGCACATGCTGACTCCCAGGTCATGGCCCCCAGGAACTTCTGCAGCAAAGCTTGCTCCCTTTCCCACTCACCATGGCCCCAAAGAACAGAGCAGCCACCATCCTGGACTAGGACTAGGGAGGGCCTCAGAGGCACACACATGGCCCAGCACCAATTCTCCCTGGCAGCTTCCCTGGGCCCTTTCCTGCTCACAGCCTTGATACCTGCAAGGAATCTGGACACTTCATCCCCCTGATTCTGAAATAGGTCATTCTCAACATCCAGCTGGAAGGTGCGGAGACCACAAGGGCATGTCCAGAAGGAAAAATTCCCAGGTGCTTTTAGACACAGAGATCACACTGATGTCATCATCCCCTGGGGGTAATTGTGCAGCTCAGTTATGGACCCACCCTGCTACACTGACTGCCCTCATGGGAAACTTGGCTGCTGGTCACCATGGGATCCTGGGCTGTGCTGGTTTTCACAAGTGTGTGAACTGATTGGCTAATTAAAACATATACACTTATTTTAGAGAGGGAGAAAAATAGAAATCCTTTCTAATAATAGACAAACATGGTAATTGACCATACCTTCGCTATGCCTCCCATTGGCTAATTAGCATGACATGCAAATTAACCGCCAACAAAGATGGCGGTTAATTTGCATATACCAGCTGGGAGCGAAGACTGAAGACAACATGGAAGCGAAGCTCTACAGAAGAGAGCTAAGTAGAGGCGGCGGAGACAGGAACGGAGCCAAGGCTGCAAAGGTGGGAGGCTGGAGGGAAAACCCAGCCAGAGTGGCTGGGAGCAGGAGGGCAAACTCAGCCGGCGCAGCTGGGAGTGGGAGGAGAAACCCAGCCGCAGCATCTGGGAGCGAGAACGAAGCCTGCCTCAGCAGGTTTCGCTCCCTTCTCTGCTTTGCTCCAGCCACAGGAAGCCCTATTCTTGCAGGAATCTTCCTGCAATGGGCCTCTAGTATATATATAGAGAGGGGGACATCCATTTTTTGTTCCATCATTTTTGTACATTTTTGTTTGGTTCTTGTAATCACCCTGACTGGGATTGGAACTTGAAACCTTGGCATTATTGAGATAATTTCCTGACTCACTGTATGGTCAAGCATATGTGGGATTTTAAGTAAAATAATCTAATAATGTACCTGAGAATAGATAGATACAAAAAAAACATCACGATGACAGATTGTGGTGTAAGGCTGGAATTGGGTTCATGGGTTCCATATTATCTTTTTCACATGGATATATTTCAAGTAAGCCATTTCAAAGGCAGACTGTATTTTTGTATCAGTTATTTTTTATACCAAAAAATGAAGCACTGATACGGGCCTGAGGAACTTGGTTTCAGCGATGCAGGCTTGCAGAGAAACACCAAAAGAGCATGTTTCTTTTTTAAAATTTCTTTAATGTCCATTTTAAATTAATTCCACTTAAATCAAATTTTAAAAAATGTTTAAACTTGATGCTTCCCTATAATTTTATTTTTTTATTATGAAAGTTCTTGAGCATATTTGGTATTGCTATTTCAGCATATTGGAAATAAAATATAATGATGTGTTACCGAAATATCTTATCATGTCCATGTTTAGTTCCATCATTTTGGTAGTTTGAAGTGCACAACGATGAGAGTATTTACACCAGCGATATTAACAAAGATTACAAATGTAGACTTCACTTAATGCATTATTGAATGCTTGGATTTAAATAGGAATGGTGGAGAATGTTGAAATGCATTGCCCTCTCAGTAACTGACATTTTCAGAACCAAGAGGTGGCATTAGGACCCCAATCACTGACTGATCATTGCAAATATAGGATTTGGGGCAGCCCAGTTGCACTGGAAAATGACAACGCTCAGATTTTGGATGTGTTGTCTTCAATTGATCTCTTGTTTTAAGATATTATTTCAGGTTCTGTAATGCTCAGAATGCTCCTTCAGGTGAAAATTGTTATTTCAATTATTCCTGAAGACCACAAATATTAATAGATTTATATACATACTATTTATATACATACTATATATATATATATATAGAGAGAGAGAGAGAGAGAGAGAGAGAGAGAGAGAGACTCAATGGCTGGCTTCTGCAAGCACCCACACTGGCGTGTC
This sequence comes from Myotis yumanensis, assembly GCF_028538775.1. Lineage (NCBI taxonomy): Eukaryota > Metazoa > Chordata > Mammalia > Chiroptera > Vespertilionidae > Myotis > Myotis yumanensis. Next base: position 17,568,758 of record NW_027223771.1, on the reverse strand, counting down.
CCCTACCATGTGCCCTCACTGGGATTGGAACTGGAAACCTTTCTGTGCTTGAGAGCATGTTCATCCAATTGAACCACTCCTGGAGGCCCATTTCTTGTTTTCCATATGAAAATATCACACTATTAAGAGAAAAGCAGGTATTTGTGGCAAGTTCCTCAGTCAGGGACTTGACCCATTGGAGTGCAGGAAATTGGAATAACCCATGGGTGACAACAGGTAGCTGTTTGATGGTTGATTACAAACAGAGCAACCCAAAACTGGCAGGCCAGTGGCACCTTATTTACACATTCAAACAAAAGAGCTCTCATGCCAATTAGTGATGCTCGAGTTAAATTAACATAAACAGGTTATATCAGTGTGCTCTTATGCAGTATATATAGTGCTACTGCTGAGTGATTGTGCCCACACATACATAAGGCATAAGGGGCCTTTACCATTGTTATGCTGCTGTGTCCTTTCCTGTATGCATGGGCATGGCAAGTTGGCTTGGACCTCTGGCGTACTCTGGACAGGACCCCTACAGCAGACTATGTATATATGAATGCCTAAGAGACCAAACGAATGAATGACCTTTTGTCCGGTTGCTATGATGCGCACTTACCACAAGGGGACAGATGCTCAACACAGGAGCTGCCCCCTGGTGGTCAGTGTGTCCCCACAGCAGGAGCGTTGCTCAGCTGACTGATAGAAGCAAGATGCCATGCTCACAGCTGGCAAGCCCTGCTGCAGCAGTGCCAGCCTCTCCTGCCTCCAAGGCAGCGTTCTACCTAGTGGCAGAAGCTGCAGGCATAGTGGGGCCAGAATGAGCAGGAGTGGCAAGGCACCTGGCCCGAGTACAGATTTTGTTATAATACCCCAAACCTGGAAATAACCAATTTTATATACAGATCAGTAGATGAAGTTGCTATCCATAGAATAAAATACTACTCAGCAGTAAAACAAGTTCAGTATTCACATAAGCATTTGTATTGGATCTCAAAATTTCTGTAGCATTAAGGAAACCAGTATTTGTTAAAAAGTATGCACCTTACAGTGCCAAAGGAAAGAAAAGGAGCAATCACCAGAAAAGCAGCTAAGTGAAACAGAGGCATTCAATATGTCAGAAAAAGAATTCAGAATAAGGGTCATACAGTTCATAAGCCAGATGGAGTAAAAAATCAACAATTTATGTAAGTGCCTCTAAAATTATGAAAAATATGAACTAATCTAATGTAAAGGACGGAAATGAATGATTGCATGGAAGACTGGGAAAGTCAGAAAGAGAGATTATAAAAGGGCAGGAGGAAAATGTAGAGTGTGGGAAATGCGGGATTACAGTTGTTGGTTTGGGAAATAATCCTATATAATAAAGAGGTAACATGTAAATTAACCCTCATGCCCTAACAAGATGGCTGCCTACCACTAGGCTTGCAAGCGGGGGGCTATGAAGCCAGCCTGGCCGGCCTGGCTCAGTGGTTGAGAGTTGACCTCTGAACCAGGAAGTCATGGTCTGATTCCCAGTCGGGGCACATGCTGGGTTTCGGGCTCTGTCCCCAGTGTGGGGCGTGAAGGAGGCAGCCGAGCAATGATTCTCTCATAATTGATCTTTCTCTCTCTCCTTTTTATTTCCTCTCTGAAAGCAGGGGGGGGGGTATCCCTCAGCCCCACTTGTGCCCTCTCACAGTCTGGGACTCCTCGGGAGATAATGACCTGCTGGCTTAGGCCCACTCCCGGGTGGCAGAGGGCAGGCCCAATCCCTAGGTGCCTGCCCTGCAGCCCCTGGTCGGGCACAGAGCAGGACCAGATGGGGATTTGGGGCACTGTTCCCTGTCATGCACAGAGCAGGACGGATCAGGGGGTTGGGGCGCCACCCCTGTCACATACAGAGCTGGCTGATCAGGGGGTGGGGGCGCTGCCCCCTGTCACCCATAGTGCAGGGCTGATCAGGAGGTTGCGATGCCACCCTCAGTCATGCTCAGAGTAGGGCCAATTGGGGGTTGGGGCGCCGCCCCTGTCACACTCAAGGCAAGTTCAATGGGGAGGTTGCGGTGCTACCCCCTGTCATGCACAAAGCAGGGCGGATCAGAGGGTTGGGGCACTCCCTCCTGTCACACTCAGGGCAGGGCCGATGTTGAGGTTGCAGCTCCACCCCGTCACACACAGAGTAGGACCCATGGGGGGGTTGAGGTGCCACACCCTGTCACACACAGAGCAGAGCCGATCAGGGGGTTGGGGAGCTACCCCCTATCAGGCACAGAGCAGGGCCGATCAGGGGGTTGGGGCGCCTTCCCCTGTCATGAACAGAGCAGGATGGATAGGGAGGTTGTGGCCCCAACCCCAGTCACACACAGAGCCGCAGGGCGATCAGGGAGTTTGGGCGCTGCCCTCTGTCACACTGCTCCAGGGGCCAGGAGGCCTCACAGCTCCGTAGATCCCAGTGCAGTGAGGACTCAATGCTCAGCTGTTCCTGGTGCTAGGAGGCCTAGCTGCTCCACTGATCCTGGTGCTGGGAAACCTCGAGGCTCTGCTTGAAACAGGAGCAGAGAGGCCTCGCTGCTCCACTGATCCCATTGCTAGGAGGCCTCGCTGCTCCACTGATTTCGGTGCTAGGAGGCCTCGAGGCTCTGCTGATCCCGGTGTCAGGAGTCCTCACGGCTCCGGTGATCCCAGGTTCGGGAGGCCTTGTGACACCACCGATCCCGGTGCTGGGAGGCTTCGCTGCTCCACTGATCCCAGTGCTGGAAGGCTCTGCTGATCCCAGGCCAGGAGGCCTCATGGATCTGCTGATCCCAGGGTCAGGAGGCCTTGCGGCTCCACTGATCCTGGTGCTGGGAGGCATATTACCCTTTTACTATATAGGATAGAGGCCTGGTGCACGGGTGGGGGCTGGCTGGTTTGCCCTGAAGGGTGTCCTGGATCAGGGTGGGGGTCCCGCTTGGGTGCCTGGCCAGCCTGGATGAGGGGATGATGGCTGTTTGCAGCTGGTCACACCCCCTTCAGGGTGGGGGTCCCCACTGGGGTGCCTGGACAGTCTGGGTGAGGGGCTGAGGGCCATTTTCAGGCTGGCGGGTGACTGAAGCTCCCAACCTCTACTTTTTTTTTTTTTTATTCTGGGATTTTTTTACCTTCTATGGCTGTCACTGGAGCTGAGAGCCGGCTTTATCTCTGAGGCTCCACTCTAGCTCTGAGACCTCGGCTGCTGAAAGCAGGTTTCTGGGCTTTGTTTACCTTCTGTATTTGAAACTTTGTTGTGACTCCACCTCTGAGATCCCGCCGGCTGAAACCAGGTTTCTGGGTTTTGTTTAGTTTCTATATTTGCAACAATGTTTCCTAGAGAGCAGCTCAGAGGCCGACAGAGGCAGGCGGGGAACCTTGGCTTCCTCCATCACAGGAGCAAGCAAGCCTCCAGCTCACTTCGGTTGCCTGGCTGCGGGCCGCCATCTTGGCTGGCAGTTAATTTGCATATCTTGCTGATTAGCGTATGGGAAGTGTAGCGAACTTATGGTTAATTACCATGTTTCTCTATTATTAGATAGGATGTACATTTGGAATGGGTGAGTTTGATGGTAAAATGTGTCCCAAAATTCATGCAAGAAGTAATTTTGACAGAAAACACAGGTTTATAATTAACAATTGTAAATTTTTTATTCATTCATAGAGTATACAGTATAGGGTTATGTAAGCAATACCATATCGGGTAAGTAGCCTCCACAGCTTTGCTGACACATATGCACTCTTTTGTTGAAATTTTCCCTGACCGTTTTGCATAAATGTGGCTGAATTTTGATGAGGCTCATTTTTATCTTGATGGCTTGGTTAATTGACAAAATTGTCACATTCGGGGTTCAGAAAATCCACGAGTGATTGTTGAGAAACAAATGCATCCACAAGGTGTCACTGTTTGGTGCGTATTTGGGGCTGGAGGCACCATCGGACCATTCTTCTTCGAAATGCGGCTACTCAGGCAATAACAAAAGAGTGCATATGTGACAGCAAAGCCGTGGAGGCCATTTACCCAATATGCTACTCCATACATAATCTTATACTGTATACTCTATGAATCAATAAAAAATGTACAATTTGTAATTATAAACCTGTGTTTTCTGTCAAAATTACTTCTTGCGTGAATTTTGGGACACACTTTATGTGAATTATATCAATAAAAAGCCAACATTTGAAGAAATAGCAACACGGGATATCTGTGAAGTCTCTGTACTGTTTCTGCAACTTTTCTCTCAGTATGACATTATTTACAGGTTAAAAGTTAAAAGAATAAATAGCCCAGGAGTGTGGAAGGAATGGCAACTGACCTGGAGAGGAGGGTGACTCAGAGCACAGGGCCGGGAGGGAGGAGCGCAGGTGGCGGGATCAGTGGGAGGAGTCGGGGATGCGGGGAGCAGGAGAGGAAATGCTCGAGATCTGTGGGTAGTGGTGAAGGCCCCGGAGGAGGTCAAGTACTGGATTGATGTTAAAAGGCTGCAGAGGCGGGAGAGGGGATGGTCTGCCTGAGAACATCAGGTTTATCAGCAGTGATGGCCACCAGCAGAGTTGGTTTATTTCTTCCCAAGTTGAAGGACAGTTATATAGACAGCATGAAATGATGGCTTTCTCTTTCTTTTGTTTATATTTTTAGGATTTGCTTTATGCTGGAAATGATGTTGGTACTGACGGACAAAGACATGCAGAGGGTTCTGGGCTATGACGCTGAGCCTGTAGAGAAACTGAGGAAATTGCAAATAGCTTTGGTGAGTCACCTTTACTCATAAGTGCTTTGAGTTCCCTGTGGACGTGAACCCACGTGAAAATCTGGGAGGTAGTTGGAGCTGTGAGTAAGGTGCCAGGCCTGGTCAGCAAGAGTTCCGAGGGATCCAATGGCAACTGTGTTTCTGTGGTGAGACCCTGTGAGTGACTCGTGTGCAGTGAGTCCCTGTGACTTAAGCAACCCCTACACTTACCCTGTGGGGCTGGACTTGGCTGTGCAGCAGAATCAACCTGGAACCTTCTGATCACTTTGGAAGAGGCCCCATCAGGACCAGAGGTGTTAGCCTAGGAGGAGAGGGGGCTTGTCTGCTTAACCTCCCCAGGTTTTTTCACATGGGGCCACAGCTGAGACCCACTGCCCTCTCTGTTTAGGGCAAGTACTCTGTAACTTTCTTTTTTATTTTTATTTTTATTTTTTAAGAGAATTTATATATATATATATATTGGTTTCAGAGAGGAAGGGAGAGGAGGGAGAGAGAGAATCATCAATAAGAGAATCATTGATTGGCTGCCTCCTCCATATTTCATACTGGGGAGGAAACCCACAACTGGGGCATGTGTCCTACCTGGAATCAGACCATGACCACCTGGCTCATAGGTCGGCACTCAAACACTGAGCCAGGCGAACTATGTTCATGTGTCAGTAAAAATGTTTGTATAAATAAAAAAATCGTATTGCTGGTTTACTTCTCTTCAAGGTATTCTTTGAATCTACTGGTAAATTTGGCAAGAATTTAAACTTAAAATTGGAAAATTACCTTCTAAGACCTAGTGGAACTCATTTTTTCCTTAAATCTTATCCCAAGGATATGCTTACTGATTTGAGAGAGAGAGAGGGGCATTGATGTTAGAGAAAAGTATCAACTGGTTCCCTCTCACACACACTCCCACTGGGGACTGAACGCGCAACCTAGGTGTGTGTCCTGACCAGGAATTGAACCCAGAGCCTCTCGGTATGCAGAGCGATGCTCCAACCAACTGAGCCACACTGGGAAGGTCAGGGAACCAAGTTTTAGGAAAGAACATCTTGGATTGCTCCTAAAATTTCTGCATATCTCAGGTCCAATGTACAGGTAACTCAATGGGAGTTCATGGAGCACCTTGATGACTTTGAGCGGGTTAAATGAGATAGGATGTATGCAACATGCTCATCACTGTGCCAGGCTGGCACTCACTCTATTGTAGTTTCAGTCGGCCTCATCCTGTTTTTTGCATCATTGTTATGAAGTTTCCTTAAAATAGCTCTAGGTTCATGAATTTTGCATCATTCCTCTGAAAACTTGGCCCTGAAAATTGGTAGCAGAGAGTTGGAAATTTTAGCATCCAGTTACTATCTCACTGACATAAGCTCATAATTCAACAGTTATTAAATCTTGATTTGCATAATGATAAAAGAAGTAATTTTCAATATATCAAGATTCTTTAAATTATATGTAATTTGCTGTGTTCTCAGATCATCATGACATCTATAAATTTGTTTCCAGTTTAGATCACATTTCGTTTGACATCATTTTAAATCTCATCACACCTCCCACAAATGAAGCATGTTAAGTTTATGGGACATATTTTACAAGAGGAATTGATTGAGGTAGTTATGAAAAAAAAAATAAGAGCTTTAGGTGTGATTTCTTTTCATTTTTGCACTTTTGTTAGGGGCAGGAATAGAATATTGGGGACTAGCTATAATAATAAGAAATATTAATCTGGCTCTGTTAACTGTGATTGTTCTGTTCTGATTAGAGAAAGCACATTCTAATCTGTTTGAGAGTTGTACGCCCTGGGGCATGGGAGCTGACATGGGAATGCAGCTATCCTGCTTTCCCCAGAACAGCCTAGATTAACAACCTGTTTGCCTTTAAGCTGGTCCCTGAGGCACCCACCCCCTACAAACCCCCAACCCGCATTGCCTGTAACCTGTAACCACTGTACCTTGCCTACTTCCCCTTGCATGTAATTTCTACTTTCCCATGGAGTCTGTATCATTCTACCCAAGAGAAGTAGCTGGCTTATGGGGAGAGTAAAGCAGATGTTTGTGGATGACCTGCTGCTCTCCCATTCTGCACACATTAATGGAATAAACACCATATATGAGTCAACCCAGTCTCTGCTACATTCGTTCAAGTATTAACCAACAGCCTGGGCCCATTAGGTTGTCTGTTTCACTTTAAGTAATTGTATAGCAGTTAGTGAAGCTAGGTAATTAACATAAATGATAATCATTACTCCCCCATCATAAGTCCGAAGATTTCATCTATTTAAAATAATTTACATTTATTTTAAATTAAGAATGAATTTTTAATTAACAAGAATTAAAATCATTACTAGTTTAGAAATAATTAAAACACTATTAGCTCATTTATTTACAGCCTAAATGTTTTTTTACAATTAAATCTTTATTGTTCAGATTATTACAGTTGTTCCTCTTCCCCCCACCTATAGCTCCCCTCCACCCCGTTCCCACCCCACCCTCTGCCCTTACCCCCGCCACCCACTGTCCTCATCCATAGGTATACAATTTTTGTCCAGTCTCTTCCCGCAGCCCCGCCCCCCCCCCATACCCCTATCCCCCTGAGAGTAGTCAGTACACTCCCGTTCTATGCCCCTGATTCTATTATATTCACCAGATTATTCTGTTCATCAGATTATTTATTCACTTGATTTTTAGATTCACTTGTTGATAGATGAGTATTTGTTGTTCATAATTTGTATATTTACCTTTTTCTTCTTCTTCCTCTTCTTAAAGGATACCTTTCAGCATTTCACATAATACTGATTTGGTGGTGATGAACTCCTTTAGCTTTTTCTTACCTGTGAAGCTCTTTATCTGACCTTCAGTTCTGAATGATAGCTTTGATGGGTAATGTAATCTAGGTTGTAGGTTCTTGCTATTCATCACTTTGAATATTTCTTGCCACGCCCTACTGGCTTGCATGGTTTCTGTTGAGAAATCAGCTGACAGTCATATGGGTACTCCCTTGTAGGTAACTGATTGTTTTTCTCTTGCTACTTTTAAGATTCTCTCTTTGTCTTTTGCTCTTGGCATTTTAATTATGATGTGTCTTGGTGTGGTCCTCTTTGGATTCCGTTTGCTTTGGGTTCTGTGCGCTTCCTTGACTTGGAAGTCTATTTCTTTCACCAGGTAGGGGAAGTTTTCTGTCATGATTTCTTCAAATAGCTTTTCAATATCTTGCTCTCTCTCATCTTCTGGCATCCCCATAATTCAGATGTTGGTATGCTTGAAGTTGACCTAGAGGCTCCTTACACTATCTTCATATTTTTGGATTCTTTTTTCTTTTTGTTTTTCTGGTTGGGTGAGTTTTGCTTCTTTATACTTCAAATCATTGACTTGATTCTTGCGATCCTCTAGTCTGCTTTTGTTTTTTGTTTTTTTTAAAAATATATTTTATTGATTTTTTTACAGAGAGGAAGGGAGAGGGATAAAGCGTTAGAAACATCAATGAGAGAGAAACATCGATCAGCTGCCTCCTGCACACTCCCTGCTGGGGATGTGCCTGCAACCAAGGTACATGCCCTTGACCGGAATCGAACCTGGGACCCTTGAGTCCGCAGGCTGACGCTCTATCCACTGAGCCAAACCGGTTTGGGCAGCTTTTGCAACTCTGCATAATATCCTTTATTTCAGTCAGTATATGCTTAATTTCTAGTTGGTCCTTTTTCATAACCTCGAGGTTCTCACTAAATTTATCGACAGTTTCACTAGATTTCTTGAGGGTCTCATTAAATTTATCGACAGTTTCTAGAAAGTTCTTGAAAAACCTTAAAAGTGTGGTTTTGATCTCATTATCCAGTAGTTTGCTTTCCTCAGTTTCTGTCATTTGTGACTTGTTTTTTGTCTCCGCATTTTATATGCTTCCCTGTGTTGATAGAGTAAATTTCTGTGTTAGGTTTCCTATAAGGCCCAGTGGCTCAGCCTCCCCAATTTCCTGAGGTGGACACTCTTGGCACACCCCTTTGTGGGCTTTGTGCACAGTTCTGTTATACATAAGTCTTGATTGTTTTAGGTATCACTGGGAGGAATTGACCTCCAGCCCAATTGGCTGTGACAATCAGCTGTGTCTGCAGTGGGAGAACTTCTGAGCTGGAGACACTCTTCTGGGGCAAGACTTGCTTCAGTGGGCCTTTGGTGCTCACTGAGTCGGCCCACTGAGTGTGTCCCTTATGGATCTGAGGAGTTGTAATCTGGATGGTCCCACTCTGACCCCTGGGGACAGTGGCTGTTCGATCTCTAAGGTGCTGCTAATTTAGCCTCTGCCTGAGGCTGCACAGCAGGAGCTATGGAGAGATTCCTCTTCTTTGTTTGTGGTTTGGAGGTGCCCAGATGAGGCCCAGCTGTGAAGCAATGCAAGCTGCTGTGGGGCCTTGGACCTTCTTTTGGAAGTTCTGGGTCTCTCTGATTCAGCTGCAGTTTGTTAGGTAATTTTCAGGTTGCAAAGGGCCAGGCCTTTCATATGCAAAGCCTCTGTGCACAGCTTGGGTGGTGTGGGGTCTCAGGGGATCAACAGGGCGGAGCAAGCAACTATGGCTGCTCCCCAGTCCTACCCTAAGAGGCTTGCATCTCAGTGTCCCTTTAATCATTGCAAGCACCTTTAAGGGAAAGCCGTCCTCGAGTTCTGCCTGATGCCAGACAGTCTAGTTTCTCCCCATATGAGTCTGGGTCCCCAGAGACTCACATGAGCTTCAGAGCAGTCTGGAGCTTGAGACTCCCTCCCGATTGAAAAAGACAACTGAGTCCTCAGCAGCCAGCCCTCTCCATGTGCGCCACTCCTCAGTTGCCAGCCATTTTGGCGTGCAACTCCGTACCTCTGCACTTTACTTCCACACCTCCTCTGAGTCTCAGCGCTTGTCTCTTTCCTTCTAGTTGTAGAATTTCCACTCAGCCAGCCTTCCTGTAGTTCTGGACGATGTCCGTTTTGTCTTTTAGTTGTATTTTTAAAGTGGTTGTGTGAGGCAGCAATTTCCGATGTTTACCTATGCTGCCATCTTGGTTTCCTCAGCCAGCCTAAATGTTTAAATTCTGTTCAGAGGATACCTGCATATTTGCTCTCTAAATGTCTTTCTTGCATTTGCTAATTTAAGGCTCCTTGCACAGTAATCTATGTACAATATCTTTTTGTTAAAGTATTTTCCAGTCATGCTGGTGTGGTTCAGTGATTCAGCATCAAACTATGAACCAGGAAATCACTGTTCCATACCCGATCAGGGCACATGTCCAGATTGGGGGCTTGATCCCCATTACTGGGCATGCAGTAAGCAGCCTATCAATGATTGTCTCTCATCATTGATGTTTATATATCTCCCTCCTTCTTTTCCCTCTGAACTTAATAAAAATATATATTTTAAAATTAAGTAAATAAAGTATTTTCCAAACATACAGCTTTACTTTGTTCATTTTTCTTATAAACTACACATTAGTGAATCGTTTGTGAAATTGTTTTTTAGGCAGTTGTTTGGGAGCTGAGCTCTCTAGATAAGACTTCACAAAATAAAATGAATGTGTTGTTACCTAAAAGTAACAGATTGATTTCTATAATTCAGCTGATGGGAAAACAGTAATTATTAGAAATGTGGTAGAGAAAGTTAGAATGAAGTAGTTAATTTCCATTTATAATCATGTAGGATATATATATATATATATCCATTTTGTTTCTTTATATTTTCTTTGCCCAGACAGGTCTTAAGTTTCTTAGGGAGAGTGTCCTAATATTTGTGTATTCCAAAGCAGTTAACATGGGGCATGAGCTGCTGGCAGAGCAGTTTAGAATGCGGCCCATACGGCAGTTTGAAATGGGTGGCATGGAATTTGCGGTGCAGAGTCGGAGGATGTGGAGTTGGTGGTGTGGAGTCGGTTGTGTGCAGTCGGTGTGTGAAGAGTCGGTGGAGGTAGAGTCGGTGGACGTAGAGTCGGTGAGTGCAGAGCCTCTTCATGTGTAAGAGGGGCTGTCCCTGCCTCCCCCTCAGGGCTGTTGAGAAGAGTGAATGTTGAAAGGTGAGAGGGAGCCTAGTGCAGGCCATGGGATGGGCAGAGAGACGGTGCCCAGGTGAATCCAGAGTCTGTGAGAAAACCCTTCCGGCTGGCAGGCTTTGATCCAAACTATGTCGGTTATGCCCAGAGTTCGGGGTCTCCCATAATCCACCACCAGGGAGCCTTTTCCGATGCAAAAGCAAAGGTTCTTTTATTCAAGCCCGGGACTTGGTCCCCCTCCTGCCTCCATTTCTGGATGCAAGAGAGAGCCCCGAGTTCTAAGAGAACAAAGAATTTATAGGGCTTGGGTCAGGGGGTGGGGGCTCACTCGGACCACTGATTTGGCCGATTCTGGTTGGTTGAGTGATGGCCGGGGGGGCTAATGATGCAAGGGCAGGGTGCAGCTAGGGTCTGGTTACACAAAGACAGGAGGTGGCTAGTATACTTTTGGCCTTGGGCTAGTTTCCTTGCGTTCCTATTGGCTGAGATAAGGGCTGGCTGAGCAATTGATACATTCTATGGCTTTTGCTTGAAGAGGAGTTAGGAACACGGTTATCAGCCCCGTTCTGTTCTTTCATTCCCCCCTTGTCTTGGAACTTCCGGCTCAATCATGAGACGGACTGAACTATCAACTGAACTACTTTTATACACTTCTTGACAAATTGGACTAGTCTGTTAATAATGCAAGGGCCGAAAGTCAACAGCATCAGGAGGATTATTAGGGGTCCGCTGAGGTCCGCTGTCTTCTTGAGGGTGATCTGCAGCAGGTGTGCTTGGTTAGAGGTCACCTTCCAGTCAGGCTCCTTGCTGTCCTGGGCACAGAAGAAGCTGGGCTTGTGACCTGGCAGAGACAAACTATAACAAATGGCTCGGTGGAAGGGAAAGAAACCATTTTAGTTTTAACAACCTCTATTGAAATAGGATTTTTCTTCTTAAAATTTCTCTATGGCTATTAAAAAGCTAAATTAATATTAATTTATCTACTGTATTCAATTTGGTCTGATGTTTGCATAAATACAACAAGAGTGGTAACTGACTACCTTTGCTGGAATTTCATGACTGAATCTTAACGTGCCCCGTAGGGCCAGGAAGCCAAGCCATTCAGCCACCATCAGGCCTGCCTGCAGCATCTGCTGAGTTAGGTGAATCCCTCACCTGTAGTAACTCCACCTGAGCCCACGCTCTAGGCTTTAAGGCCCATCTCAGTAGCTTTCCTACTCGTTGCGGCCCAGAGTGAGTGGGGGTTCTGCAGGGATGCAGAGGCATCCTTATTGCTCCCCTTTTACTTTTACCAACCGCCAGTGATGGTAGGGCATGGGCTTGACGCTGGAGCGCCAGCCATCTTCAGAGCTCCCAAGCAGGATACCAGGCTTTTCCTGTGGCACTCTTATTGGCTTTAAATCTTCAGAGTTCAGACAGGTTTCTTTAAAACATGACATTCCAGTCAAAGTTTCCGGTTAATAAAATTACTATTGAAAACCGGTCTTATTGATTTCATGCAAAGAAATGTATTGCCATGACTTATTAAGCATTGCCAGATTTCAGAGGAATTATATAAAGAGAAAAACATACTGATTTGCTTTAAGATTTTCTGATTTTTTTTGTTAGTTCTTTTAATGTTTCTCTTTTTCTTTTTAAATTTTATACTTTCAGATTAGCCTTTAAACTTTTTTTTTATATTTTTTAAAAATGCACAACTATGCTTCAGACTTTTCATTCCAAATAGGCTTTTCCCAGCTCTCTACAGCGAGGTTTGTACTATCCCTGATAGTACAGGCTGCCAACTGTTAGCTGTCTTTTAATAGAGATTAAAACTTGATGGGTATTCTTCTTTGCCCAGTTGGGCACCTGCCCTCTTGGCAGCCAGACACCCTCTACTCTTGGGGTTCACCCCACACAGTTCCCTTCCAGGATAGCCAATATATATTCAAACCTGCAAGAGAATTAAAGGTTAATATAACATATCAATATAATGAAACATAATATTGGCATCATGGCCGCTTCAGGCAGCCAAATCCTCCACTACTAAACATGAGATATGGCAGGGCTATATAAACATTTTAGGGAGGTGACTAAAGTCCACTCTTTGACCTTTCTATATAAGGTAAAAGTGTCCTTGTCTTTCTGAAGCCATGTCTATGAAGATGCAGGCATCATCTGAGTCTATTATACAATTTTCTGCAGGTATAGTCCTTTTCAAGTTGGGGTGAGTCCAGGGGTCGTGAATTTTTTTATCCACATTGAGTCCCCAGGCTGGAAAGGATGTACAGAGTCCGAGGTGGCACTGGTAGGGCATCTTGAACAAGCTTATGGGTGGCTTGTAATTTCTGTAAGAGATCATGTCCAAGTAAGGGGTACAGGCATTCTGGCATGATTAGAAACGAATGAGTTACCATGTTCTTTCTGAGGTCCACAGTCCTCTTTGATGTCCAAGGAAAAAGGCAGTTTGTCTGGTGGCTCTTAGAATTGGTGCCTTCTTAGATGTTACTGGTCCCATTGGCTCTGTCAAGACTGAATAGGCTGCTTCAGAATACATCAGGAAACTAACCGGGGGTTCTATTTATTTATAAATATTTATATCTAAGTAGACATATAAACATTAAATAAACATTTATATTTATACCTTTTCAGTGAACAAGTACTTTTACAGTCTTGGGAATTTTGGCAGATAACAGGAACACTGCCCAAGTCCCCTGGTGGTGGCCTGACAAGAACAGATGTGGGGGCCTTTGACTGGGGGGTATAAAGTTTCCATTCTTCCTCTCTCGGCACTGCTAAGGACAGGATCATTGGAGAGGTCTCTTCACCTAGGCAAGGCTGTGCTGAGCCATCTGGGGCAAAAGTGGTTTCTGCTTCCATTAGAGGGACCAGGTCAACTGGTAAATATAGGAATTCATGAACCACCTGATGGCCGCCTAACTGACATCGGTGGGGGCGGCAGAACAGTCTGCAGCTGTGGTCCCGGTAGCTCCAATCATGGTGACTTCCTGTCCTGAGAGGGGAGCTACCTTCTGAGTAACTACTGAGTGCTCTGCCGCTATATCAATCATAAAGTTCATAGTCTGGCCCCCGTTCTTCATTTTGACCATCGGCTTATGGGGGCCCAGTTGGAAAAAGCCCAGTCTGTCCTAGTCGGTATCAGCTGCTGCCAGTCCGAGGAGGTCTGCCTCAGGCGGCTCTGGCTAATAGCGGCTAGGTGGTTTGGATGGTCTTGCCAGCTTTTTCTGGCCTGCTTCTGCCCTGCCTGCCTCTTTACTTCTGCTACTGAACTTTACTCTGTTCCTTCTTACACATGCAGAACTGGACCCAAGACAACGAGGTTTGAGCAATTTTAAAATTCCTTAATATATATTTTATCATTCATGTTGCAGGGAGGGATCGGGTTGGCTCCTCCTGAATAAAAGAATTAATCAAAATAAGGTTTATTTTCTAACTTCATTTGTCCTTGGGTGTGGACAACAAATGATACTAATCAGATTGACATAAACGATTTAACCTTTGTTTAGGGAGGCAAACGCAAAGCATTTGCTTCCAGCTTATTGGTCTATTATGCATTTAATTTTCTTAAAATATATTCTGGCACAGGAGAAAGTTGTTTTATTGTACACAGGTAGTTTAACCCCTATATAACTGGGCTTGGACCTTTGCCCAGCAAACTGCAATCTATAAGTTCAATATGCAGCCTCTGGTTCTTCTAACCCAACGAGGTTTCGGCCAGTTTCTGAGTTAGACTCCTCCTCTCTTGGAGAATTTTAAAGTCCTGATGGCTCCCGGGTCCAGGGAGAGTGCCCTTTTGTTAACTCTTAGGGCCCTGCTTTCTTGCCTTTCTACCAGTTCCCTTTGTGGCAGAGCAGCAACCAGGCCTTTTTCAAGGGAGTGCACTTGAAGGGGATATCAGCCCCTCCTGTGAGCCAGCTGCTCCACCTAGGGTCTCCTGGGGCCCGGCCAGAGCGTCCTCCAGCAAATCTCCGAAGCCACTGCCCTTTCACAGTGGTATGGACTCAAGCAGGGGGTTCACTGGATGTAGCCTGCAGCGAAGCGCTTTCTGGCTTCTGCCTGCAGCTGCTCGTGCCCACGAACCCTGCCCCGCAGCATGCTCGGCACCGTCAGCTCCAGCACCTTGGCATTCTCCAGCTTAGCCTGCACCTCGGTGTCCGCCAGCAGCTGCTGCAGCTCCTGTAGGCTCTCCTTGATCCATGCATGTGCAGCTTCTTCTCCACCAGGGGCTTCAGGGCCTTGCGGGCAGCTCAGGCACTCAGCCCCGCCTTCTTTGACCTGGCTCTCAGGGGCTGAGTCTGCCTGGCAAACAGTTCTAAATCACCAGGGCGGCTGCGGGTTTTAATACATTTTAAATGTATTTTATTCTTAAGATATATCTAGATCTTTTGTGATCAAACTAAGAACAGGTATTGGTCTAATTTAGCATTGGAAGGGTTAAAAAGAATAACCCAGGGCAGAGAAAGACTACATTGTTTACAGTTACTTCTTGTGATTTTGAAGTTCATTGATAAGACCTGTTAGGTCTGCAGCCAGTAACTTAACTGCCAACACCTCCACCCCCTTTCTCTCAGCCCAGGCCCGATTGCTTTTCCTCACAGAGTCGGCCTGGAAATATAACGGGTGCATCTGTAACATTCAGTTACAGATGCTTTCAGAATCAGGATGAGGGAGGAAGGGAAAGACCAATTGAAAACAGCAAGTTAAATAAAATACAGTCACAGGCAGTAAATCTCTCCGAGACCTGCGGAGCTGTCCACTAAAGAGAAAAGAAAACCATGAATAACAAGTTCTTTGAAATTTGCTACTTTGTTAATTTGCTAAGCAAACAGTTAACTTGAAAAGACTTCTCTCTTGCTTTTCTTACAAGCAATCTTGGAATTTAGCCAGCTTTTAATTCTATCCTAGAACTTCAAAATTTCAATTTAATACAGCGAATTTACAACCCAGGAGAGAGCAACTGATAGAAATTTATATTAACTAAGTGGGTGGATTCCCCTTTAATAGTGAGCAAAAGACTCCGAGAACAAAAATGATTCTTGCAGCTGCTAAGAGATTTTGCAGACTATTTCGGGGTCCAGCCTAAGCCTTCAGCCAGATGAATTAACAGAAATGCAAAATAAATCTAAGTAATTTTCACTTTACACAGACTAGTAATGAGCAGCCAAAATAGACAAAACACTTGTATTCACATTCTCTCTGGAGCTGAGCAGATAAACAAAACAATGCCCAACTCCCCAGATGAGCGTGGGGGCACTCCTGGCACCCATGTTCCAGAACAGAATTTTCAACCAACGTTTTGGTGAGAACCTACCGGAGGAGTTAAGACTGCGTCTAGTCCCCCCTCTCGGTAGCAAATTGGCTAGTCCCACACAAACAAACAGCTGTCCATTCATGCTTCCTCAATGTTTTAGCATTTATTTCAATTTCACAATCTGTATTGTATCCCTTTAAAAATTTTTTTAACATGTAATTAAGAACAGCAGGTTTACTTTTTCCCGACCTCATGATGATCAGTGACGAGAGACAGACAAGGGAGGGGGTGACCCGTTTTCACAGATCCTCACTCAGATGCCCGCCTGACCAAAGTTGTGAAGCCACATAAAGGAAAGGAGAGGGCAGGCCCCCTCCTACCACATTCGCACACTTTCACCAGACATCCATTCAGCAAAGGCATTTAGCTATCACAACACACAGTTTTTCCCAATTCAATCCGAATCTTAAACTTTTAGCAAATATTCAGCATTTCTCAATCAGTAACATTTTTAAGAATAAACTTAAAAAATGCAAGACATAAGTTTTTTATCATTTGAACTCAGTAAGCTTCAAGGTCCCAAGTTCCCAGCGGTTCTGGGAAACCACACCTGAGGCTGGCAAGCAGGTTTGGCCCAGCCTTTGACTTTAAAATTATCATAATGCTTAAAGGAGTAGTTTGAGTCTGTCCCATAATGTCCGTCCAGTAAGTCCACAGAAAACAGAAAAAAAACACAAACACAGACAAATACAGTCTTCCAACTCTATGGAAGCAAAACCAAAACAACCTTCCGACTCCGCAGAAGCAAAACTACAGATTAGACGATGGCCATGCGCCAACTGGCGGGAGTGACCCGCCTCGTCTCAGATTGAGGGGTTTCTGCGCCCCTCCAGATGGAGGATCGGAGCGTCCCCCGATTCCTCCCGCCCGTGGCCCCCCCGTGCGTCCACTTAGGCCGTTTCAGGCATTATAGATTTCAGAAGTGAGCTCACACAGGACAGAACACACAGAACAGAATAGACAACACACAGACACTTACCGCGGTCAGGCAGACACCCCGGATTGTGGTCCCTCGTGGATTTTGGGGATCCCGGACGAGCCCCCAAATGTTATGCCCAGAGTTCGGGGTCTCCAATAATCCACCACCAGGGAGCCTTTTCCGATGCAAAAGCAAAGGTTCTTTTATTCAAGCCCGGGACTTGGTCCCCCTCCTGCCTCCATTTCTGGATGCAAGAGAGAGCCCCGAGTTCTAAGAGAACAAAGAATTTATAGGGCTTGGGTCAGGGGGTGGGGGCTCACTCGGACCACTGATTTGGCCGATTCTGGTTGGTTGAGTGATGGCCGGGGGGGCTAATGATGCAAGGGCAGGGTGCAGCTAGGGTCTGGTTACACAAAGACAGGAGGTGGCTAGTATACTTTTGGCCTTGGGCTAGTTTCCTTGCATTCCTATTGGCTGAGATAAGGGCTGGCTGAGCAATTGATACATTCTATGGCTTTTGCTTGAAGAGGAGTTAGGAACACGGTTATCAGCCCTGTTCTGTTCTTTCAGTCCACTGATGGGAGGTCCATGGCTTTCCTTCTACCAAGAATCTTGGGTTCTGGCTCCTTCAAGGAAAATGGACAGGAGATGGAAAGGCAGCAGTTACCGCCCGTTCCCAGTCTTTAGAAATCCTGAGTGGGGTCAACCTTGGAAAACTGCCACCAAGAGAAAGGGTCACATCCCGTGGATGCGTGTTCCCACACTGTGAAGGCATTCAAGGGAGACTCAGACCCCTAAGACACCCAGTGGTTCTGGGAGGGCTCAGGGGCAGGAGCAGAGATAAGGGGAAAAGCCAAATGGCTCCCCCATGTGTGCTGGGCACTGGGACTGGAGATTCCTGAGTATTCATGTTGAGTCACACTTGGACTTGAGTTACTGCCTTTTTTTTTTTAGCTTATATACCTATGCTCTATATGCTTATCCACTATTCCAATTACCAGCACCCTATTCTGGCAGCTGGGCCTTCTAGCTCTACCCATCCACAGCGCCCCTCCCCCAACACACACACAACTGGAAAGCTTACATGGAGCTTACTTTCACTTTCTTTATTATGTTTTATTGCTTAAAGTGTTACAAAAATATTACATATGTCTCTTTTTTATTTTTTTATTTTGGAGCTTACTTTTTAGCCCAGATCTTTTCAGACTAGTTACCATTTGAGTTTGTGGTTTTTTTTTCCTGCTAGAAAGTGTTAGTTGGAAACATTTGAGCTGCCAGGGATATTCAAATAATGTTGCAGGAAAGGGCCAGATGATCCTTTCTCCTTTGTTACAGGATCTGCACCCCAAGGTGACATTTATTCTGTTGAGCACCTTTATTAGGTAGTGGAAGGTCCCACATCACTCTCCCAGAGCAGTAGGCACCAACTTGCCTGAAGTTCCATAATTGAGGTTGGCCCCTCAAGTGATCTCTTTGTCATAACAATGAAAGTTTACCAAGTGACTTAAATTTACCTTAGGTTTCAGAGTATTTTAGATTATTCCTCACATGGAAGACAGTCAACAGAAAGCTCTGAATCAAAAGTAGGTTATTGGTCCTTAAAATTGCTAAGGGCCCATCCATGACCGATAAATATCCATGGGTGACCAGTAGGATTGCATCTTCCAAGCCAATTGGGGATAGACAGGGAGATTAAGCATCGCTCTCATAAAGATCTGCTGGTTCAGAATCTGAGTAGTTAGAGAAGGAATAGTAGTAGTCCAGCCCAGGTCCTGGCTTCTATTAGTTTTCTTTGGTTTGTATGATTTGCTGCATAAAGAAGGGAGCATGGTGTTATCTGACTTCATGGGGAAATCTATTTGTACATTAATTTAGTTGTTACTTACATAATAGCTGAGGTACACTGAAATACAAAGCGCAATGTAAGTACAGGTAATAACCAAAATTCATAACATTTTCAGAAAACTGCAACATTTGAATATGAGAAACTATGAAAATTCCACATTGGTATTTCTTTGGGAATCCAAATAATTTCAAGAAATAAATGTCAGGACTAGATTTTTACTTTAGTTTAAATTTTCTGAGCATATCTTTTTGCCGTATCATCTCTTTTAATTCTCCTAGCAAACTTATAAAATAAGGAAGTAAGTTTCTTATTTTGTAGAGGAGAACTGAGCCAAAGATAAGGACTTGTTTGATAACAAATAGCTATTGGTTATAGAACTAGGGTGTCTGAGTTCTAGAAACTTATAATAATGTCAAGCTAACTCTAATTAATTCACTGAATTATACTGCTCTCAAATCATGACGGTTACAATTTTTTGTTTTGTACTTCATAAAACAGTTGTGGAACTTACAAATTTTAAGTGTATGGTATCATTAACATTGCAATATTAGCTCTGATATTATCTGAAATATCCTAAGAATTTACTATATGTTGAAAATATTTTTATATTAATATTAAGAGAGTAATGTTATTTATCACCAGTTTTGTGCACAGCAAGCAACAGC
Source organism: Myotis yumanensis (assembly GCF_028538775.1). Lineage (NCBI taxonomy): Eukaryota > Metazoa > Chordata > Mammalia > Chiroptera > Vespertilionidae > Myotis > Myotis yumanensis. The sequence continues at coordinate 17,549,294 of NW_027223771.1, read as the reverse complement.
TAACTTCTAAATATAAAGAAGAAAGGAGGCCTCAAAAATCTGAATATAGCACTCCCTGGTAAAACCTCTGATAGTGAATTCCTCTTGGAGTTCCTGCCATAGATGAAGTAAGAGTGAGAAAGTTTGATAATGAGAGAGCAGGGAAATAATACCAAACAATGTGAAAGTTGCATGTATAGTTTTTCTAATCTCTTTCTTCATAGCATAGTATTCAGTATTAATAACAACATTAAAATCTGGGGCAATATCATTTGAAAAGAAATTCATTTAGTTAGTCCTTGTCCCTAAAATCCCATAAAATATCTTTATGTAAAAAAAATTATGTTTGGATGGTGTATGTTTCCTCTATGTTCATATTATTCCAAATTGTACCTGTTCTAAAATGGATCTTTTGTTTAGTTTTCATTGAAATGGGTTATATTTTTCAAGTACTTGTTATTACATAGAGATTTGTCTCACAAAAAAAGAAACTAAAACTCGGAACTCAACAATACTTTCCTAATATCACAAACAAATGGCAAAGAATAAGAACTATACCCCTTAGCCAGAGTGCAAGAATCTCAATGAGATAGTGTTTTAAAGATGTCTACCCATAGAGCGGAAGTCAGAAAAACAATACCTGTTGGGAAGCATAGCGTATTGTTCACATTATGCCAAGAAGATCTCATTATATCAACTTTAATCCTCAGAAGTCAAAACAGAAGGAGATATGTTCACTTCATTAATTTGATAATTATCAGGACACTGGGATTTCTTTAGAACAGTGGTTCTCAACCTTCCTGATGCCGTGACCCTTTAATACAGTTCCTCATGTTCCGGTGACCCCCAATTTTATTGTTATAAATTGAACATAATTAAAGCACAGTGATTAATCGCAAAAACAATATGTAATTATATATGTGTTTTCGGATGGTCTTAAGCGACCGCTGTGAAAGGGTCGTTCTACCCCGAAAGGGGTTGCAACCCACAGGTTGAGAACCACTGTTGTAGAACAAGATGCTCTATTGTCATTGGTGAAAAAATAATCATAATAAATATTCGCAAAGCCCAACGAGGGACTCAACAAATTACAGTAAACGTACAAAAATGTTTCTCAGTAACAAAAATGCCAGATATGTTACCTAGTTCATTGTGCAATCTGAATTGTGTGAAGAGTCTACGGCCATACCACCCTGAACGCGCCCAATCTCATCTGGATTCTGTGAAGACACCTTGGACTTAGTCGACTTTATCAGAGGACTTGTGTAGGTTGGTTTTGCAAGTGATAGGAAACACAAAAATGAAATAGTGTTTTGACCTTGAAGATATGTGTAATACGGGAGAGCTTCCCCAGGTTTATTTCTCTCTTATTTTTTTAAAACAAAATTTTCACAGAAAATATCAAAATTCAGTTACTCATTTTTCAGCTTAATGATACGCCATTTAACTCTCAGGCGTCTTTTAGGTACTTGTTACTGTGATGTTGCAGAATTCAAATACCGTCCCTGCCTCCAAGAGCTTGTTAATATCACGCCATCTATATTATTTTCTATTCTTTATTCAGTGCTTATTAGGTGCCATATCACATTAAGTGCTTATGAATATAGTTATTTATTCTTTCATATGCCTGAGTAATACATCAGTCTCTCTCTCTCTCTCTCTCTCTCTCTCTCTCTCTCTCTCTCCATATATATATATATATATATATATATATATATATATATATCACATATACAAAACACATATACATAACACATCATCTTTATTCATTTATCTATGGGAAGAATCCTGGTTGCTTCCATATCCTGGCTATTGTGAATAATGTTGCAGTGAACATAGGAGTGCACAGATATTTTCCCCCCAAAATGCGTGTTTATATATATCTGTTGGGTAAATACCCAGATGAGGAATGGCAGTTCTGTTTCTAATTTCTTTAGGAATCTCCATGCTGTTTTCCACAATTACTGTACCGATTTATATTCACATGAACAGTGTGTGAGGCTTTGTCTCTTCTCCATGTCCTCAAAAACACTTGCTCTTTATATTTTGAGAACAGCCGTTCTGAGAGGAGTGAGGTGGTACTTCTCTGTGGCTTTAATTTGCATTTCCCTGATTAGTGAGGTTGAGCTATTTGTTTCCTTGAATTTTTTTAAACATGTTTTTAATTATTTTTAGAGAGAGAGGAAGGGAAAGTGAGAGAAACATCAATGAGAGAGAACCATCACATCCATAGGCTGCCTACTGCACGCCACTGCTGGGGTTGAGCCTGCAACTGGAGCATGTGGCCTGACCAGAAATTGAACCAGGAACCTCTCAGTGCATGGGACAGCTCTTCATTCACTTAGCATTACTGGCCTGGCCTGTGGGTTTCTTTTAAATAGGGAAAACACTGAGAGACTTGGAGTTGACTTCCCCTAACTTTTGATGCACTTGGGTTACATCCCATGCTCATTCTTAAATCCTTTAGAGGTAAACCAGTTTCTTTAATGAGCTTAGTATAATCATAACTCTCTTTGGAGCTGGGGAGATAACACCTTCTTTGTGTATCAGAACAGTAAATGTCCAAATACAGTTGTGGTTCTCCAGCAATAAGGAAGACTAAGGTAGGGAGCCAGCAATACTTACTACAGGGATTCACTGGAGTTTTTGGCAGAAGACTAACAGGATTACATATGATTAGGTTCCTCTGTTTGTGGTGGGATGCAGGGATCAGCAAGATTTTTCTTTTAAAGGGCCTGATTTTAGTCCATGTGGTCTGTCATATCTACTCAAGTGTGCCATTGTAGTGTGAGCGCAGTCCTAGAGAATCTGTCAGTGAATATGCATGACTGTGTTCCAGTGAGACTATTTGCAAAACCAGATGGCAGTTTGTATTTGGCCTGTGGACCGTACATTGCTGACCCCTCCTGTAGAGGATAGATGGAAGGAAAACACATAAAGAGATGGGAGACCAAAGAATATTTTGCCTCTGGACTAGCATAAGTCTACTATGAAGATTTCAAGCATCCATGCTGAAATGAGTCCGGAAGCTCAATTCATTCCCTTTAAAATGTTGGTGTTTTTCTACCTTTATGTCTTTCTCATTTGTTTTGCTTAAAAAATATTACTAATTTAAGAAAGAACAATAATAGTTGGTAGTATTTTCCCCGCTGTGAATGCCATCATCTAGAAGCCCATATTTGACTAGGGCACTTGACAGTAGCAAAATATAGCAGAGACGGTAGATCTTGTGATGATTGCATGTAAAGACTTACTGAGGAGAGAGAACTCTAAGGTGATTCATAGGTTTCTAGGTCGTGCACTTGCATTTTTTTCAGTTGTGTTGTTAATCCTCACATGAAGGTATTTTTCCATTGATTTTTAGAGAGAGTGGAAGGGAGAGGGAGAGACAGAGAAACATTGATGTGAGAGGGACATGTCAATCGGTTGCCTCCTGCATGCTCTCCAACCAGGGACAGGGAGCCTACAACCAAGGTACTTTCCCTTGAACGCAATCACACCTGGGACAGTTCAGTCTGTGGGCAAGGGCTCTATTCACTGAGCTAAACCAGTTAGGGCCTGAATTGGCATTTGGAATGGACATGAAGACTAGGTCTTTAACCGATCGGAAGGAAAGAGCAACAGTTCATGAAGAAAGACCAGTATTTTCCCATACAGGTTGAGTTTAATGAGTATCCTTGGATATCCCTATATTTTGGATAACATTTCTTTCACTTTTTAGTTGTCCTGTCAAAAACTGCCTTTAATAGGTGAGCCACGATAGTGTTTAATAGGAACTTTTTAAAAAGATTAGTAATAAAGAAAAAGAACTCTGCAATCATTAGAACACTGTTTTATTAAATACTAGAGGTCTGCCTGCACCGATGGGGGACGATTGGGGGTGTGGCCAGCCAGGAGATCAAATGTTGGAAGCTATAGCTTTCCTCAGGCTGGATCTAATTATAAAGGATGGCCAAAAGAAAACCCACAACAGAACTGTTTTGCATTTCACGTGCCATGAGATGAAGTTGTTTATGTGTTGTTTGCAAACATACATCAAGATGGATGATGGCCCTTTAATGATTTTTGCGTTCTTTCTGGGACCCTACTCTTAGTTTCACAATATGATCTTCATGCTTGTTTGTTAAAAGGCTTTTCTCTTTTTGAATGTGCCTGTGCTTCACTGTTGCTCCTGGCAGCCTGCAGATCCTCTTTTCTACCCCATTTAAAGAGAGATTGAAAGCTCACCTAATCGGCAAGTCACTGCAATTTCACAAAATCCCCGCAGCCTCTCTACATTTCTCCGCAAAGGACCGCCATCCATTAATGCTTCTGTCGCCTTTTTGGCTAACTTGGAAGGTCTCCTGGGGCTTCAGGCCATGGAGGGAGAATTCCACACCTTGGCTGCAATATTAGCAGAGCCCTCTGGAGACTCTGGTTGGGGTCAGAGGGACTGATAATTATTTTCATGTGCTTGCACTAACTGTACATGCACCAGGGAGCCAGGGAGAGATTTAGGAGTGTTTGGGGTCATTCGGGTTGGGGGTCGGCCAGGGGGAGGAGCTGCAAGTGGTGGGCGGTCGGATGAACCCCTAACCAGGGTGTTGGGGGCCGACTGGGGGCTGAGCCAGCCAGGAGGGGGCGCCGAACAAGGTCAGTTGAGGCTGTTTGGCTGTTGCAGTGCATGTCATAGCCACCAGTCTTTCTGGTCATTCTGGCATAATGGTCGCTGGGCTTTTATATAAATAGACTAGAGGCCTGGTGCACAAAAATTTTTGCACTGGGCGGAGGGAGGGGGGTCCCCCAGCCCGGCCTGTGCCCTCTTGCAGTCTGGGACCTCTTGGGATATAATGACATGCTGGCTTAGGCCTGCTCCTGGGTGGCAGAGGGCAGGCCCAATCCCTAAGTGCAGCCCATGGTCAGGCTCAAAGCAGGGCCGATTGAGGAGTTGGGGGGCCGCCCCATCATGCACAGAGCAGGGCGGATCGAGATGCACCCTCAGTCACGCTCAGGGTAGGGCCAATTGGGGGGTTGGGGCACCACCTCCTGTCACACTCAAGGCAGGTTCGATGGAGAGGTTGCGCCGCCACTGATCAGGGGGTTGGGGTGATGCCCCCTGTCACTCACAGAGCAGGGCCCATGGGGGGGATTGGGGCTCCGTACCCTGTCACACAGAGCAGGGTCGATCAGAGGGTTGGGGAGCTCCCGCCTGTCATGCACAGAGTAGGGCCGATAGGAGAGTTGGGGCACCACCCCCTGTCACACACAGAGCAGGGCGGATCAGAGGGTTGGGGCGCTGCACCCTGTGAAAGGGGAAGGTGTCCCAACTCCCTGATCAGCCCTGCTCTGTGCCTGATAGAGGGGAGCTCCCCAACCCCCTGATTGCCCTGCGGCTCTGTGTGTGACAGGGTAGAGCCATAACCTCTCCATCGGCAGGGCCAATGGGGAGGTTATGGCTCTACCCTGTCACAAACAGAGCAAGGCCCGTGGAGGGGGGTTGGGGCGCCACCCTCTATCACCCACAGAGCAGGGCCGATCAGGTGGTTGGGCCGCCGCCACTGTCACACTCAGGGCAGGGCCGATGGTGAGGTTATGGCTCTACCCTGTCACACACAGAGCCGCAGGGCAATCAGGGGATGGGGAGCTCCCCTCTATCAGGCACAGAGCAGGGCTGATCGGGGCGTTGGGACACCTTCCCCTTTCACAAACAGAGAAGGGTAGATAGGGAGGTTGTGGCCCCGCCCCCTGTCACACACAGAGCCACAGGGCGATCAGGAGATTGGGGAGCTCCCCCCTATCAGGCACAGAGCAGGGCTGATCAGGGGGTTTGGGCGCTGCCCCCTGTCATGCAGATCCCTGTGCCGGGAGCCTCGCTGCTCTGCTGATCCTGGTGCCGGGAGGCATATTACCCTTTTACTATATAGAATAGAGGCCTGGTGAACGGGTAGGGGCTGGCTGGTTTGCCCTGAAGGGTGTCCTGGATCAGGGTGGGGGTCCCCACTGGGGTGCCTGGCCAGTCTGGGTGAGGGGCTGAGGGCTGTTTTCCGGAAGCGGGTGACTGAAGCTCCTAACCGCTCCTTTTTTTCTTTTTCTTTTGTTTTAATTCTGGGCCAACTTCAGCTCTGAGGCCTCGCTGCTGAAAACATCGATACAATGTTGCGGTCGAGCTGGCTGAAGCCTGGCTGAATGAAAGCCGGTTTCTGGGGTTTTGTTTAGCTTATTATTTGCAACATAGTACATAGTTGCTTAGAGTTGCAGCTGAGAGGCCGGCAGTGGCAGGCAGGGAACATTGGAGTCCACAGTCACTGGAGCAAGCAAGTCTCCCTGCTCCCATCAGTGCATGACTGCCAGCCGCCATCTTGGCTGACAGTTAATTTGCATAAGGATATGCAGATTATCCAATGGGAAGGGTAGCAGTCGTACCCTAAGTACCATGTTTCTCTTTTATTAGTGTAGATGATAATTATTTTTTTTCAGTTTTCCTAGTTAGTTGATTATGATAAGGAATTAAACCCTGTTCAGTTGGAGAAATTTGTCAGTGAGATATCTTCCTTTCCTTTATAAGAACTTTGCTATAGAACATACTGTCAAGCATTGGGATTCTGTATTTCTTATTCTGACTAAATAGGAATGTTGCTCGTTTCACATAATTTTCTGACACCATTGATTCATTTATCCCTTTCATCTGTTTATTCAGGTTGTTATAGATCTACAGAAAACTCGAAAACAAGGAAGGATGGAAGCAAAGTCAAGGACAGGTATTCAGTGAAATCAACTTCTCTATTGTAATCATGTATAACACATCAATCCAAATAACATTTTCACATAATGCAATTTTGTTAGATGTTTCTAAACACACCCCTAGGTTTGCTTATTCACTAGAAAATTTTACAGGACTCAGCATATAGGTGTGCTCACACATGAGTTTTAACACGTGTGAGTAATAACAGTGAAAGGTGTATAGTAAAATCAGCAAAAGAGAAAAGGTGCATGTGACAAAGTGCGGCAGACATCTGGTACAAGCTTCCCAGAGTCCTCACCCTGTGGAGGTACCAGGATGTGCTTAGTTATTCCAGTGTCAAATTCTGACAACACACATGACACATGTCATCTACCGGTCTGGTTAGATTCAGTGTCAAGGTTTTTATGGCACGCTAGTCACATAGACATCTTCCCCATAGCATGTACCCAAATTCTAGATTCCCAGAAGGAAAGCAAGTGTTCAGTAAGAACCTCATGACTTGTGCAAAGTATTTAGGCACAGGGAGTCACACTTATCATTTAGGGAAATGTGGAAAGCCTACCCAGATTCAGGTTTTCAGACACCAACTGAAGGGTAGGCATTTAAGCAGGACTTTCTAAGGATAGCAATTTTAGGCCTGCTGCATGGAAATTTTCTACACAGCAGGAATAGCCCTGATGGAATTTTTGGCTTTGGCCTAAAATTATGTTTTTAAAGCAAGTAATATGGTAATATAACATGGTATTGGTTTCAGTCCCATCATGTATAATTGCTTGCAGTGCTGGCCACTTTTGTGTTTCTTGGTGAGTATTTCACAGGTATTTGTACCTAAATTACGAGGGCAATCTTAAGGTCCTCTCTTTGTCATTAAGCATTGCCATTTTCATTATGAAGTGTCTTAGAGTGGGCCTCCTTGAATTCATCTTGCATGGGACTCTCTTTGTGTGCTGTACTTGTGGTCCTTGTTTTTCACAGGTCAGGGAAGTTTCAAGTCATTTCTTCAACTAGGTTCTCAATTTTTTGCACATTCTCTCCTCTTTCTCTACAATGTGGATGTTCCTATGGTTTGTGTTGAACCTGATGTCATTGAAACTCGCTAATTTTTTAAAGAAAAACAAAACTTTTTTTGCTGCTGTAGTTGGGTGCTTCCTGCTGCCTTGTCTTCTAAGTCAAATATCCTATTCTTTGCTTCATCTAATCTGCAGTTGATTCCTTCTGCTGTATTCTTCATTTCAGATATTGTACTCCTCATTTCTGAGTGGTTATTTATGTGGATTCTTTGTCATTTTTAATAATTGCTATCTCTGTGTTGAAGTTATTATTACATTCCTTGAGTATCTTTGTAACCATGTTATTGAACTCTGTATCTGATGCGTATTTTCTGTCCATTTCATTTTGTTATTTTTTTTGAAACTTTCTCTGTTCTTTCAGTTGGGGAATGTTTGACTACTCATTTTGTCTGACTCTCTCTATTTGTTTCTGTATATTAGTTAGATGTGCTTTGCATCCTAGTCTTGGAATAATGGCCTTATGTACTAGGTGTCTTTGAATCTCATTGGCACAATCTTTCTGATCACCTCTGTTAGGTGCTCTTGGAATGTCACTTGTGTGTGTTCTGTGAACCCCCCTTTTTAAACCCTTGATAGCTGTTGGCCTGCTTGTGGAATGGGTTGATCTTCAAGCTGGCTGACTATACACGGTATACAAGCTGCTGTGCAAAGGTGACCCTATGTTGAGCAATTCATGCCAGCTCAGTTTGCTGTATGCCCCGATCTTCATTTGGGTGTTCTGCTTGTGGATCTAATTGGGTCATGCTCTCAAGTCCCCCCACCTAACTCTCAGGTTTGTTGGTTCTGGGGCCTCTTGGAAAGGATTCTTCTGCAAGTCAATGTCATTCTCTGCCTGTGATTTCCCTTGGGGTACCTGTGTGGAGCTATAAACAGATCGAGTATTTGTGACTACCTCTGTTGGGCCTGGGTGCACCTGGGAGGGGCCAGCTGCACAGCAATGCCTCCTTCCACCAGCATCCACCAGCAAAAAGCCCAAGTCACTTGGAGATCCATCTCTGCCTACAAGCTTTCTGTTGGGGTCATTCACTGAAAGAATGCCCATTGGTATGTGAGTTGCATGAGGTAAGTGACTCATCAGGTAGGTGCAAGTGGTGTTTTCCATGTTGATACAGATTCAAACTCTGTTTCATTTTTGGGTGTCAGGGCACTCAGCACAAGTCCCAGGGTACACAAATGCCACTTATCAGCCACCAGATACCCGTGGACTGCTGTGATTGGGGTGGTATCAGGAAGACTATAGGGGAAGGCTATCAAATTCATCAAGGCCCAAAGACCAGGATTTGACTGTATGAAGGGAGGGCTCAGCACTGCAATGGTGGCTTTAGTTAGATCAGCAAGGGAATAAAGACCCCCCAACCCAAAGTCACACTACTCAGTCTCTGACACCACCTGAATCCACCCAGACCTCTTTAGGAGATCTCTATGAAACACCATGGGCCCGTACTCCTTTGCAGCATGTAGCTCCACAGGGTAGGGGACAAGGATTCAGGACGATGGTCTAGAACATTCCCCTGGCTGAGACCATAAGGAAGGGAGGGCTTGACATCAGGGGTGATGGATCTGTGAGCATTGTGGGAGAGGGACTCAGCACAGGGAGGGCACCCAGAGGCCACCCCCTCAGCGCTCTCTCCCAGCGCCACACAAAGCAGTCTCCTCACATGACTCTTAGGCCACTCTGAGCCACCCTTTCCTCATAGCCCAGGGTAGGTGGTGGGAAGGATATTATCAGCTGGGCCATTTGTGAGGGCTCCTGGGTTTCTAGCAGAATCCCACCTCTTCCTGGAGGGCAGAATCCCTGCTGATTTTTACAGCCAGATGTCCTGTGGGCTCCTCTTCCAGGCTCTGGTTCTCAGGGCTGGAAGCCCAGCATGGGGTTGAGACAACAAGCTCGTCAGGGGGACCACTGCACTGAGACATGCCTCTGCATTCTCATCCATCACAAGTGAATGTGGGGCCAGCCCAATTGAATCTCTGTCCTGGGAGTCATGTGAGGAGACTGCTTTGTGTGGCGCTGGTAGAGAGCGCTGAGGGGATGGCCTCTGGGTGCCCTCCCTGTGCTGGAGGCTTCTTCTATAGATCCTTGGTTATAATACTGATAATCAACTAGTCTTCAGTTGGTTATTCAAGTTTGTAGTTACATAATTGAGTTGTAATTCCGATCTGGTCCATGGAGAAAGTGAGTTTAACTTTCACCTCCTTTACTCCCATCTTGGATCACACTGAAAAATTCTGAAATGCACTAGAGGGACTCACTATTTAGGATAGGGTGAGGTGAAATATTTTAAGTGAGGAAGGCATTGTAATGTTAAAATTCAGCTACTAATTTATTTCTGATATATTTAGCACCTAATGAATTCTTTGATTCCAAAAGTGTGACAATTAGGTTTGAGGGCGCATGTTTTTATATTAATTTAGACCAAGTCAAGATTTTCCTTTCTTTTTCTTCTCAGTTACAATTATTGATTTCGGGAATAGCTAAACATAGATTAAGAAATCTAACAGTTAATTTTAAAGTCTATTCTAATTTATCTTTGTTCACAATTGATCATTTGAGGATAAATTTATTTCAGAAACACATACCCCAACAGCCAAGGCATCTAAAAATCAAAGAAAGCATGTTCATCGCCCACCGTTGCATCTGGAAAAAATGTCTCAAGAATCACAAATAAACAGGGCATGCGACAAAGAGGATACATCTTCATATTCAGGACACTCTTTTGTGCAAAAGGGTGAGGAAAATGCGCATCAAGCAAGGCACATTAGAGACAGGAAGAATTTACAACTTTCCAAAGATGAGTCAAAGCAGAAGTCACGTGAATTTTCTGTAAAATTCAAAACCACTGATTGTCCTAAGGAAGAGCTACTACATGATAACTCTAAAGAAGGAGCAAGCTTAAGACAAATGCCTTCGAATTTGACAAGTAAAATGCTTGATTGTGAGGGAAAAGGTGCATTTGGAAAGACTATCTCTGCAGCATTACAAACATTTCCTAAACGAGAAGAAACCACTCTCAAAATTGTTTCTCCATCTCATGGACACCCCGGGTCTCCAGAAGACTCTCTGTGGGACTCTTCTTCTGAGCTTTCTTTAAGAGACAAGGAATTACACTCTGAAAATGATCACAAACCTAATGCTGAACAAGTTTTAAACAAAAATGAGAAAAGTTTTTATAATGATACAGTAAATGAAAAAGTAAGGACCCTAGTAGTTACATCTGGAGTGAAAGAAGACCAAGAGTTTCCTATGCAGATGACAAAAAATATGAACCCAAATACCACAGATTGGAACTTAGGCATCGGACCTACACCTCAGTCTCATGATCCAAAAAGCCATCCTGAATTGCAGCATCCTTGCTGCAATGGAACAAAAATCATCATTGAAATGAAAAGCCATGGTATGCCTGCTGTTATAAATATTTATAAGGAAACAAAGCCAAATGAAGGCTTGTTCCAGAATCCATTATGTGCAGATAATTTCAATGCTAATTATTGTACAAGCATGGACTCTAGATTAAAAGATGTGAGTTCCTCTGCACTGCACAATGACAGAACATCTGGAGTATCTGTAATTGAAAAACTAAAGCAAGATATGCAAAGTCTTAAGAATGATATAGAAATGTTAAAAGTAAAGAAGCTGTCTTGGGAAAAAGAGAAAGTTCAACTTCAAAAAGAGGTAGAATTTCACTTGCTGTTACTCTTTGTTTTCTCTCTGTATCAATTCTCTGATCCATTAAGATTTTCCACTCCGGAAAAATATACTGTATGTAAAATGAGGTTGTCTAAGTATGCAATTGTATATATATATATATATATATATATATATATATATATATATATATATATATATTATATACACTCGGTCAACTAAATAGCAGGAGTATAGGAAAATATTCTCGTATAATCATCGATGTTTCTCTCTATCCCTCTCCTATGCTGTTTCCTAAAATCAATAAAAAAAAAAAACACATAAATTGACCTAACCAGTTTGGCTGAGTGGATAGAGTGTCGACCTGTGGACTGAAGGGTCCCAGGTTAGATTCTGGTCAAGGGTATGTACCTTGGTTGCTGGCACATCCCCAGTGGGGGGGGTGCAGGAGGCAGCTGATTGATGTTTCTCTCTCATTGATGTTTCTAACCTCTATCCCCTTCACTTCCTCTCTCTGAAAAATCAGTAAAATATGTCTTTGAAAAAAAGAAAAGAAAAGGGGGAATATAATTTAAAAATTGTTCCATACTCTTGAATTAAGTTATATCCTCCTACTTTAAAATTTTCAAACTGATTCTATTATTCCTTGAATTATCAAATCACATGACTACTAATAGAAGAATGATTAACCTTAGAACTCAGATTTAATTCAGTGGACATTGATGATAAACATTTTAAATGTCAGCTTTTTTCACACTTCAAACTGATCTCTGAGTCATTGACTCAAAACTAAAGAAGACAATTCTAACTGTTCATGTTATACTTACTTTAAAAATGTATCATTTTTATTTTCTTTAGACACGAAGAGCATCTCAAGAAATCTCAGAGCCGTTAACATCTACGCATAACACTTCAAATATAAGTCATTTGGAACTCAGAACACCGCTTTTGCAAGCTTCTCAAGATGATAGCAGAAAGAGAAACAGAAAACCACTTGTGACTCTACCAAGAAGTATTGGAACACAGAAAATGTTTGGAAAGGAAACGAACTTTGTAAGTCAAATGCACAAGCAGAGAAAATAAATTTAACTCAGCAATTAGCCTCTAAACTTAAAACATAATTACTATTGTGCCAGGTTCATGAGATTAGGGGGGCATGAAAGCTAACTAAATAGTATAACTTTGGCAAATGAACTTACCATTCAAATGTTCTTCCAGGACAGTTGCATCTCTCCTCCTTTTTTGGTTCTATGTGCCTTTAGTTTTTTTCCCTTAATATTTTCATATAGTTAACCTGATCTACCAGTCTTTAAGCTGAATGTCTTGAAGCTCTAAAATTTAGCAATCCTATATAATAAAAGGCTAATATACAAATGGACCAAATGGTGGAACGACTGGTCGCTATGATGCATACTGACCAGTAAGGGGCTGATGCTCAATGCAGAAGCTGACCCCTAGTGGTCATTATGCACCCACAGGGGGAACACTGCTCAGCCAGAAGCTGCGCTCATAGCTGGCGAGTGCAGCAGCAGTGGCAGGAGCCTCTCCCACCTCCACAGCAGTGCTGAGGATGTCCAACTGACAGCTTAGGGCAGTGATTGTGAACCTTTTGAGCTCAGCATGTCAGCATTTTGAAAAACCCTAACTCTGATGCCATGTCCGTATAGAAATTTTTTGATATTTGCAACCATATTAAAACAAAGATTTATATTTTTCATATATAGTTTATATATTTAAATGCCATTTAACAAAGTAAAATTTACCAAAAAAAATAGGAGTTCCTGTGTCACCTCTGACACACGTGTCATAGGTTCCGCATCACTGCCTTAGGTCATCTATTGGACATCCCCGGAGGGCTTCCAGACTACAAGAGGGCACAGGTCCAGCTGAGGTACACCCCACTCCAAGTGCATGAATTCCCTGCAAAGGGCCTCTAGTACTATTATAAAATCACTTGTCAGAATCCCCCTAAATAGAAACATTTAAGATAACAACTTAAACACAATGGGTTAAGTTACTCCAACACAATCAGGTACTTGGTAAATTTACTTTCTTGATTGTGACCTTTGTTATTATTACTAGAGGGCGCCTTTAGACAAACTGTCCTTTATAGTTTTCTACTCTATATAAAGACATACATGTTAAATAGGGAAAGATTATCATAGGGGTGAGGGGCAGTATCATTGACAAAGTGGCTAAAACTAATGTGATCTGCAGGAGGAGGATGTGGGGAAGACAGAAAGGGCAGATCCCACCTCCTATGCCTTGGTAACAGTGGTATAAGCAATGGCCTCTGGAGCTGTTTTCAGTCATTTGATCACCAGCCAGGCTATCTTGTTCTCCCTTAGAGGTTGTTGCTCTAAATTATACCTCAGTGTCAAATGATTAACATCTCCAAGGTAATGAGTGTATTGTACAAGCGTGGTGAAGGCAAATGCTTTGCAGTGTTTTTAAGGGATACTTTTTTAAATCTCTAACGTGGCTACTAAATATGTCCAAGGGCATCTTCAAGGATCTTGTAAGTACCACCCTTCCAGAGGCAGAAAATATTACTTGATAAGCCATCTGCATCACTGACAGCCTCCTGACTTTGGATTCCTTAGCTGGGACCCCCTCTCCCCACTCCCTAGAAACATAAGTACTTTTCAGAACAGTTTAGAACCTATACTTGAAGAGAGTAACTCTGCTCTGATACATTTTCATTGTTAAAATGCAATTTAATGGGAAATTCCATTTATCATTGTGGCTACTTAAAAAAATGCAAGTCATTGAGGGAAAAATAAAATACTAAGTATCTGTTGTTTACAATCCTACAGGGCTCAGAAGCAGCCAGCAGAGGTCAGCACTGAAGTGCTCCTTCTTGCAGGAACAACAAAGCAGATGACTGATTACAACTCATATGAGGCCAGTCCTGGAGACACCTTGTGGTGGAAATCCTGATTATAGTTTTACAGGCAATAGAAAACTTGGTGGTTCCTACTCTGAGAATCTTTTTAATGAACCAAATAAACTTAAAATACTAAACTGATTAATATTTGTCTTTAAGTGAAAATTTTTGCCATCTTCTTACATAGAGAACATTAATTGCTACTTTCCTTACAGCATTTTTATTTCAGTTTTTGTAAAATGTTTTGCTGAGCAGTTGTCAATTTTCTAAATACTGCAATGAAGGAAATATTTGAATTTTTATTTTATATATTTGCATTTTTAAGTGAAGTTCACTTATGTCTATATCTTGCCAGCCCTTGAATGACTGATGACTAAGATGGCAATGTCAGGTCATCTTGATATAGCAACTAGCTTTTGTTGTGTATCAGTTATTAATATATCCATTCATTATCTCATTCATTGAGTTCTTAGTTCCATAATTCGATTGGTTCATTTTATAGTTTTCATCTCTTTGGTAAGGTCCTCCTTTTGTTCATTAATTGTATTCCTGAGCTCATTGAACTGACTTCTTGTATCTCGTTGAGTGTCTTCATGACGGCTGTTTTGATTTCTCTCTCCTTTATATCACAATCACCCATTATTTTGAGTTCCTTTCTGGAGAAGAGTCATTGTCTTCCTGTGTAATTGTTACCTTGGTGGTCCATGCTGCTTGATGGGTTGTTCCTCTGCTGGCACATTTGAAGTGGTGAGCACTTTTCTTATTTAGGAACATTTTCCTTTCCACAATTCAGCAGGTGGATAATTTGAGGTCTTTCTTTAGCTGTCCAGTAGGTGGCAGGATAGCGCAGTTTTTGTTTTCTCTTACCTGTCCTACTTAGCTTGGGGAGGGTGACTTCTCCTCACTTGCTAAGTAAAGCACTGGCACAAGGTTGCCACTGAATTAATTAGATGGAGTCAGAGCCTCAATCATTCACCACGTCCTGATTCTGGCTGTGCCATGGGGACTGTTTCCATGTCTCCTGGGCTGGACAGGATCTGATTTCCCAAGTACATTTAGCCAATGTAGAGTCACTTGTTGTTCTTCAATTCATTTATTTGCTGTTTTGTGTTGTTTTCTTCTTTTCTTCTTCTCCTGGTGATCTGGGGATAACCATTTAGCCACTTGGCGCAAAAAGAACAAAGGGAAGAACAAAGACAAGTGTCCAGTGGCCCGCCCGGCTGTGCTGAAACGCTTTCAGTCCTCATCGTCCTTGAACATCCCACCCCCTTCAAAATAGGTTCTCCCTTTTCCAGATACTGGAGATTCCCTTCCTTTTACCAGTTCCTCCAACAAATAACCTCCCTCATTTATGAAAAACCCACAAAAAAAACCCCAAAACCCAACAAAATGACTAAACCATAAAAAAGAAAAATCATAAAGACCACCAATGACCCGTACTGAAAGGCCAGAGGACTCATGGTGGCCCCCACCTCCTGACCCCAAAGCAGATCCAGAGCCTTCAAACTACAAACGCACCTTCTGAAGACAACAGCCTCCTCTACTGTCTGCCTGCGGTATCTGGAGTGGCTGTAGAAGGAGGAAAGGGTTCCCGTGCTGCTTCCATTTGTTCTGTTAGTGACAACGCTGTTCCAGCCCTAAGGGTCACACCCCATTTGTGAAACTCCTGACTCTACCTCCAGTCACTGGCATCTTTTCAACAAATCCACTTTGGCCTGGGGATGCCCACAAGGCAATGACAAACTGACTTTCCAGAGACAGACACCATGTGAGCATGCCCCTTAGAACAAGGGTTAGCTACTTCACCTCCATTAAAGCATGTGTGTGCATATGCATGTGCGTGTGCATGCACAGGTGAGCAAAGACACACATTCTCTCAGGGCTGGTCCCTCGTGATCCAGAAATTCGACTCCCTCTCCCAGAAGCCCTGTGGTCCCAGGAGAAGCCCAGACCAGCCAAACCACAAAGACCTGGAGTCAGGCTCACTGTTAACCCAGAGCTTTGCCAAGCCAGGCCTAGGCCCCACGTCCTTCAGGCCAGGGCAGTCTTCAAGGCAGGTGGCCTCAGGCTTTGCTTTTCTCCAGCTGGCTCCTGGGGCCACTTTTCTATAAACACTGGGTCTGCCCAGCCTGGGTGATGGGGCAGTGAAAAGCCTTGCCCGCCCCCTCCCAGCAAGTGTCCACAGTGTGCAGAGGGGAACATGTGCAAGAAGCAGGAAAGTGATTTGGAAAGTGGCTGCAGTGCCCCATTGTCCCCATTGAGGATGACACTTGGATTTATTATTTCTGAGTGACTTCCAAGGATAGGAACCAAATGTAATATATTACATACTTGTGTTCACACTTGTGAAATATATGTGCTTTTAGGTGTCCCCCAAATATATATACTACAGGGTGTCCCCCCAAATATAAACACACTTTAACAGCTGATAACTCAATTTTCACTCCATTTCAGGGTTAACAGATTTGACATAATGGGTGAAGCCAGACTGAACTTTGAACAAAGAAGATGTATCCTCTGGACTTCCTTTTGGGGACACATAAAGGATGAGGTGTCTGGCATAGAAAGGTCCACAGTCCCGGCATCGGGGCTGCTGTTGACAGAAGATGTGAACAAACAGAATGCAGTGATTCTTGGTGTTTGCGATTCCATTACTTCCTCAGCAGCAGCGCCTGGAGCAGAACTAAGGCAAGCGATGGAGGCGCAAACAATAAGATTCGTTCCTTCGGTTTGGTGTTTGTACATATCTCTTTCCATAGCTGCCCTGGATTCCTCAACTTTATCTTTTATGTATCCCCATAAAGAGCCTAGTGGAGAATTTTTTTTCGTTCACAGCTTAGTGTGGCTTCACCCATTTTTTCCAATCAGTTAAACTTGAAAATGTATGAAAATTCTGTGAGTTATCAGCTGTCAAAATGTGTGCACATTTTTTTGGAACTCTACTTTCTGTTCCATTGGGAGTCATTCTCTTCCACCGGAGTCTCACCTGTGTTTCTATTTTGGAAAAGGGTGGATGCCCTATATTTATGTTCAAAAGGCAGTCATTCTTTTCCTTCGGGAGCTGATTTATTTATTTTCCCTGTGTTCACATTTTTTGGACCACCCGATGTTTACACTCCATAAGGCATCATTCATTCTTATCTATGTTTATGTTCCATCGGGAATCATTCATGTTTATTGGGAGTCTGACTTTGTGTACCTGTCTTGGGGGACACTCCATGTTTATGTTCTATCAGGATTCATTTCTTTGCATCAGGAGTCTCACCTGCTGCTGTGTGCATTTGGCCGGTTCCTGACACATTTTGTTTCCTCTTGCTTACTAAAGGTGCTCTTTGTGGGTTGTACTAAACCTGGTTATTTGGGTTCTATAAAGATTTTTTTTCCATTTGAGCTAAGGTACTGGGAAAGAAATGTTAACATAGTCAGTACTCAGAGCACTTTGAGTTCTGTATCAAATAGCCATTGATTCTTGGAACATACAAGGATGGGTTTGTAGTAAAATGAGATGTTGTGAAAATGAGTTCTACTTTTCCTCACTGCTCATCACTGGCAGTGCTGTTGGGGGGTTGGGTCTCTGGGCTCCCTGCTCAGCCCCCCAGTCTCCCCGGCCCCTGGAATCCACCAGCTCCTTTTGCCAGGAGGTGAGAGCGTGGGAAAGCAAAGTTTCCTGTTTACCATGCAACAGCGTTTATTTTACGTTCCTATTGGTTGAATCCCATTTTTATATGGGATTTATATCAAAACAGGAGGTAAGCTTAAAGTGATCCGTTGGATTTTTCCAAGCCTACTCAACCAGGAAGTGTCAGGAGGAGGCAGGGAGGAAGGCTGGTAGAGATCCCCTCCTGACCTAATCTAATGGTGTTCTGTCCAGCTGTCACCTGCATGTCTCCTTCCTTCCTCACCAAACCTCTCCTGTAAGTTGCCTCCTGTCACCTCCTTCCCCATTCTTTTCTGAGGTCCTGCAGTTGTGGGAGCCTCCCACTCAGCCAAGCTGCCCTCCCCAATGCTTTGAGCCAAACTGAGCAGCACCACCTGGAGGCCTCCTCCCCTGCAGGATCTGACACTGGCCAGTCACCCCTTGGAGCTCTCAGACTCTGTTCCATGATTCTCTCTCCTCTGGGACAGGTTTTTCAGGGCTCACACTTGCCAATCACTCTGTCACTCACTCATTCCTTCCACAAACACTCATTGACTGCTTCCACCTTGGAGGTAACTCCCTCCATGCCTTCTCTGCAGGATTGACCACCTGTTCTGCTAGGTCTAATGCTCCCCTCCTAAACTTCAAGCCTGAGGTCGGCTGCCTTAGATCCTCTGTGCAGGCTACAGGCTTCCTCTACTCTCCCTGGCTCCTCTGGGCTTCCTAATTATTCAAGCAAACCAGCAGTCAATCACAGAAGCCAAAAGCCTGTGGTGCAGGCTGGACCCCACCTCTCTCCATATCCCCCATTTGATAGGTCCCCTGAACCTAAGAATGTGTGTGGAATCTTCCCACTCCATCTTAGATGATGGTTCTCATCCCAAGTTCCATACACACCCCATTTCCTGGGTCTTGCCAGGGACTTGTCAGCTGGTCTGCCTGAACCTCTCGGCATTCACCCTGGGTGACCTTCCCTTTTGAAACTTTCCTCTCTCAGCCTCCACACTAGCTACTCCCATCCCTTCGTGGTCTAGCATCTCCATGGGTCACCTCAGAATGCACCCAATGCTCTACCACCCTCCAGCCCAAGACAAGCTCATACACATCCTCCACTTTGATGCAATCTTCCCAGAAGGCTCCAAACACCTCAAGCCCCAGCCTCTCCTGGGAACCTCCAGATCTGTTTCCAGCTTTTATGCCCCAAAGACACCTCCAACTCAAAATTCTCAGTACATGGTTCACCATCCTCCCCCCAACAAAGCCTCTATGTTCATCCTCTCATCACATCTGTCCCCCATCCAGACCTGTGCTGTGCCAGCATGGCCATGGGTGAACCTGACAGGGTGGGGGGCGGCAATGGTGAAGGATTAAAGAAGAAAGACAAGAGAATAAAGCTGGGGCTAGGTGGGACGCTACTCTCAGATTAGAGAGACAGTGCCATGGCCTGCAAGCCAAGCCTATTTTTATAGCCAGATTCCATGATGCAAAGTAAAGGCATGGTCAAGATGTTTACAGTGTTCTCCCAGGTTTCTGATCTACTCAATTACATGCACCTGAACTCTATCAAGCACCACCCACTGCCTACCTCACTTAGCGACATGGACCACAGGTTCGGACCATAAGGTCAAGCTTACAACTATAGCCTTTGGCTATAATTTTGCCCGGAATTGCATGTGGCTTTCCCATGAGAGGATCGTGTCCTCTAATTAGTCTGAAGCTTGAACCTGTCCAAACACAATAGCTGCTCTCCACACAGACCATGTTGGTTATCCCCCTCTCTCTTTCCCATGTGGTATCCAGCACTCCCTCAGCTGCTTCCTACTCTGATGTTTTATTCAATTATCCAGCCACACCCACATGGCGGGTCCCCTGGGGAGTACCATGTGGTCCCATTTCTGAGGGTGCATCCCAAACCATACCCTATTGAGCCCCATAGATGCACCTCTACCCTGGCATGAGAGCTCTGTGATCTGGGGGGTGGGAAATATCCAAGTGACAGCTCTGGGCTGAGGTCTGCCTGCAGAGAGGATGGGATCACCTATGGGACAAGGGGCACTCCCACTGGGGACAACAGCAAAGTGAGAAAATTAGAAAAGGTTGGAAAAACCTTGGGAAGCATATAGCCAAGTGTTTATCAACCAACCAGAGGAAGGGGAGAGAATATGTTTATCTGTATGCATACACACACACACACACACACACACACACACACGTATATATACATGTATGCAAACAGCTCATTGATTCCCTAAGAAAGCTCTCATTGATTTTGCCAAACAGGTGTATTTATAGCTAACCTATGCTTGCCCTCAACTAACAGATGAGGGTGGTTCCAACGTGAATGTTGAATGATGTTTTCTTTTATGCTGGCAAGTGAAACAAGCTGAAGGTGTCTATGAGAACCTCACTCAATCAGGTCGTCCTTTTCTGAATGGCAGCCTATGTTCCTCAATTTCTTATAATGTATTTGTATAGCACCCTGGCCCTAACACTGGCCCTGTTGCACACCCATCGGCCCCTGTGTCATTCATGGAATGTTTTATATTTGCAACCAGCCCTTTCACCAGGTCCAGAGAAACCGAAATTTTTGTCCACCAACTGCCCTGATGCCTGGGGAGGGCGCTGTCTTTCATTCACGGAGCAGCTACTGTGGGTCAGACTCCTTCTAAGCACTCTGTGGGAATAAATGGATTTACTTCATGTAGTTCCTGTTAAATGTGGTGACAAAAAGGGTGACTGACTCCCTCTTCCCAATTATCACTAGGAAATGATTGAATGAGAGACAGGCATGTCCTCTTACACCCTGGAGGGAGACCCTGTAGAGACTTGGGTGAGGGTAGTGAGGGTGCTGAATATATGCAACACTGGAGGAGGTGGGACAGATGGAAGACGAACTTTGTCATGCCTGCTCTTGAGCCTCCCTGGTACAGCCCTGCACACTGTTATTCAGGCCCTCTGGGCAGATATCAGCCCTGGTCCACCTGTGAAGGCACAGGATGTGAGGTGCTCAGGGAGGCAGTGAGGAGCCAGTGCCCCAGGCAACCCCTCCTCCTGCTCCTCACCCCCAGCCTGGAGGCTGCAGCTGGGAGTCCCTTCCTCCACTGTGGCTTCTCTGCAGGAGCTTAGGAGACGGTGATCTGGGCAGGTGGGCAGGGACCAGAGCTCTCCACACTGCCTCTGAAACACTCACCCCCAGAAGCCAGGGTGAGGATATGGTTGGTCCTTCTGGGGCTGCAAGGGAAAATCTCCCAGTTGCTGGTGGTGCCAGCAATCCTTGGTTCCTTGGATTGGAGACCTATCCGCCCCACCCATCTCTGTGTCCAAGTCACATGACATTCTCTCTGCCAGTGAGTCTAATTTCCCTCTTACAAGGACACCTGTCACTGCAGTGAGGGCCCAGCCATCCCAGACCCAACGCCTCCTCTGAACTTGATTACAGCTGCAAAAGCCCTATTCCCAAATAAGGCCACGGTCACTATGTCCCATCCGCATGGATGTGGGGACACTGCAGAACACACCTCAGGACAGGTATCACACGGCACATGGAGACACTGAGGCCCGAGGTGGGGTGGAAACACCAGTCTCAGAACAGCAAACTGAGTAGAAAATTCCTGTAAATACTGGTAAATGCACGCCCAGGACCAAGGGCACATTTGCCTGCGGGCAGGAGGCCTCTGTACCAGGACCTGCAGGGCTTTCCTCTGTGAAGTGAGAGCTCATCTCTGCACTCACCTACTCAGAGCACAGAGTTCTGAGAGTGGACACACTGCAGCCTCCCGCCACCAGGGGGCGACGCGTCGCCCCTCGCAGTGCCCTGCCTCCAGGCATCACCGGGAAGTCCTGCCTCTGCGGGGAGTCAGCAAAGTTTGTCCAGTAGACAGCAGAGTCCAGGGGTGCAGGCTTGTTTGGCCTGAGTGGCTGCTGGCAGTGCAGGGCCCTGAAGCCTTGAGGGGGACGAGGGCCTGGGGGAGGCAGGTGGAGCCCTGAGGCGGTTGCCCTGCAGCGAGGAGGTCCTGCAGGCGTCCTAGGAGGGCAGCCTCGCTGGAGATGTGCTCCCTGCAGGGAGTCCATCAGCTTCTGCAGCAAAGATGGGAAGTGGGGGCCGCGGGGCGCGGGCTGAGGACTCTCCGCTCTGCATGAACCAGCTGCTTAGGGAGGTGCCTTCTGAAGTCAGGGTTTGGTTTCTCAGAAAGACTCCTCCTCACAGGCCAGGCCCGCCCTCCCCGCGGAGGGTGATGGATCCCCGCGCCTGCCTCTGCCCTGTGTGGCCCCAGCTCAGGGCGCTGTCCCAGGGCTTTCCTGGGCCCATGTCTTCCTGTGACGGACCGGGATCCTCCTCAGGCAAAGGGTTTGGGCTCAGGCAGAATGTCACCAGATTGTAAGAAACGCCATAGACACTGACCACCTGCAGCATGTCATGCGTCCACTGGACGTGAGCACAGGAGGTCATTGGTCCACTTTGCCCATTAACCTTCTCTCCTGGCATGAAGGACACCAGATAGGACTCGTTGCAGGGGCCTCATCATAGTGCCTGGGAGCTTGGCGTCCCCTGAAACCTGTGCCAGAGGGATGAGCTCTCCGGATGCGTGTCCATGAAGCTCCAGTTCTGTGGCAACAGGATCGTCCTCGTGGGACCCAGAGTGTGTCACCAGTCCCGGGGGACGGTCCCTGGGCTGCTCTTGAGTCATTTATTAATCAAACATCAGGTCTCTGCAGAGTATGTGCAAGTCCCATCAGAGCTCATGTAAGTGCTTAATAACTTCAGCAACATGAATGGTATTGCTTGTTGTAAATGCTCTACTAAGCTACAGGTTATATTGAAGACACCAAATAAATTCAAAATTTTAGATAAATTGACGTAATTAATTCCAATTGTGTGTTGAAAGCATTCAACCTGAGTAGTTTATACATAAACTAGAGGCCCAGTGCACCAAATTCGTGCACTGGTAGGGTCCCTAGCAGCTTCCTGCTGGCAGCTGGATACACCCTCCATTCCCCCAGCCAGCCCCCGCCCTGGTTGAACTCCCGGGCAACTCCCCATGGAGTGGACACTTTGCACACTATTATGTAAAATTATTTTTATGTCTGCAGATTTCTAATTTCTCTTTTCAAAAATAGATTTCTATTGATTTCAAAGAGGAAGGGAAAGGGAGAAAGACAGAAACATCAATGATGTGAAAGGATCATTGATCAGCTCCCTCCTGCGAACCCCACATAGGGGACTGATCTCGAAACCTGCGCATAGGTCCTGACCAGGAATCAAACTATGACTTCCTGGTTCGTATGTTGACTCTCAACCACTAAGTCATGCTGGCTGGGTAATTTCTCTCCTCTCTCTCTCTCTCTCTCTCTCTCTCCCTCCCTCCTCCTCTCTATTTCTTTAAGTTATATTTGAGCTTAATGCCCTGGTCATAGTATGCTCTTCAAGTTGATTTTCATGCAGGGGCACCAATAGGGAGTTTACAGGTTATATTTATTATTTGTTCCCTAAAGAATATCCCCTGTCTATGGACACTGGCCTCTGTGAAGTCATTCTCATCTGCCCAACTGTGCCTTTCTCTGGAGTCTTGTAGCATTTAGTGTTTGCCCTTCAGCAATGACACGTGTATATCACACTGTAACCTGTCCGGTTGAGCTCACCTGCACCCACAATTGAAGCAGCCCTCCATAACCTGCTCTTCCCCTCAGGTTCCCTCTTCCAGCTTCTGTTCCTCAGAGTTTAATCTTTTACGACTAGTGGCCGAGTTGCTGGTCACAACTGCTAGTTCTGTTTTGGGGTCTTCCTTCCCAGGTCCAGCAGGACTGCATTTGTGCAGGTCTCACTTCCCAACTGGACCTTCGACACCACTCTATGCCTCCTCCTCCAGGCTCAGTGGGCATGTCAGAATGAGTGTCGGTAGATGTGCAGTGCTGCAGACAGAGATGTGTAGTGGTATTTTTCCAAGGAGCCAGATGGTTGCTTGCTGAGGCAGTCCCCCATAGACTTAGAAGACGAGAGGGTGTGCTAACATGGGAGGCTCCAGTGCTGTGGCAGATTGCTCTGTGCTGCATCTGCCAGTCTGTGTTGCTGGGAATCAATACTGTACACTCAGACTGGTTTTTAAAGTTTCTGTCCTGTGGGCCTGTGCATCCTACCATGTGTATAATGATGCATTGATTTTAAAAGTACTGACTCCTTCAGCATAAACACTAACAGCTTGTTGAAAAGAAGGATCCTGAGAGTAACTTGCCACAATTGTCAGGTGTTTGCAATAACGTTTTGTCTGTTCCATTGGTGCAGGTGAAAGCTCCCAATCTGGAGGCCACAGTGAGGAAGTTTGATGACGTCTGTAAAAAGGGCAGTGAAGGCAAAGAGTGTGACAACCTGTTCACCATCATTGCCCATTTGTATGACTTCCACCTGGGACAGCCTCTCCTCATATTAGTCATTTTGGAAAAACTTACAAGAAATTTCACAGAGAAAGATAGGTACTGATCCTATTAACACATTTCGTACTGCTCAGGAGTTTTCTCATGTTTCGTGCGTCATCTGTTAAGGACCTCTCAGAAGTGTTCTCATTTTTCACGCCCAAGGAAAAAAGAGTGAATCTAGATACTTATGTAAATTTTGTTTGGTCCCTCTTCATAGAGGAAAATGTTTGACGCAGTACCATACATTAAAAAAGTACTAGGAACTTCAATTGTTTAATTGTTTTTGTGAATAAAAATGTTATAATTATTGAAAAACAACACCTAAAGTGCATTATGATGATTTAAATAATGTGCAGTTTGCCCAAAAACATGCAGTCCTTGGCATATGTCTTAGCAATTTCTATGCGGTACGCAATGTGTTAATGCTGAAAAATGTGGGCTTTTTGTTGAGAAAAGATAATGTTTTGTCACTTTGTTGTTGTTTTTTTTGCCTTTAAAATCTTTTTATTGATTGATTTTAGAGAGAGGAAAAGAGAAGAGAGAAAGAGAAAGGGAAACATTGATTTTTTTTTGTTCCACTTATTTATGCATTCATTGGTTGATTCTTGTATGTGCCCTTACTGGGAAATCAAACCCACAACCTTGGACAATGCTCTACCCAACTGAGCTACTTGGCCAGGGTCTGATTTGCCTTTTAGATGGTCCCAAGTGTATAATAGAACAACATTTAAACATTCACCTTGTATTTCTACCCTGCAAAAAACATTCCAAAGCATTCAGAAGAAATATGATACAGCTCTGACAGCCCATGCTAGGACACAGAAAGGAGTTCTGCTGTTCAGTTTCTCCCACTTCAATGACGCTGTGCCCGAGTTCCAGCTTCCTCATCTATCAGGTGGGAATCATAAAAGCCAGCGTTGTCTGCTTAGCCTGAAGTTGTCTTCACCTCAGAGTTATCAGAGCTTCTTTCTCAAGAGCTCCTGGGCTACCCCTGCTTCTGATCAACAGTTCTTCCAAGTTATCATTCTCAGTGCACAAGGAAGGACAGTGAAGGGACTAAGCCAGCAATGGCGAACCTTTTGAGCTTGGCGTGTCAGCATTTTGAAAAACCCTAACTTAACTCTGGTGCCGTGTCACAGATAGAAATTTTTTGATATTTGCAACCATAGTAAAACAAAGACTTATATTTTTGATATTTATTTTATATATTTAAATGCTATTTAACAAAGAAAAATCAACCAAAAAAAATGAGTTCGCGTGTCACCTCTGACATGCGTGTCATAGGTTCGCCATCACTGGACTAAGCAGTGCAAAGGAGCTTGATTTGATTGCAGTTTCATAATGAACCAACAGAGGGCGCGGCTGCCTGTACGCTTGGTTGTATCTGTTAATTTTTAGCAGGAAAGCAAGTGACAGGGCAGCCCTGGTCCCAGCCCCAGCCCAGGCTGGATCAGAACACATTTTGGGTGAAGGATCCTACTCTCGGAGAAAACACTGCTAAGCACAAGTTACAGGATCTTCTGGAATACCATCATATAAAGAATGACTAAATGAACTGGGGGAGTATTTAGAATAAGAGACAAAGAGGAAATGACAGATTCCCCCTCCCCACGACAGCCCCTCCACTGACCACCACAGCAAGTGTTTTGAAATTGCCTTTGCACGTGATCTCTGTAATCTTGCCTACTCTTAGCCTACACCATCTTCATAAACCCACTCCATTCCAGCTTCCATCCCCATCACCTGGGCCAAATGTCCATGGCCCGCCTCTCTGGCTTTGCCCACTTTTCTAAGTCTTTGTTATCTACTCACCCCTTCTGGCTCAGTCCTGGTCCCACTTCCCACTTGCACACTCAGGGTCTAGGTGACAGCATACACATTCCTATAGCTTTAAATGTTAACAATGTGCTGACAATTCCCAGCCTAGTTGTTATATCCAATTGTCAACTTAACATCTGCATTTTAATATCTGAAGGGCTTATTAAAATGAACAATTAATAAGCCCTTCAGATATTAAAATGCACACAACCAAATCCAAACTCTTGATCCAACAGCAGAATCCCTTCAATTTATTTTTCCTCTAGTTTTCTACCTTTTAGTAGATGGCACCTCTAGCTGACTAATTAGAAATGCACTAGTTGTAATATTGAAAATACTTGATTGCTGGCTGGTGACTGTACAAATGGAAAGGAAGCTAGGATGCTAACCATGGAGGTGCTGCTCTCTGAGTACCAGCCTGATAGCTCCCTCTCTCACCAGCCACATGTAATTCTTCACCAAGTCCTCTGCAGACTATCTCCAAAATAAATATCAAATCTGTTTAGTTTTCATCTCTATGGTGACCATCTTCTGTTTTGTCACTTTAAGTGATCACAGAGAACCAGGCCAAAGCCAGCAGGGCAGGCAGCAAGTTCCAGGACAAGGCAAGGTATGATGGGTCACTCGACCTGCCTCCTGACTACCTAAGTGTTCAGAAGCTGACAGGCACATAGAAATAAGTGGGGTAAATGCTACATTTCATTTCCTAGTAATCTGCTATCTTCTGCTTCTGTGATTTGATTTTTTAATCTTTAAAACTAGAGGCCAGGTGCACAGATTCGGCTCTCCGATATCCCCCGAGGAGTCCCAAATTGCTAGAGGGTGCAGGCCTGGCCAAGGGACCGCACTGGTGCACGATTGGGCCAGGGAGGGATCGTGGGAGGGCTCCAGGGCATGTCTGTCCCATCTAGCCCAGTCCTGATCAGCTGGACTCCAGCAGCAAGATAACCTACCAGTCACAGCATCTGACCCCTGGTGGTCTGTGTGCATCATAGCATCTGGTCAATTGGTCAACGGTTGGAGAGACAATTAGCTTATTGGATATATATATATATATATATATATATATATATATATATATATATTTGAGGCCCAGAGCAAGGGATTCATGTACTGGTCGGAGGGGGGCATGGCCTGCAAGGATCAGCCTGCGGTGGAAGTCCACTCATTCTGGTCAGCATTAGAGGAGCATGCTAACCACCACAGGGCAGATCCTACATTGAGTGTTGGCCCCCTGTTGTTCAATACGCTTCATAGTGACTGGTCATCATTCTGGTCATTCTGTTGTTTGGTCACTGGGCTTTTATTATATACTAGAGTCCCTGTGCATGAAATTCGTGCACGAGGTGGGGGAAGGGGAGGGTCCCTCAGCCCAACCTGCACACTGTCCAGTCTGGGAGCCATCAGCAATGTCCTACTGATGGCTTAGGCTCGCTCCCCGAGGTTCTCGGCTCTCTGCAGGGCCTGCCTGCTCCACACCATGGAGATGGCAAGCAGGCCCTGCTAGGCGCTGCCTACTGGCCACACTTGCTTGCTCCCACATCCCCCCAGCGACCCACCAGCAGGCCCTGCTGGGTGCTTGCCTACTCGGGGGTACCCATGATGATCTGCCAGCAGGCCCTGGTGGGTGCTGCCTGCAGACCAAACTTGCCTGCTTGGGGATTGCTGTGGTGACCCACCATGCCTGGCTACCTGTCAACAGGCCCTGCTGGGTGCTGCATTCGGGCAGTGCTTGCCTGCTTGCAGATTGCCGGGGTGACCTGCCAGCTGACCCTGCTGGGGGCTTGCCTGGTCTGGGTCACCATGGCAGTGCCCACTGGCCTCACATTGCTGGTGTGACACAGCCAGCATCCTGCCCTGGCTGCTATGGGCACCTCCTTTTTTCACAGTGATGATTAATTTGCATATTACTCTTTTATTATATAGGATGATGTGAACAAGCCTTCTTTCAGTTTTAAGAAACAGGATTTTCTTCAGTTTAAGAATTGATTTCACACTCATGTATTCAAAAGTTATTTACTGAGGAAGGCCATTTGGCTTGGGGCTCAGGTGTCAGCACACCTGGACTACCAGCTCAGCCAGTGGACAGCCCTGTACCTGAGTCTTCCAAACCTCAGTTTCCCCTTCTAGAAGGCAGGGCTGAGCATGGCTCCTACCTTGTTTTCTTTTCTGAAGATCAGAGTAGGGGAGGACAGGGAAGCCCCAGGATGTGTGAAGAGCAGGAAAAGCGTTTGTGTGGGGCCCACAGAGGAGCAGGGCAGAGGCCATTGCAAGAATTTGGGCTTTTATCCTAAAGGCACCAGAGGGTTCTGAGTGGGAAAATGGCAAAGGAAGTTTTCATGCTAATGGTCCCTTTGGCTACAACATAGAAGACGGAGGTGGTCAGGCAGGAAGATGGAGCCAGTGGGGGACGGATTAGCTCAGTTGCAGTGGGTGTGGCAGTGAGGACTGACTAGGTGGGTGAGGGGTGTGAGGGAAGGCCAGGGTCAGCCCATGTTCTCAGCTTGGGCCTTTGGTGGACAGCAGTACATGCAGAAGACCCACACTCAAAAGGGAAGATGGGCTCTTTTCTGAAATCCCGAAATGTTCACTGTTAGGAGGTGTGTTCTGAGCCCTCTGAGGAGGTCCTGAGGCTCTGCGGTGGGAAGCCTCAGGGTTGAAGCACTGACATTCAGACCTTTGGGAAGAAGAGCGGTTGAGGGTAGGAAGAGCAGGAGAAAGGTCATGGGAACCAGGATGGAGTGTTCCAGAGAAGAAGTTTCCCCATATTGAATGCACAGAGGTCAGGTTTAAAACAGAGAATTCAACCCAGCTTAGTAGTGGAGAGTCTACTGCTGAACCAGGAAGTGATGGTCTGATTCCCAGTCAGGGCATATACCTGGATTCTGGGCTCCACCCCCAGTGTGGGGCATGCAGGAGGCAGCTGAGCAATGATTCTCTCATAATTGATGCTTCCGTCTCTCCTTTTTCAATCCTCTCTGAAATCAATAATATACATATATATATATATATATATATATATATATATATATCCTCACTGGAGGATATTTTTCCATTGTTTTTTTAGAGAAAGTGCAAGAGAGATGGAAAGACAGAGGGAAATATCAATGTGAGGAAAACACATCAATTGGTTGCCTCCTGTACACACCCTAAACCAAGGCCTGGGCCAGGGTGGAATCTGCAATTGAGGTATGTGCCCTTGAGCAGAATCAAACTCAGGACCCTTTGGTCCAGAGGCCAAAGCTCTATCCACTGAGTCAAACCAGCTATGGCAAAAAATATGTTTTTAAAAATAAATCAATTTTAAAAGCACAGAAGTTAGCAGAGGCAGAAAATACTCTCCTGGTTGCCTACGGGTGGTGGGTTGCGGGGAATTTTGGTGTGGCTGTTAAATTGTATTTGGAACTGCTTTTTGGTGAGCGCTGAAAATGATGTAAAATTGTGGACATGGATGCACAACCCTTAATATACTCAGTGTGTATTTTGAATGGGTGAGTTTGATGGTATGTGAACTATATCAATAAAAAGTCAGCATTTGAAGAAATAGCTACATGGGATATCTGGGAGTTCTCTGTACTGTTCCTACAGCCTTTCTCTCAGTATGACACTATTTCCAGGTTAAAAGTTAAAAGAGTGAACATCCCAGGAGTCGGGAAGGAATGGCAACTCTTGTGGAGAGCAGGGGTGATCCAGAGCACAGGGTCAGGAGGGAGGAGCGCAAGTGAGGGCATCAGTGGAAACAGTTGGGGGTGAGAGAACAGGAGAGGAAAACCCAGAGATTTGTGGGTAGTGGTCAAGTTCCCAGTGGAGCTCTGGTGCAAGTTCAGTGCTGGATTGATGTTAAAAGGCAGCAGAAGCTGGAGAGGGATTGGTCTGCCTGAGACCATCAGGTTTATTAGCAGTGATGGCCACCAGCAGAGTTGGTTTATTTCTTCCCAAGTTGAAGGTCAGTTGTACAGACAATTTGAAATGATGGCTTTCTCTTTCGTGTGTTTATATTTTTAGGATTCGCTTTTTGCTGGAAAAGATGTTAGTACTGAAGGACAATGGCATGCAGAGGGTTCTGGGCTATGACCCTGAGCCTGTAGAGAAACTGAGGAAATTGCAAAGAGCTTTGGTGAGTCACTTTTACTCATAAGTGCTTTGAGTTCCCTGTGGACGAGAACCCATCGTGGAAGTCTGGGAGGTAGTTGGAGCTGTGAGTCAGGTGACCGGCCTGGTCAGCAAGAGTTCTGAGGGATTGAGTGGCAACTGTGTTTCTGCGGTGAGACCCTGTGATTGGACTGTGTGCAGTGAGTCCCCGTTAGTTTAGCATCCTCCACCCTTACCTTGTGGTGCTGGACTGGGCTGTACAGCAGAATCATCCTAGAACTTTCTGATCATTTTGGAAGAGGTCCCACAGGTGTTAGCCAGAGGTGTTAGGACCAGAGGTGTTAGCCTCGGAGGAGAGGGGGCTTGTCTGTTTATCCTTCCCAGGTTTTTTTATGTGGGGTCATAGCTGAGACCCACTGCCCTCTCTAATCAGGGTGAGTTCTCTATCCTTCCTTTATTATTTTTATTTTTTAAAAAATAATTCCATTATATACATATATATAATTGGTTTCAGAGAGAGAGAGAAACATCAATGATGAGAATTATTGATTGACTGCCTCCTGCACACCCACCCTGGGGATTGAGCCCACAACAGGGGCATGTGCCTTGACCTGGAATCAAACCATGACCATCTGGCTCATAGATCGATGCTCAACTACTGAGCCAGGTGGACCAGGCTTAGGTGCAGTAGAACTGCTTATATAAATAAAGGAATGTTATTGCTGGTTTAGTTTACTCCAAGGTATTCTTTGAAACTATTGGGAAATTTGGCAAGAATTTAAACTAAAATTTGAAAATTAACTTCTAAGACCTAGTGGAACTCATTTTCTCTTTCAATACTCTCCTGAGGATATGCTTACTCATTAGAGAGAGAGAGGGAGAGAGAGCGGGGGAGGAGAGAGAAATGTTGATGTTAGAGAAAAGTATCAATCGGTTGCCTCTCATAGGCACTCCCATTGGGAACTGAACACCCAACCTAGGTATGAAACCTGACTGGGAATTGAACCCAGAGCCTTTCAGTGTGTAGAGCGGTGCTCCAACCAACTGAGTGACACTGGCCAGGTCATGGAACCAAGTTTTAGGATAGAAAACCTTGGATTACTCCTTAAATTTCTGCATATCTGAGGTCCAAAATACAGCTAAGTCAATGGAACACCTTGATGACTTTGAGTGGATTAAATGAGATACAATGTCTGCAACATGCTCATCACTGTGCTAAGCTGGCACTCACTCTATTGTGGTTTCAGTCGGCCTCATCCTGTTTTCTGTGTCATTGTTATGAATTTTCCTTAAAACAGCTCTAGGTTCATAAATTTTGCATCATTTCTCTGAAACGTTGACCCTGAATATTGGGAGCAGAGAGGGAAAAATTTTAGCATCCAGTTACTATCTCATTAACATAAATTCAACAGTTATTGAAATCTTGATTGGCATAATGATAAAAGAAGTAATTTTCAATATATCAAGATTCTTTCAATTATAAGTAATTTGCTGTGTTCTCAGGTCAGATCACGACATCTATAAATTTGTTTCCAGTTTAGATCACAGTTCGTTTGACATCATTTTAAATCTCATCATGCCTCCCACAAATGAAGCATGTTAGTTAAGTTTATGGGATAGACATTACAAGAGGAATTGATTGAGGTAGTCATGAATAAAACAGATTTAGGTGTGATTTCTTTTCATTTTTGTACTTTTGTTAGGGGCAGGAATAGAATACTGGGGACTAACTATAATAATAAGAAATATTAATCTGGCTCTGTTAATTGTGATTGTTACGTTCTAATCAGAGAAAGCACATTCTAATCTGTTTGAGAGTTGTACGCCCTGGGGCATGGTAGCTGACATGGGAATCCAGCCATCCTCCTTTCCCCAGAACAGCCTAGATTAATAACCTGGTTGCCTTTAAGCTGGTCCCTGAGTCACCAGCCCCTTATGAACCCACAACCCGCATTGCCTGTAACCTGTAACCACTGTACCTTGCCTACTTCCCCATGCGTGTAATTTCTACTTTCCCATGGAGTCTGTATCATTCTACCCAAGAGAAGCAGCTGACTTATGGGGTGAGTAGAGCAGATGTTTGTGGATGACCTGCTGCTCTCCCATTCTGCCCACATTAATGGAATAAACACCATATATGAGTCAACCCAGTCTCTGCTACATTCGTTCAAGTATTAACCAGCAGCTTGGGCCCGTCAGGTTGTCTGGTTTCACTTTAAGTAATTTTATAGCAGTTAGTGAAGCTAGGTAATTAACAGAAATGATAATCAATACTCCCCCATCATAAGTCCAAAGATTTCATCTACTTAAAACAATTTACATTTATTTTAAATTAAGAATGAATTTTTAATTAACAACAAGTAAAATCATTACTAGTTTAGAAATAATTAAAACGCTATTAGCTCATTTATTTATGGCCTAAATGTTTTTTTACAATTAAATTTTAATTATTCAGATTATCACAGTTGTTCCTCTCCCCCGCCCATAGCTCCCCTCCACCTATTCCCACCCCATCCTCTGCCCTTATCCCTGCCACTCACTGTCCTCATCCATAGGTGTACAATTTTTTTCCAGTCTCTTCCCACACCCCCACACCCCTTTCCCCCCTGAGTAGTCAGTCCACTCCCTTTCTATGCCCCTAATTCTATTATGTTCACCAGTTTATTCTGTTCATCAGATTGTTTATTTGCTTGATTTTTGGATTCACTTGTTGATAGATATGTATTTGTTGTTCATAATTTGTATCTTTACCTTTTTCTTCTTCTTCCTCTTCTTAAAGGATACCTTTCAGCATTTCATATAATACTGGTTTGGTGGTGATGAACTCCTTTAGCTTTTTCTTACCTGTGAAGCTCTTTATCTGACCTTCAATTCTGAATGATAGCTTTGATGGGTAAAGTAATCCAAGTTGTAGGTTCTTGCTATTCATCACTTTGAATATTTCTTGCCACTCCCTTCTGCCCTGCATAGTTTCTGTTGAGAAATCAGCTGACAGTCATATGGGTACTCACTTGTAGGTAACTGATTGTTTTTCTCTTGCTGGTTTTAAGATTTTCTCTTTGTATTTTGCTCTTGGCCTTTTAATTATGATGTGTCTTGGTGTGGTCCTCTTTGGATCCCTTTTGTTTTGGGTTCTGTGCGCTTCCTGGACTTGTAAGTCTATTTCTTTCACGAGGTAGGGGAAGTTTTCTTTCATGATTTCTTGAAATAGGTTTTCAATATCTTTCTCTCTCTCTTCTTCTGGCACCCCCATAATTCGGATGTTAGTACCCTTGAAGTTGTCCTAGGGGCTCCTTATACTATCTACATATTTTTGGATTCTTTTCTTCTTTTTGTGTTTCTGGCTGGGTGATTTTTGCTTCTTCGTATTTCAAATCTTTGACTTGATTCTTGTGATCCTCTAGTCTGCTGTTGGAACTCCGCATAATATCCTTTATTTCAGTCAGTGTATGCTTAATTTCTAGTTGGTCCTTTTTCATAACCTCGAGGGTCTCACTAAATTTATCAGCGGTCTCACTAGATTTCTTGAGGGTCTCACTAAATTTATCGGTGGTTTCTAGAAAGTTATTGAAAAACCTTGAAAGTGTGATTTTTGAACTATATATCCAGTAGTTTGCTTTCCTCCATTTCTGTAATTTGTTACTTGTTTCTTTGTCTCCTCATTTTTTATGCTTCCCTGTGTTGATAGAGTAACTTTCTGTGTTAGGTGTCCTATAGGGACCAGTGGCTCAGCCTCCCCAATTACCTGAGGTGGACACTCTTGGTATATCCCTTTGTGGGCTTTGTGCACAGTCTTGTTGTAGTTAAGTCTTGATTGTTGCAGGTATCACGGGGAGGAATTGACCTCCAGGCCATTTGGCCGTGAGAATCAGCTGTTTCTGCAGTGGGAGAACTTGTGAGCTGGAGACACTCTTCTGGGGAAAGACTTGCTTCAGTGGACTTTGGTGCTCACTGAGTCTGCCCCCTGAGTGTGTCCCTTATGGATCTGAGTAGTTGTAATCTGGATGTTCCCACTCTGACCCCTGGGGACACTGGCTTTTGGATTTCTAAGGTGCTGCTAATTTAGCCTCTGCCTGAGGCTACACAGCAGGAGCTAAGGAGAGATTCCTCTTCTTTGTTTGTGGTTTGGATGTGCCCAGATGAGGCCCAGCTGTGAAGCAATGCAAGCTGCCGTGGGGCCTTGGACCTTCTTTTTGAAGTTCTGGGTATCTCTGATTCAGCTGCAGTTTGTTGGGTAATGTTCAGATTTCAAAGCGCCAGACCTTTCATATGCAATGCCTCTGTGCACAGCTTGGGTATGGTGGGGTCTCAGGGGATCAACAGGGCGGAGCAAGCAGCTATGGCTTC
This sequence comes from Myotis yumanensis, assembly GCF_028538775.1. Lineage (NCBI taxonomy): Eukaryota > Metazoa > Chordata > Mammalia > Chiroptera > Vespertilionidae > Myotis > Myotis yumanensis. Next base: position 17,514,686 of record NW_027223771.1, on the reverse strand, counting down.
TCCCCATTCCCACCCTAAGAAGCCCGCATCCTATGGTCCCTTTAATCACTGCAAGCACCTCTAAGAGAAAGCCACCCTCGAGTTCTGCCTGATTCCAGACAGTCCAGTTTTTCCCCGTATGAGGCTGGGTCCCCAAAGATACACCTGGACCTGGAGTTCAGAGCAGACCAGAGCTTGAGACTCCCTCCCGATTGAAAAAGACAACCGTGTCCTCAGCTGCCAGCCCTCTCCATGTACGCCACTCCTCAGTGGCCAGCCTTTTTGACCTGCGCCTCCGTACCTCTGCACTTTACTTCCACACCTCCTCTGAGTCTCAGTGCTTGTCTCTTTCCTTCTAGTTGTAGAATTTCCACTCAGCCAGCCTTCCTGTAGTTCTGCATGATGTCCGTTTTGTCTTTTAGTTGTATTTTTAAAGTGGTTGTGTGAGGCAGCAATTACCAGTGTTTACCTATGCCACCATTTTGGTTTCCCCAGCCAGCCTAAATGTTTAAATTCTGTTCAGAGGATACCTGCATATTTGCTCTCTAAATGTCTTTCTTGCAGGTGCTAATTTAAGACTCCTTTCACAGAAATCTATGTACAATATCTTTTTGTTAAAATAATTTCCAATCAGGCTGTTGTGGCTCAGTGATTGAGCGTCAAACAATGAACCAGGAAATCACTGTTCCATACCTGATCAGGCACATGTCCAGGTTGGGGGCTTGATCCCCATTATGGGGCATGCAGGAGGCAGCCTATCAATGATTGTCTCTCATCATTGATGTTTCTATACCTCCCTCCTTCTTCTTTTCCCTCTGAACTTAATAAAAATATATTTTTTAAAATTAAGTAAATAAAGTATTTTTCAAACACACAGCTCTACTTTGTTCATTTTTCTTATAAACTACACATTAGTGAATCATTTGTGAAATTGTTTCTTAGGCAGTTGGCTGGGAGCTGAGCTCTCTAGATAAGACTCCACAAAATAAAATGAATGTGTTGTTACCTGAAAGGAACAGATTGATTTCAATAATTCAGCTGATGGGAAAACAATAATTATTAGAAATGTGGTAGACAAAGTTAGAATGAAGTAGTTAATTTCCATTTATTATCTACTTTTTGTTTCTTTATATTTTCTTTACCCAGATAGGTTTTAAGTTTCATAGGGAGAGTGTCCTAATATTTGCGTATTTCAAAGCAGTTAACATTGGGCATGAGCTGCCTGTAGAGCAGTTTAGAATGCGGCCCATAGGGCAGTTTGAAATGGGTGGCATGGAAACAGTGGATTGTGAGGTGCAAAGTCGTTGGACGTGGAGTTGGTGGTGAGGAGTCAGTTGAGTGCAGAGTCAGTGTGTGAAGAGTCGGTGTGTGAAGAGTAGGTGGACGTAGATTCGGTGGACATAGAGTCGCTGAACTTAGAGTTGGTGAACTTAGAGTCGGTGAGAGCAGATTCGGTGAGTGCAGAGCCTCTTCATGTGTAAGAAGTGACTGTCCCTGCCTCCCGCTCAGGGCTGTTGAGGAGAGTGAATGTTTCAAGGACAGAGGGCACCTAGTTCAGGGCTCTGGATGGGCAGAGAGACAGTGCCCAGGTGAATCCATAGTCTGTGAGCAAACCCTTCCGGCTGCCAGGCTTTGATCAAAACTATGTCCACTGATGGGAGGTCCATGGCTTCCCTTCTACCAAGAATCTTGGGTTCAGGCTCCTTAGGGGGAAATGGACAGAAGATGGAAAGGCAGCAGTTACCGCCTCCTCCCAGTCATTAGAAACTCTGAATGGAGAAAACTGCCACCGAGAGAAATGGTCACATCCCTTGGATGCGTGTTCCCACACTGTGAAGGCATTCAGGGGAGACTCAGACCCCTAAGACACCTCGTGGTTCTGGGAGGGCTCTGGGGAGGGAGCAGAGATGAGGGGAAAGAGCCAAATGGCTCCCACATGTGTGCTGGGCACTGGGACAAGAGTAAGTCCAGCGGACTCTTCCCGTGAGGGGACCTGCAAGGGACCAGCCATGGCGTCCCACACCCAACATGTGCCTGACACCCAGAGGCCCATAGTATTATTTGTTGTGTCTGAGACCTCATTTCCAGGAAACTGCCAAGAGCTGTTGGTTTTCCAAGAGGACATGTGGAAACTGTTCAGATAGGAACTGTGTGTTGAATAAAAGCTTGCCCGAATAGCTATTTATTTCCAGCCCCAGATCAGTGGAGTGACAGTGGAATTGAGAGGCCTAGACTCAGCACTTAAACCCTGGACAGACTCTTAGCCCACCCCTTCCTTGTGATGGAAATGGGCTCAGCGAAATCTCATGCCTATCAGTAGCTGTACATGTCAGACCCTCTTGTACCACATGTACAACAGATTGGGGCACTGTTAGGTTTATGTGGTGCCCTTCTCTGACTTTCTGCTACTGGTTTGTTGCTTTTGCCGACATAGTGACCTGCTGATGGTGAAGAGTTTCTTATTAAGCTCAGTGGCTTGACTGGACTGGGCAACATTTAAGGTCTTCAAAACAGACCAGGCCTGCCTGGCCAGGGCTGATGCCCAGGTTGGAGGAACCTTACCCAGGGATTGCCTGTGAGAGACAGCCGATCAATGATTCTCTCTCATCATTCATGTTTCTATCTCTCCCTCTTCCTTCCTCTCTGTGATATATATATATATATTTAAAATACATTTTATTTATTTAAAATATGTGTCTGTGTGTGTGAGTGAATGTTTAAAAAAACCTCAAAACCAGATAGGGCCTGACTGCTGTGTTGCTTTTCTGTAAGGATGGATGTAGGTGGGTGACTATTGCAAAAAGGGTCTCTATTAGTGTTTAACATGTGGGTTGCGCTGTGATTTGGAAGTCCCTAAAACCTTTCCAAGACATGTTACACCTGCTAAGGAGCCGCAGAACTGCCCATCATCATATTCCTTGCTTTAAAGCCCAGTGCTGTACGCCCCTTTGCTCAGACACCACTGAGAGACATTGGGTGTCTTCATCACCTAGGCCACTGGGTCAGCATGTGTGTTAGTGGCTGTAGGTCTCCCAGCTGGGTTCTGTGTTGGAGTCACTTCTGTGCAGCTGTGTTTTGGGAATTGAGAAGGTGTATGGAGGCCCTTCATTCTGGGGGAATGAGGATAGATGCATGGGGGTGGGGCCTGTCCAGAGGGTGTCCCGGGGTACATCCTCACCCTACCCCTCTTCCTGCACTAGGATCGTGGACACATTCCCCAGCGGTTTCTTGAGGAGCTGTTGGGGGACAGCATGGCCCTCGAGGCTGAACGGGTGCAGAGGATGAACCAGCCTGCCCACCTGAGCTGGGAGATGGAGCAGCTGTCAGAAGGTAGGTAGCAGCCCCTGGTGCCTGGGAGTCAGCCTGGATGTGGCTTCCTCATCCAGGGAGCTGAGCTCTTGGATCTGAATCTCATGTGTCAGCTCATCCTCACCCCAAGGGAATAAGATTTTATTTAAAAGCCATTTGGAACTGTGTCATTGCAATTCTCCCCAGACATGAAGGGTCTGGCAGCCTTGACGTGGGGACATGAATTACAAAGTAACCGATTTCTCAGCTCCCATGTGGACAGTCCCAGGAGCTTCCAGATGACAGCACGCTGGCACCCTTAGGATGTCTTAGATCTGTCTGTGGGGGATTAAAAGCTCTGGATGGCAGGAGACTTCCCCAATGGTTACTAACCTCCAGTATACCTGACCCTGGGCATGATTTCCTCCATTCATTTCATAATTGGGCAGATGGGTGCAGTCTGTACTCTGTCCCCCCTGGGCAGGGGTTGCTACATGTTGGCTTTTCAGGGGAGCCAGGCCTCTTCCCATCCCTCTTGTGTTTGCCCCCTCACAGCCCCAGAGGAGGTGTGGCATTAGCCAGGGGAAAGTGGTCTGGGGGCAGGCAGTGCACCAAGCAAACAAGTAGCCAATTCCTGTGCTGAAGAACATCACATGTGCACCTGAGGTTGCAGGTGAAGGTGTGCTTAGATCTCTGCAGAGCTCAGGAGGGCCTTGGGCGTGTTGGGGCGGGGGAAAGTTGCTGCTTTTCCAATATTGATCAACATTCCTAAGCATCATGGAGAGACTGTTGAAAGAACCTGGATATTCCTTCTCTTCAAGGTTTCCCATCAGTTCCAAACCTAAAATCAGTTCATTGAACTGTGAATCTGTGTGAGAAGCCAGTTTTTTTTTTTTCTGGGATTTGTTATCTCGGCACTCCTGGGACCAAGTGTGGGCCAAACGGGATCCCTGTTCTAGGACTTCAGGTTCCTGGGGAGGACCACTGCCAAGTGCTCAGGGTCATGGGGAGGACCACTGCCCCCTGGTGGAAGGCAGGAGTGGGGCCAGCTGGCAGGGATCTCTCAGACCTCATGTTTCTGTTAGAGACCAGGGAGATTGGTGGGTTGGGCAGTCTCCCTGATTCAGGCCCTCTGTGTAGTTTGTGAATCTTTTGAGGTCAGTGCCCTTGAATACTTCTTGGTGTTCACACTTCAGCTACTTAGCTAGCAGGAGCCTTACCAGTGGGGAGTAACTCTAGTACAACTGACATTCATAAACAAAGTGTGAATGTACTTTTGCGAGGATGGTGTGGTGGCATCTTGAGTCAGAAAGGCCTGGCTTCAAGTTCTGGCTCCTCCAACTGTTAGCCAGGTGACCTCTTTTGAACCTCAGTTTTCTTATCTGCAAAATGGGGTAATGAAGCTGCCTCATACGATTGCTATGTGTACCTCCTGAGAGGAGACAGTGAAGCCTTACGCTGTGCCTGGCCACCAGGGCACCAATAAAGATGGCTGTCCTCAACACGCTTGTTGAATTAAAAGACCCCCTTTGATCTGCTTCTTGGGGTGTGTGTGAACACAGTACGCAGTAGACAACCATTGTTTTTTCCCCATAAAATGCTGTGTCAACATAAGAGCCTCTGAGGGGCTGGCCTTTAGGGGAGAAGAAATGAGGCTGGTCATCAGCTCCACTGCAGCACTTGGCGATTCTTCACAATCATTTCCCAGGAGCACAGAGCCACAGGGTGAGGCACTGAATGAGTCAGGAGGTTGGCTGGGTGACTTGCAGGACAGTGGAGATGCATCTAATGACACAAAACTATACACTGAAAAATAGTTAAAATGGTGAACCCAGTGTTGTACCTTTATTTCACCCCAATCTTCATAACATGCATTTTTATAGATTTCAGAGAGGAAGGCAGAAGGAGAGAGAGAGAGAAATATCAAAGATGAAAGAGAATTATTGATTGGCTGCCTCCTGTCTGCCCCATGGAAGGCATGGAGCATACAAACTGGGCATATACCCTCACCTGAAATCGAACCATTACCTCATAGTTCATAGGTTGGCACTCTATCGCTAATCCACACTGACTGGGCTCATCCCGATTCATAAAACTGTTATTTTTAAAGCGAATGCTGAAACGGTGCCATTGAATGAGCACAGGTTGTGACTTAGTGGAGTATTCTGCTGTTAGTGTCATCGGTAGCCTTGTAAGGATGAAGCCCTTGGCGTGCTTCCATGTGTTGACAGCATGTGTGTTTGTCTGTGGAGTGCGCTGAGCTGGAGTTGGGCCACGAAGGTTCATCTGTACCACTGCTGAGTTGACTGCTGCTTGGGGTCTTCAGTCTGTTCTGGCTTCTTGGGTCTGTGCTGCTCTCCTTGGTGGGAGCTGATCACATCCACCTTCATGTGCTGGGGTGAAAGCCGGCGTCCACTCTAGGTCCTTCCAGCCCCAAGGGGGTGAATGGGAAGCAGATGGGGTGCAGTCAAAGGAGCAGAGCAGTGTCAGTAGGGTCCCGGGTTTGAGGATGTGGCCCTGGAGGGACAGGTGAGGGAGCACCCTGACCCCTCACACATTCATTTACCTAAAATCACGTACCTGTGTGTGGCAGAAAGGGGCTGAGAACTCCCGTTCTTCCCTGGTCTGTGCTCCTCTTTCTGTTCTGTGTTCAAGCTGTGTAAAAGCAAAGGAGGAAATCTGCCTTCTTCTGTCCTTACCTTAATTTTTGATCTAGCTTAGACTTTTTCAAGCCATTTAGATGTACTTTCTAATTATTTTTTCAATGCTATTGTAAAAGTACAAAATGAAATCTCAATCTGAAGGCCCTGCCCAGGGATGGTAAGTACTGGGCATACTTGCCTCAGAGCCTCTACCACCTGCAAACGTACTGGTCAATTATCACAGCCCCCATACCCTGAGCTGAGCCACCCAGACCCCCATCACCCTGAGGGCTGGCACAGAAAACTCCATATCTTTGCCATCTCTGTTACTCTCTGAAATCCATGACTTGATGGCCAGGTTAGAACTTGGTAAATAGTGGTTCCAGCAGTTGTACCAAGTTGAGGTTTTGCATTGGCCTCTCCACCATCACATTCTTTCTTTTTAAGCTCTGGGTTGCTTCCTTACCAAGCCCCAGCTGAGCCAGCAGAGGGGCCATAATGGCCTGAGGAACACTCAAGTGCCTACAGCAACAGCAGCCTGTGAAAAATTGAGGGGACCCAGCCAACCATCCCAGGTCCCTCCAATCTACAGCCCAGGGTGGTGGTTGTCTTGGGGCCGGGGGCAGAGAGTGGAAGCCCAGGCCATGCAATGTGGGCTCTGACTCAACTTTACTCTTTAGCCTCCAACCGTATCCTAGAAAACCAGACCCTCCAGGGCGTGGTCCAGGAGATGCAGGGTGCCTCCGTGGCCCGGCAGGACAGCAGCCTGAGGTGCACGGAGCTTCAGGAGGAGAACCAGCAGCTCCAGAAGCAGGTATCGGTGGGTGGTGTACAGAACATACGTGCAAGCAGGTGGTTAGGTGGCGCACCCAGGTGTTGGTGTCGATGTGAAACTGGGAGAAATGCAGAATGCAGGGCAGCACCAGTTATGGTAGCGGGACACGAGTCCTCATGGAACAGAGTCCGAGGCAGCAAGACATGTCGGTGCAGCAGAGTGAGTGGACACTATGGACGTGTCTGTGCCCCATTGCCTTCATCTTCATCTGTGAAATTGGGTTAATGATGTGCCCCCTGTAGGTGTTTTGAGGATCATATGAGTTAGCGAGGGTAAATGGTCTGAGCACATAGTGTTTACTGAAAGGAAAGCAGCGCCCTGTTAGAAAGCACAGGGCGGGCCTGAGAGGGAAGCAGTCATGGAAGCCACGCCCATGTGTATAGGACCACGGATGGACCGCTTCACAGCTGGGTCTTTGTCTCTGCAGAAGGAACAGTTGGAGATTGAACTCCTGAAGGAGAAGAACAGCAGCCAGGAGTGGGAGACCCTCACTGAGGAGCTCGTTAAAGCCCTAGAGCAGCTGCTCAATGAAGTTGACACCCTGAAGGTGGACAGAGCCATTCAGGTAGGCACCCCCAGAGCTTGTGCCTCCCCTGGTGCCCCTGCCTACAATGGGGAGTGTCCAGGATCACAGCCCTGTCCTGGTCATTGATAAGTGATTCCTGGGTGAACAATTTCCTCGCTCAGCTGCAGCTCAGAGAAGCAATCCTCAGCCACAGCAGCAGGATGGGGACAGGTATCTCTGCCCAGGAACACTGGCCATCTTGTTTTTTATTGACAGGACTTGGGGGAGGAGACAGGTGGTGCTTCTGGCTTTGGTGCCTGGAGGCCAGGGATGCTGCTCCATGTCCTGCAGCCCCCAGGACAGCCCCGCAGGACAAAGAATGATCCTGCTCCATTGTCCAAGGTCACCCTGAGAACCCTGGCAAACCTCCAGGGTGGATTTGCCTGGCACTACCACAAGTCCCAGGGAAGGCATCCCAGCACTGGGGCAGCGGCTCATTGATTTTACCCAGGGACGAGGCTTCCCCCTCTGCCAGCCTTGGCAGTGGCTGTTGTACCTCCCCAAGAAGTGGGCAGGAAGGTTCATCCTTGAGAAAAAGCCTGTTAAAGTGTTCTATGAGGTAAGAGGTTTCACTCTGTGAAACAGACTTTCACAGGGGCTGGGTCTTTCGCTCTGCAGATGGAAAAGTGGGAGATGCTACTCCACAAAGAAAAAGAAAAGACCCAGAAGATGGAGACCATCAATAAAGTACAGTACCAGGCCCTCCTGGATGAACACAGCTGCTACAAGACCCTGCTGCATCGTTCCCTAGAAATGGAGAGCAAGGCGTTCAGGCGTAGGTGGGTGCCGTCAACTGTCAGGGTGACTAGCGAGCTCTCCAGGCTCCTGTCCCCCTTTGCTCTGGTCCCTCATAGTTCCTCTGGATCTGCTGCTTCACAGGGAAGAGAAGTGAATGGAACTCCCCCCTATGCGGTGTGGGGTGGGTGCAGCTGGAGGCTGAGGGGCAGGGGGGTCCCCCAGGGGAGGATGGTGTGCCCACCTGATCCCGGCTCAGGGAAACGATGTGTCAGCATTGGGGTCAGTGCTCCCCTGGGGTTCCTGCCCCCTCTTCCTCTTCTCTCCCAACCAAGAACAAGGAGGGGGTGCTCACCACAGCTTCCGATGTACAAGGATGTGCCTCACCAGCTTCCAGGCCTCTTCTCTTTCAAAGTCTCAAAGTCTGGGCTTCTGTGTGTGTTTTTTTAACTTTTAAATTTGGAAACTTTTGAATATATGGGAATGTGCAGAATTGTATAGTGTGATTCCTAGGTACTCATCCACGACATCAGTACTTCGATACTGTGCCCATCTCATGTCATCTTTACCTCTGACTCTCCACCTCCATACTCCTTTTTTTAAGGTAAAATTGATGTCCATTGACATGCACAAATCTCAACTTTGAGCTTCTGCCAGATCAGGGCTTTGTGTGCGTGCAGTCAACCAATGTCGCAGAGCTCCTGCTCCAGCAGATCCCAGATTGCTCCGGGGCCTGGGGCAGGTGCAGTGGCATACAGAGCTTGGGGGAGGTCTGATGTGCACAGGATACCAAGTGAGGAGAGAGGGGGAGAGATGTGGCTAAAGAGAGGCTATCCCACACTTGGGGCAGCACAGGAGAGAGCTGTTGTCCACTTCCTATGCTTGTGAGACACCCCTGCTCACAGCATTTCCTTTGAATCCTCCTCAAAAACACTGAGCAAACGTGGGGTCTTCAGTAGTGTAAGCAGCTGAGGTGCAGGGAGTTTCTATCACAGGGAGCCTGCTGAGGGTGCCTGCTGCTGCCGTGAGTGTGGGGGCCATGACATTCATTTATTCACTAACCTAGTGCTTCCTGTAGACTACACAGGGCTTTCCACCCCCTTTATCCTCCAAGTGCTCCATCCTCTGGGGGGTGCCAAGACATCTGCTCCTACCAGACTCTGTTCCTTCCAGCCAGAATGAGCATCTTCTGCTTTTTGGCATCCCCCTCTCTGCCTCCTCCTGCACCCATCCCAAACTCCCGTGATGCTTAGTGAGCTTCTGTGGGGCATGTGGTGCTAGCCCTGTGGGAATGCTCCTAGCTGACTAATGAGGGGAGACTTGTGTGGTGCCCACCCCTCACCAGTTGCCTTCAAGCCCGATGATGTGGTTATAACAGTGTCATTATATTCTTTTTTCCCTCTTTTTTTATTATTAAATCTTTATTGTTCAGATTATTGCATTTCTTCCTCCTCCCCCCCATAACTGCCCTCCACCTAGTATCCACCCCACCCTCCACCCTCACTCCCCACCCACTGTCCTCATTCATAGATGTGCAATTTTTGTCTAGTTTTTTCCCGCATCCCCCACACCATTTCCCCCCAAGAATAGTCAGTCCATTCCCTTTCTATGCCCCTGATTCTATTATAATCACCCCTTCATTCTGTTCATCAGGTGATTTATTCACTTGATTTTTAGATTCACTTGTTGATATATGTGTATTTGTTGTTCATAATTTGTATGTTTACCTTTTTCTTCTTCTTCCTCTTCTTAGAGGATACCTTTCAGCATTTCATATAATACTGGTTTGGTGGTGATGAACTCCTTTAGCTTTTTCTTATCTGTGAAGCTCTTTATCTGACTTTCAATTCTGAATGATAGGTTTGCTGGATAAAGTAATCTTGGTTGTAGGTTCTTGGCATTCATCACTTTGAATATTTCTTGCCACTCGCTTCTGGCCTGCAAAGTTTCTGTTGAGAAATCAGCTGACAGTTGTATGGGTACTCCCTTGTAGGTAACTGACTTTCTTTCTCTTTCTGCTTTTAAGAGTCTCTCTTTGTATTTTGCTCTTGGCATTTTAATTATGATGTGTCTTGGAGTGGTCCTCTTTGGATTCCTTTTGTTTAGGGTTCTATGCGCTTCCTGGACTTGGAAGTCTATTTCTTTCACCAGGTAGGGGAAGTTTTCTGTCATGATTTATTCAAATAGGTTTTCAATATCTTGCTATATCTCTTCTTCTGGTACCCCTATAATTCGGATGTTGGTATGCTTGAAGCTGTCCTAGAGGCTCCTTACACCACCTTCTTATTTTTGGATTCTTTTTTCATTTTGCTTTTCCAGTTGGGTGTTTTTTACTTCTTCATATTTCAAATCTTTGACTTGATTCTTGTGATCCTGTGGTCTGCTGTTGGGAGTCGGTACAATATTCTTTATTTCAGTCAGTGTATGCTTAATTTCTAGTTGGTCCTTTATCACAACATCGAGGGTCTTGCTAGATTTCTTGAGGATCTCACTACATTTATAGGCATTCTCACCAGTCTTTTCGAGAGTCTTACTAAATTTATCGGCGGCTTCTAGACAGTTCTTGAAAAACCTTAAAAGTGTGGTTTTGAACTCTAAAGCCGGCAGTTTGCTTTCCTCCATTTCTGCCATTTGTGTCCTGTTTCTTTGTCTCCGCATTTTTTATGCTTCCTTGTGTTGATAAAGTGGTTTTCTGTGCTAAGTGTCCTCTAGGGCCCAGTGCAGCCATGGGCAAACTATGGTCTGAGGGCTGGATATGGCTCGTTTGAAATGAATAAAACTAAAAAAAAAAAAAAGACCATACCCTTTTATGTAATGATATTTACGTTGAATTTATATTAGTTCACATGAACACTCCATCCATGCTTTTGTTCCAGCCCTCCGGTCCAGTTTAAGAACCCATTGTGGCCCTGGAGTCAAAAAGTTTGCCCACCCCTGGCCCAGTGGTTCAGCCTCCCCAATTACTTGAGGAGGACACTCTTGGTGCACACCCTTGTGGTCTTTGTGCACAGTCTTGTTGTAGTTAAGCCTTGATTGTTGTAGGTAACACTGGGAGGGATTGGCCTCCAGGCCAATTGGCTGTGAGAATCAGCTGTGTCTGCAGTGGGAGAACTTCTGTTCTGAAGCTCTAGGGAGGTGCTAATCTAGCCTCTGCCTGAGGCTATCCAGAAAATGCCTCTGTGCCAGGCTTGGGCGGTGCAGGTCCCAGGGCATCAACTGGGTGGGCAGTGCGAACAGTTATGGCTGCTCTCAGTCCTGCCTTCAGATTCCCTGATTCTCAGTGTCCCAGCAATTGCTGTAAGTACCAACGAGAGAAAGCTGCCCTCGAGTTCTGACCAATGCCAGACAGTCCCACTTCTCCCGTATGAGTCTTGGTCCCCAGAGACTCCCTAGGAACTGGAGCTCAGAGCCTGAGACTCCCTCTCGATTGAGAAAGACAACTGTGCCCTCAGCTGCCAGCCCGCTCCACGTGCACCTCTTTACCTTAGTATTTTACTTCCACACCTCCTCTGAGTCTCGGTATGCTTTTCTCTTTCCTCTAGTTGTAGAATTTCCACTAAGCCAGCCTTCCTGTGGTTCAGGGTGATGTCCATTCCGTCTTTTGGTTGTATTTTTGAAGTGGTTGTGTGAGGCAGCAAACTCCACTGTTTACCTATGCCGCCATCTTGGATATTTCCATGATATTCTTAATGTCTGCTCACATGGGGAAGGTTTGTGCAAGTGGCATCTCACTGGCTCTGAAGGAGTGTTTCATTGTCATTCTACTGGTAGCTCCTTGCTAGATAGACCTCCTGTGTTATTAGGTAGTGTTTGCTGGTGCACAGAGAGCTGGAGCCCTTGGTCTGTCTGCAGCAGGGCTACAGGGTGGGAGGTGGAGGTGCCTGCAGCACATGCTGGTGCGTCTGTGTTCATTTCACTTGACACCTGAGTGGGACCCTCACTCCTTCGTTCCCCAGCACATGTTTCCTGGGTATCAAGCCTCATCCCGTTGACTCAGTGGGGAGTGAGACTCTCAGTTTCTGCCCTGCAGTAGGGTGGTCACCAATGGTTGGAATGTACTTAATCCATGACCTTATAAACACTGAGACAGGAAGAAAATAAAAGCGCTGAACTGAGGGGGAGATGAGGGGGACCTGAGGGGAAGGTAAGTGCTGGACTGGAGGTGCCTGGAGGAACAGGCTGAGTGGATGTGCATGTGCCTATGTGCCAATGGACCCTGGCATTTGCGTGGTCCCCAATGGGCAGGCCTCTGGCCCCCACGCTGCCTGAGTCAGCATAGGGAGGCTGTTCTGGATCTGGGCAGAGTGTGCACCAGGCCCTGGTGTGGTGGGAGGTCAGCTGTCATGTGGGTGGAATTCCCTGAATATGTGCTGGTTTCTGTGAGAAGGGTGTGAAGTTCAGAAAACAGTGTTGGTGTTCCGAGCGGGCTCATGGAGAGAGGCTGCTGAGACAGGGACGGGAAGGGACCCTGCAGACGTGTTGGGTGGGAAGAGAGACACTCAGCTCTGGGGCTGGAGGAGACTCCTGCCCATTACCGCAGCCCTAAGCTCTGCAGAGAGAAGCCGCTCACAGAGGCTGTGCATTCTCCTGTGTGTGGGTGCCTAGTGGGTTTGTTTCCCTCTTCAGGGAGCAGGACCAGCTCCAACATGAGGCAGCATTACAGGAGCTGAGGGACCTAGTGAGCACTCAAAGAGAGGCTCTGAAGCAGGCTGCCCAGGAAGAGAGGCTGCCACAGGAGGAGAGGTAACCGCCTTCACCCCCTGCAGTGGCATCTGCCAGGTTACATTCAGAACAACCCACTCAGCACCCACTGAGCTAAGCTCAAGCGAGTCTCCTGGTAATGGTATATTTTTCCCAACCCTGTCATGGTCACAGCTGGTTGGTCACAAGGGAAAGGCAAGCCAGATAGTGGCTGGGATGGAAGGATAGCAACACTGGGATCCTGCATTGTCTACATGTGGATGACCTCCCCTCTCACGTTGATGATGGTGATGATTGTATTGGGCGTGGACTCCTCCATCCTCTAATACCAGCCATCCCGTGAGGGAGAGACTCTTGGTCTTTGGCATTCACGCATTGTCTACTGGTGAACTCACCTCCTCACTGAAAAGCACTTAAACCAACAAATTATAACCATGGCTTTTCATGGGACTGTCCAGATTGCAAGAGACAGGAGTCGCCTGATGGGCACATTTGCAGATGAGGTTGAAAAAGACCTTTGTCTCCTGCCTTTTTCAACTTTCACACTGCAAACCAGTGACCCTTTTATGGTCCATTGAGTGCCAAGGATTTCTTTTTCCTGCTTTTTGGTGGTGATGTCATTGTTTGAAATGCCCCCCAAATGGATTGCTGAAGTGCTATCTAGTGTCCCCAAGTTCAAGGCTGCACTGGGCCTTATGGGGAATAAGAGGGGTAGCACGTGAGGTTCCTTTTAGTCCAGGGTATGGTGCACTTGGCTGTGAGTATATTACAGGAGGTGTCTTGATGACTTGGTCGGTTGACAAAAATGTGGCCAAAGACTCACACGAACCGGCGGGTACATTTCCAGTATCCATTAACTGAGTGTTCGCAGTGGCTTGATAGAACTTTATACCAAAAATCATGAGAATTGACTGCACTACTGTTATCTCTTAAAACAAAACAAAACAAAACAGAACAAAACAAAAAACCACAGATGAGGGAAGAAGCTCAGAGAGATTAAATAACTTGTTCAAGTTCATGCTCCTAGTTAGCGAGCCTGTCAGGAATCAATTCCAGGTCTTGTCTCAACCCAGAGGCATGTCCATATGAAGCCTTCCTTCCCACAGCCTTGTTCTAACATGTATTGGGGGTTATAAACTCAGGTGCCCCCAGTGGCCAGGCAGGTCCAGCAGTGGGGGAAGGAGTGTCAGTGTTAGATCAGACCCTCGTGGAGAATACACACCCCCTGAGGGCTGCCTGTGGAGAGGCAGGCCCGGGCTGCCAGGTCATTCTTTTTATAATCTTTTTTTTTTAAATCCTTACAACATGATAATTTTTCCATTGACTTTTACAGAGAGTGAAAGGGAGGGAAGGAGAAGGGGAGAGGGAGAGAAACATCCATGTGAGACCATCACATCTATTGGATATCTGTAGCACACACTCAAGCTACAAGGGGGAGCAAACCGGCAACCCAGGTCTGTTCCCTTGAATGAGACTTTAACCCATGACCCTTCTGTACATGGGTCATGCTGTAACTACTGAGTCATGCCTGCCAGCACCTTTTGTTTATGCTTTCTCCCCACCACCTGAGAAGATAGATACCTGAATGTTGACCTGACACTTAAAAATTTTTAAATATTGTTGAACTAATTAATTTAAATGGAAAAATACAGATGATGTGCACCAAACAGGGCACATCTGTGTTCAAAGTGAGTCCATGAGCTTCTGGTCATGTGAGCTTTCTGGTATAAATCTGCCCCCTGATACTCAATTGAGCAGTTAAGATGACGATGATGATGATTTCTCTGGATTTACATAATACTCTCCAATCTCATACGTTATTTGTCTCAGGAGAGGAAATAAGAAAAGGCTTGGAATTAGGGAGAAGTGATGGACAAAGACATATAAATTTACAGCAAAAATGTTCTGATTCCATGTATTTCAAAAGTATTTCGTCAAAGAATCCTTTGTTCCAAGTCAGCAGGTCTGCCAAAGCCTTCCATGGGAAGGATTCTCATAGGGTGCTCTGTTGAAGTGGTGTCCGAGCCTGCCTGTCCTCTCTCCCCCAGCCCACAGTGGGCAGCTGCGCTAGCATTCTAGAACCCCAATGGACACAGTTTGAAATCCACTAAGTTTGTTCCACCCTCATTTACACACGGGAAAAACAGAGGCCCAGAGAGGTTGTGGTTTTGATTAAGGTGCACACCTGGGTCAGAAGCTGGGAGTGCTCCTCAGCCCTTGGCCCTCTGGCTCTCCACCCCCAGAGTCAACTTCTGGAACCAGCTGATGATTGCAGAGCCGAAGGAGCTGCACACCCAGAGCAAAGTGATGCAAAGCTCCCCAGAGGTCCTGGAGCAGGAAGTGATGCTCTGGCAGGCCCAGTACAAAGGGGCCAAGGAGGACCTGCAGAGGATGGAAATATCGCTGAAGAAGCTGAGAAGCCAGTGTGAGGTGAGGCCTGGGCTGGTGGGGTCAGGACCCCCTGCGTGTGCCCTGAGCGACAGCCTTGGCTCAGCCAGTTCGCAATGGGTCCTCATTGGCTTCTTTGCTCAAAGACCGTGTGTGAATGTCACACACAGGCCGAGAGGAAGCCAGAGGCATTTGAAGGGGACAAACCCCATGACTGGTGCGATTCAGTTAGAAAACACCTTACACCTGAGCTTTGTTTTTGAAAGGTCGGGGCGGTGCATGGAAACAGCCAAGTATTGTTTCATTTCCGAACCCTCGGCTGAGAACTTTGCTCTTTGCTCACCCATGTCCTCTCATTTAATTCTCCCAATGATTTTGTGAGCTGGGGTTCCCATTCTCATTGCTCTTAAGTTGTGGGTTGCAACCCAGTTTGTCTGATGCCAAAAGTTGAGACTTTTTTGCTACAGCAACAGGGATGATATTCTAGAGCAGAAGCAGTCCAACTTCAGTCATACATATTCATATCCAACCCCTGCTCCTGTGTGTTTTTATGTCTGTGAAACAAGAATACATTTCTAAATATGTTTTATTTCATTTTATGGATATCAGTGAGAGGAAGGGAGAGGGAGAGAGTGATGGAATCATCCATGAAGAGAGAAAATCCTTGATGGGCTGCCTCCTGCAGGCTCCCTACTGGGGATCAATGCCACAACTGGTCATGGTCCTTGACCAAGAATCGCACCAGAGACCTCTTGGTGCTGGGAGGATGCTCAACCAACTGAACCTCACCAGTGGGGCAGCTTATTAACAAGATGTTCTACATTGTTTTTCAAGATTGTGATTAAGGCCTCAGAATTTGTTGTCTATTTTGCAGTTGCAGCACATTGCAGCTCAGACCGCCTGCGTTTTCAGTGCTCAGTGGCCACAGGAGGGCTGTGGTTCCCTGATTGGACGGGACACTTGGCCATCCACATGTCATTGATTGTGTTGGTCATTCCCATTGTCGTAGATCATACCGAAATGACCACCTTTGAGCATGTGGCCTTTTTCTTCTTTTGGGAACAGATTCCCCTCAGTGGAATCACAAGGGCGCATGGTATGTGAGACATTGTTGACCTCTCTGTGACACAGGAGGTCAAAATTACCAGCAGAGGTTAGGCAGGTACCAACTAGAAGAGTCAGGGCCTGGTATCCAGGGGGTATCTGATAATGGTTTTGCATCTTCTCATGTAGGTGCTCTCTCATGAGAAGGAGAACTTCCAAGAAGAAAAAGTTAAGCTCAAGAGGAAGATTCAGACATTGGCCAGGAGGAACAGAAAGCTTCTAAAAGAGAATGAGAAAGACAAGACTCGGCGCATGTAAGGGGTGTGGGCTGACCTGTCAACAAAGGGGTCCTTCTTTCTAGTCCACGCCTAGGCCTCAAGATGCTGGGCAGAGAGCCCCCTGGTGCACTGGTGTCCCAAGGGAAGGGGACACACCACCTTCCCATTGCATCCTCCTATCATTTTCCCTGGAATGGTCCTAGAGTTCTGCAAGTAGGGGTGGTTCGCTTTTGAAAGATACTGCCCACTACCAGATGGTTCTTAATCTGCCTTTGGAATTCAGTTCAGTTTAAAAAATATGATGGCAGTAAAGAGTGGTGCCCAGGGAAGAGATTCAGATTGCAGGCAGAGGCCTTTCTATGTGTTTTCCCTTAATGAGCTGGGCAGAGGGTTGTTGCTGCACCATGGTTTTCCTTCCTCTGTGGACAAGACACATTCCTGGCTTTGGGAAGGCCCTGTGAGGTGCACAGAACCAGTTACCGGGTGGCCAGGAAGTAGTTGGAGTGATAGGAAGTGAGCAGAGCTGTGTGCACAGCAGACAGATGTTGAGTAGCTTCATAGAGGCCGAGAAGGAGGCCTGGTGGTGGGAGTTGGGGTTCTGCTGCTGACCCAGATGGGGATAGGTCTAGCCAGTGGGGGGACATGAGATGGAGCAGGGGTAGTCTGGGTGCAGGGACGGTGCAGGCAGTGGCAGGAGGGAAGGCTGCATCAGGCAGCGCTCAGCTGTAGAAGGCATCCACACCAGGCTAATGAGTTGGATCTGCTGGGAAGTAAGTGTTGATAGGAAGCTGGTCTACAGGGCCCAGGAAACTGCCAGAAAGGAGGGCAGGAGGAAGAGCCTTGGTGTTGGAAACATTGTGGTTGGAAGTCATGTAACCCGAGATGCCTCTGGTGGGTCCAGGGTAGTCTTCCCCCCTCCGTGCTATGCTGCTGAACTGTCCTTCTTTGTGATCAGGAATGGCTGGCTATGTAGGACAGAGGGACATGGTCCCAGTGACCATGGGGGGAACTGTCCAAGTCCCTGGGGTCACGGTGCTGCTTTATTGTCCTCTCAGATTCATCTGCGCATCTACAGGTGGTTATCCACCTACCCAGGATGGTTTACATGGAAAGCCACACTGTAGTTTTGGGATAGAAATGACTGTGGCCTGAGTTGACTCTCTGTGACACAGGAGGTCAAAATTACCAGCAGAGGTTAGGCAGGTACCAACTAGAAGAGTCAGGGCCTGGTATCCAGGGGGTATCTGATAATGGTTTTGCATTATCCGGTTTCTGCAGGAGGCTATGGAGTTGGCAGGCTTGCTGAGCCTGTTCTGAGCGGAGTCTTCCCCAGTCCTGGGAGGGTTGTAGGTCCTGCCTTCTGTGAGTTTGTGCACCCAGGGGTGCAGAGTTGGTCAGAGCCAGACAGGAAAGCAATCTAGCATAAAGCCAAGCAGCACGGCTCTGGGAAGAGAACAACACAGTGCCAAGGACACTGGTAGCAGAGCAGGTTCGGTGGTCAGGTGTCCCTGCAGTTTGAAAGCCATCACTTCTAACGGGGTGCTTACTTCATGATGAACTGGTGG
The DNA here is from genome assembly GCF_028538775.1 of Myotis yumanensis. NCBI lineage: Eukaryota > Metazoa > Chordata > Mammalia > Chiroptera > Vespertilionidae > Myotis > Myotis yumanensis. Next base: position 17,496,666 of record NW_027223771.1, on the reverse strand, counting down.
AAATTTCCTCGTATTAGTGGGACCTCAGCAGCTTCATGACCGACAGAGTCTGAGCAGCTGCCTTGATCCTGAGGACTCATTTTCCAGCAAGGAAACCGGGGTCTGAGCTGTCAAGGCCCACGGATTTCCGAACCTGAGTTTCACCTGGTTCAGGGCTTGCTCTCCTGAGATGACATTCAGCCTGAACTCATTGCTTCAGCAGGTCTCCTCGACGTGTTAGGGTTCCCGGACCCACGTCACGTGCTTCCATCCCCATATTCCCGAGTCAGAAATCAGTAAGGCCATGAGCACCGTGTTGTCTGAATCCTAGGAAAATGCCGGCCCTTCTGGGCCTGGTCCCACGCTGGGCCGATGAGTCGATTTACATGTTTTATTTTAAAAACCAGATTGTTTTTCTTTCTCGTCTATTTACAGGGAAAATGTAAATTTCTTATCGACAATCATAGAAGAGCAAGAGGAAACATTTGTGGGTTCCTATGAGTCTTGGGGTCCTGTTCCACAGAAGTGAGTTTGATTTAATGGCAATAACTTAAGCACAGAACAGAAAGCTTGCTCTTTCACGAGTGGGGAAAGCTGTAGCCATGTACAGCAGTGGCCAGTTTGTGGGGCCCCCATCTTCCTCTCTATGGCCGGTCCCCTGTGTGCATGTCTCTCCCAGCACTGAAAGAATTTAGAGTTTCTTTTGGTCCCGCCCTCCATACTCAGGGTTATCCTAGGAGGGATGGCGAAGACCAGCTGGCCATGAGCCTGTTTAAGGGGCAGAGAGTCTGTGGTTTAAAGCCACTAAAGCAGGACTCTCAGTTTGTGTCTCCAGGTTTCAGGACCTAGAAAACCATGTTTCTGTTTTGGGAAGGAATCATGGGCCAGACACCTGCCTAGCACCCAGGGTCTTCAATTACAGGGACCTCTAGGTATTCCCTACATTCCTCTGGAGTCTCTGGACCCCAGGGTGGTTCACAAACACATTCCCTTCTTACAGTTTATCAGCCCCGGTGGCGGGCCGTCTTTGTCCCCAAGACTGCTGGTCTGCTCCATACAGCAGGGCTTCCTCTGGTGCGGGTCTGAGCCCCATGAGCTGGGCCTTCAGATTGTCCTGTCCCAGCCCAGCCTAGAGGTCATATCACCATGAATCCTGTAAGACCTCTCTGTTGAAATCTCAGAACCACAGAATCTTCTACCTTCTGCCTGACCCTTCTGTTGACAGGGAAATGAGGCATCTGTGAGGGAATTAAGCAATTTGTGAAAGCACTGTGCTGGTCTGTGGCAGAGCCAGGATTAGAACCCACATGGAGTTCTTCTTATTCTATTCAAATGACCCATTTCCAGTTAGCTGCAATGTTTTATTTACCCTTTAAATTCACTGTTTTCATTTATTTCTTTTTATTTTCTTAACCTCACTTGAGGACATTTTTTCATTGATATTTAGAGAGAGTAGAAAGGAAGGAGGCGGGGGAGAGAAACATCAGTGGGAGAGACACATCGATTGGTTGTAATCCTGTCAGCACTCTGATTAAGGCCAGTGATAAAGCTGATTGTTGTATTTGAAGTTCCATTTCCCAAGAGGCTAGTGTGGGTTTCTGCCACAATGAATGCTTCTACCATCCCTGGGTCTGTGTGAATTCACTGCCAATAGTGTTCCACCTCCTGAGACCCACATATGAACATCGTGGTGCTGGAGAAGAGTACCATCCGTTTGAACCCCAAATGAACAGCCACTTGCCCATCTGGAGGGACATTGAGGGTTGGTAATGTCCTAAACCTCTACTTCCTGTAGGAAAAAGTGGTGGTCTCGAGCCAGATCCTTCATCAAATTCTTCAAACCCAAAAACAACGGTTCTGGAGATCCAATGAAGCGAACCCAAGACAGCCCTCCTGGGCCCCTGGAGGCCACCCCATCATGCTCATACTGGGTGGAAGAGCAAGATGCCCCCAGCGCGCCACCTCCAAAATGTAAGAGGGGTGACTGAGCTGTAAGTGGGAAATAAAGGGGAGGATCTCAGGTCTCCTCCATGGGCAGGGCAGCACCAAGGAGATGGTGTGCTGGGTGTGCACATGAGTGTAGGAGCCGGAAGGGGGTGTGCCTTCCCTTAGGTATGTGAACAACCAAATATAAAATATAAACCCTTGTCAATGTTGGACACTTTTGTCCCAGAACAATGTAGTTCTGCTAGCATGAGGAGCCTTGCCCATCACATATAGTTGGTAGGTCCTGGGATATATAGTGCGGATCTCCATAGAGTTAACGCAGACACTAGAGCCTTCTGAAGACCAGGGCCAAGCCTGAGACTCATGTGCTCCCAGCGGCTGGCATTACAGTACCTGACAAGATCTAGGGAGGGTGACAAGCCTCCTTCTGAGTGTGACATGTGCACAAGCCTTTCTGGGTGGCATTCACCACTTTAACTTTTGGTGTGTCACTGGAGATGCAAAAATGAAGTGTGCACATGCATGCCCACTTTTGGGGGACTAAGGCTTGCATTCCCAGTCTTTACAGCAGGTGAATTAGGTCCAATGCTCACATGCAGGTAAATGATAATGAAGCTTATTAACATTTGTTTTATCTAGAGGGGTTCTTTAGCCTGATGTTTTCATACTGGCTCCTTAAATGTTGTGACATTTATTACCTCAACTTCTGTTATTGTATAAATTGCCTTAATGAATATAATTAGCCTAATTGAGTTAGCAAACCTTTCAGAGAAAAAAAATGCTTGACAGATCCAAACTGTCATTTGGATGCATGAATGAGCAGGTGAGTGGTAAATAATAGTAATGGCAGCCGTGCAATGGTGCTTCCTGGGCTCAGTCCACTTTAGGGATTTGACCCGCTTTATCTACCACCTTTAGTCCTAACTGCACGTGAGGTAGGCATGATCCCTATCCCCTTTTCAGAGCTGGGAAAGGGAGGATTGACAGGGTGAAGCCCTGGCCCAGAGAATAAGTGTTGGAGCTGGGATCCCAACCTGGGTCTGACAGATCATGGTGCCTGAACTTTAACCCCTGTGAGCACTGCCTGCACTTCAAGCTGCTTTGGTCTCTGAAGATGCTGAACCAGCCTGTGGCCCCAGCATTGAGTAGTGGGTCCTCATCCTGTGGTGTGAGCTGTGGTCAGCAGGTGGCGATGGGGGAAAGAAGTAAGGGAGGTTCTTCTATGTATGAACTTGAATCCTCAATCAGAAATCAGGTGAATCAGTTATGATCATGCACATGACATGCTCAGAACATTAGACCAATTGTCAGACTATAATTTAAAGTTCATCAAGTGGAGGTTTAGAGTAGAGGATGCATATTGATCTAAACAGGAATAAATCTTTTTGAATATATATTGTTATTGATTTCAGAGAGGAAGGGAAAGGGACAGAGATAGAAACATCAATAATGACAAAGAATTATTGATTGGCTGCTCCTGCATGCCCTCTACTGGGTTGGAGCCTGCAACCCAGGCATGTGCCCTCGACCTAAATCAAACCTGGGACCTTTTAGTCCACAGGCCTGTGCTCTGTCCAGAGCTGAACGGGAATCATTCTTGATGTTGAGAGTGTTTTGTCATCAAAAAGTGGTAGAGCCCTAGCCATATTGGCAGAGGTAGGTACTTCCATTATTTTCAAAGGTATCCTTCTATAAGAGGTTATGTTACATGTATAAGAATTATTAGTGCCCTGACCGGTTTGGCTCAGCGGATTGAGCGTCAACCTGCGGACTCGAGGGTCCTGGGTTCGATCCCGGTCAAGGGCATGTACCTTGGTTGTGGGCACATACCCAGTGGGGAGTGTGCTGGAGGCAGCTCATCCATGTTTCTCTCTCATCGATGTTTCTGACTCTATCCCTCTCCCTTCCTCTCTGTAAAGAATCAATAAAATATATTTTTTAAAAATAATTATTAGTTATCCCTGGCCGGATTTGGCTCAGTGGATAGAGCGCCAACCCACAGAATGAAGGGGCACGGGTTTGATTCCTGGTCAAGGGCATGTGCCTCGGTTGCAGGTTTGATCCCGGTTCTCAGTTGGGATTCATGCGAGGAGCAACCAGTGGATGTGAAACTCTCACATAGATGTTTCTCTCTCTATCTCCACCTACTCTCGCCCTTCCACATTCTCTCTAAAAGTCAATGTGAAAAATACCCTCCAGTGAGGATTTCCAAAAAAAATATTTTAGTGAGTAGTTGAGATAGCCCATTTTACTGCAGAAACATACCATTAAGCGTTCCAAAGTCTTTGAACAGGAGCAAGAGTTAGGTTGTGTGAGCCAAGGTGTCAGGAAACCTGTCATAAAAATGGATGAGTAAGCCCAGCTGGTGTAACTCAGTTGGTTGAGCATCATTCCATGACCCGGGAGGTAACAGTTGGGATTTATTCCAGGCATGTGCCTGGGCTGTGGGCTCAATTCCCAGGACAGGTCATGCAGGTTGCAGCTGATCAATGATAGAAACATCATTGATCTTTGTATTTCTTTCTCCCTCTCCCTTCCTCTCTCTGAAATCAATAAAAACATATTTTCAAAAAAGAATGAGTGACAAAAGCCAAGTCCTAAATTAATAAACATCCGTATTTCATAATTTCACACATTGAAATTGAAAAATGATCTAACGCATCATCTCCTAGAGCAATATAGACTTCTCCTCACTTGCTAAGTAAAGCACTGGCACAAGGTTGCCACTGAATTAATTAGATGCAGTCAGAGCCTCAATCATTCACCAAGTCCTGGTTCTGGCTGTGCCATGGGGACTGTTTCCATCTCTCCTGGGCTGGACAGGATCTGATTTCCCAAGTACATTTAGCCAATGTAGAGTCACTTGTTGTTCTTCAATTCATTTACTTGCTGTTTTGTGTTGTTTTCTTCTTTTCTTCTTCTCCTGGTGATCTGGGGATAACCATTTAGCCACGTGGCGCAAAAAGAACAAAGGGAAGAACAAAGACAAGTGTCCAGCGGCCCGACCGGCTGTGTTGAAACGCTTTCAGTCCTCATCGTCCTTGAACATCCCACCCCCTTCAAAATAGGTTCTCCCTTTTCCAGATACTGGAGATTTCCTTCCTTTTACCAGTTCCTCCACCAAATAACCTCCCTCATTTATGAAAAACCCACAGAGAAAAACCAAATGAAAAAACAAATACCTAAACCATAAAAAAGAAAAATCATAAAGACCACCAATGACCCATGCTGAAAGGCCAGAGGACCCATAGTGGCCCCCTCCTCCTGACCCCAAAGCAGATCTGGAGCCTTCAAACTACCAACACACCTTCTGAAGACAACGGCCTCCTCTCCTGTCTGCCTGCAGTACCCAGAATGGCTGTAGAAGGAGGAAAGTGTTCCCGCGCTGCTTCCATTTGTTCTGTTAGTGACAACGCTGTGCCAGCCCTAAGGGTCACACCCCATATGTGAAGCTCCTGTCTCTACCTCCAGCCACTGGTATCTTTTCAACAAATCCACTTTGACCTGGGGATGCTCACAAGGCAATGACAAACTGCCTTTCCAGAGGCAGACACCATGTGAGCATGCCCCTTAGGACACATGTGTTAGCTACTTCACCTCCATTAAAGTATGTGTGCGTATATGCATGTGCGTGTGCATGCGCTGGTGAGCAAATACATGCATGCATTCTCTCAGGGCTGGGCCCTCCTGATCCAGAAAATTGACTTCCTCTCCCAGAAGCCTGATGGTCCCAGGAGAAGCCCAGACCAGCCAAACCATAAAGACCTGGAGGCCTTGGGTGGACCGTGGAGTCAGGCTCACTGTTAACCTAGAGCTTTGCCAAGCCAGGCCTGCTTTCCACATCCTTCAGGCCAGGGCGGTCTTCCAGGCAGGTGGCCTCAGGCTTTGCTTCTCTCCAGCTGGCTCCTGGGCCACTCTTCGATAAACACTGCGTCTGCCCGCCTGGGTGATGTGGCAGTGAAAAGCCTTGCCCGCCCCCTCCCAGCAAGTGTCCACAGTGTGCAGAGGGGAACATGTGGGAGAGGCAGGTGCAGCCTGATTTGGAAAGTGGCTGCAGTGCCCCAGTGTCCCCCACTGAGGATGACACTTTGATTTATTTTTTCTGAGTGACTTCCAAGGGTAGGAACAAAATGTAATATATTACATACACTTGTTCACACTTGTGAGACATATGCGCTTTGAGGTGTCCCCCAAATATATATACTACAGGGTGTCCCCCCAAATATAAACACACTTCAACAGCTGATAACTCAATTTTCACTCCATTTCAGTGTTAACAGATTTAATGTAATGGGTGAAGCCAGAATGAACTTTGAACAATGAAGATGTATCCTCTGGACTTTCTTTTGGGGACACATAATGGATGAGGTGTCTGGCACAGAAAGGGCCACATCCAGGCATCAGGGCTGCTGTTGACAGAAGATGTGAACAAACAGAACGCAGTGATTCTTGGTGTTTGCCATTCCAATGCTTCCTCGGCAGCAGTGCCTGGACCAGAACTAAGGCAAGGGATGGAGGTGCAAACAATAAGATTTGTTCCTTCATTTTGTTATTTGTACATATCTCTTAACTTAGCTGCCCTGTATTCTTCAACCGTTATCTGTTGTCTATTGTCAACTTTATCTTTTATGTATCCCCATAAAAAGCCTAGTGGAGAAATTGTCTTCATTCAAATCTTAGTTTGGCTTCACCCATTTTTTCCAATCAGTAAACTTGAAAATGGGTGAAAATTCAGTGAGTTATCAGCTGTTAAAGTGTGTGCACATTTTTTTGGAATTCTACTTTCTGTTCCAATGGGACTAAGTTTTTTCTCCGGATTCTTACCTGTGTGTACATTGGAGGGGGGCACCCTATATTTACATTTAAAAGGCAGTCATTCTTGTCCTTCAGGAGTTGATTTATTATTTCTTTTCACTGTGTGCACATCTTTTGGACCACCCAATGTTTACATCCCATAGGGAGTCATTCATTTTATCAGGAGTCTGACCTCTGTATACCAATCTTGGGGACACTCCATGTTTATATTCCAAAGGGAGTCATTCATGTTTATCGGGAGTCTGATCTCTGTGTACCTTTGTTGGGGGGACACTCTATGAATGTTCTACAGGGAATCATTTGTTTGCATCGGGAGTCTCTCCTGCTGCTGTGTCTATTTGTCCGGGTTCCTGACGCATTTTGTTTCCTCTTGCTTACTAAAGGTGCTCATTGTGGGTTAAGCTAACCCTGATGATTTGGGATCTATAAGGATTTTCTCCATTTGAGCTAAAGTGCTGAGAAAGAAATGTTAACATGGTCCATTTTCTGAGTGCTTTGAATTTTGTATTAAGTAGCCATTGATTCTGGAACACAAGGACGGGTTTGTAATAAAATGAGATGTTGTAGAATCGAGTCGTAGTTTTCCTCACCGCTCGTCACTGGCAGCGCTGTTGGGGCGTTGGGTCTCCGGGGTCCCTGCTCATCCCCCCAGTCTCCCCGGCCCCTGGAATCCACCAGCTCCCTTTGCCAGGAGGTGAGGTCTTGGGAAAGCGAGGTTTCCTCTTTACCATGCAACAGCGTTTATTTTACACTCCTATTAGTTGAATCCCATTTTTATAGGAGATTTATATCACAATAGGAGGTAAGCATAAAGTGATCCGTTGGATTTTTCCAAGGCCATTCAACCAGGAAGTGTCAGGAGAAGGAGGCAGGGAGGAAGTCAGGTAGAGATCCCCTCCTGACCTAATCTAATGGTGTTCGGTCCAGCTGCCACCTGCATGTCCTCTTCCTTCCTCACCAAACCTCTCCTGTAAGTTGCCTCCTGTCACTTCCTTCCCCATTCTTTCCTGAGGTCCTGCAGCTGTGGGAGCTGCCCACTCAGCCTAGCTGTCCTCCCCAATGCTTTGATCCAAACTGAGCAGCGCCACCTGCAGGCCTCCTCCCCTGCACCTTTGGCTTTTGCAGGATCTGACACTGGCCAGTCACCCCTTGGAGCTCTCAGCCTCTGTCCCATGATTCTCTCTCCTCTGGGACAGGTTTTTCAGGGCTCACACTTGCCAATCACTCTGTCACTCACTCATTCCTTCCTGAAACACTCATTGACTGCTTCCACCATGGAGGTAGCTCCCTCCAGGCCCCCTCTGCAGGACTGACCACCTGTTCCCCTAGGTCTGACGCTCCCCTCCTAAGCTTCAAGCCTGACGTCAGCTGCCTTAGATCCTCTGTGCAGGCTACAGGCTTCCTCCACTCTCCCTGGCTCTTCTGGGCTCCCTAATAATTCAAGCAAACCAGCAGTCCATCACAGAAGCCAAAAGCCTGTGGTGCAGGCTGGACCCCACCTCTCTCCATATCCCCCATTTGATAGGTCCCCTGAACCTAAGAATGTGTGTGGAATCTTCCCACTCCATCTTAGATGATTGTCCTCATCCCAGGTCCCATACACACCCCATTCCCTGGGTCTTGCCAGGGACTTGTCAGCTAGTCTGCCTGTGTACCTCAACTTTTCAGTCCTATGGCACCTCTCGGCATTCACCCTGGGTGACCTTCCCTTTTGAACCTTCCCTCCCTCAGGCTCCACACTAGCTACTCCCATCCCTTCGTGGTCTATCTTCTCCATGGGTCACCTCAGAATGCACCCAATGCTCTACCACCCTCCAGTCCAAGACCAGCTCATACAAATCTGCCACTTTCATTGCAATCTTCCCAGAATACTCCAAACACCTCAAGCCCCAGCCTCTCCTGGGAACCTCCAGATCTGTTTCCAGCTTTTATGTCCCAAAGACACCTCCAACTCAAAATGCTCAGCACATGGTTCTCCATCCTCCCCCCACCACAGCCTCTTTGTTCATACTCTCATCATCTCGGTCCTCCATCCAGACCTGTGCTGTGCCAGCATGGCCATGGGTGAACCTGAAAGTGTGGGGGGTGGCAAAGGTGAAGGATTAAGGAAGAAAGACAAGAGAATAAAGCTGGGGCTAGGTGGGATCCTACCCTCTGATTAGAGAGAGAATGCCACGGCCTACAAGCTCAGTCTATTTTTATAGCCAGATTCCACGATGCAAAGTAAAGGCATTGTCAATATGTTTACAATGTTCTCCCAGGTTTCTAGTCTACTCAAGAACCTTAACTCTATCAAGCACCTCCCACAGCCTACCTCACTTAGCGACACGGACCACAGGTTCGGACCATAAGGTCAAGCTTACAACTATAGCCTTTGGCTATAATTTTGCCGGGACTTGCATGTGGCTTTCCCATGAGAAGATCTTGTCCTCTAATTAGTCTGAAGCTTGAACCTGTCCAAACACAATAGCCGCTCTCCACACAGATCATGTTGGGTATCCCCCTCTCTCTTTCCCGTGTGGTATCCATCACTCCCTCAGCTGCTTCCAACTCTGATATTTTATTCAAATACCCAGCCACACCCACATGGTGGGTCCCCTGGGCAGTACCATGGGGTCCCATTGCTGAGCGGGCATCCCAAACCATACCCCACTGAGCTCCATAGATGCACCTCTACCCTGGCCTGAGAGCTCTGTGATCTGGGGGGGGGGGGGGGTGGCGGGGAATACCCAAGTGACAGCTCTAGGCTGAGGTCTGCCTGCAGAGAGGGTGGGATCACCTATGGGACAAGGGGCACTCCCCCTGTGGACAACAGCAACGTGGAAAATTAGAAAAGGTTGGAAAAACCTTGGGAAGCATACAGCCAAGTGTTTATCAACCAACCAGAGGAAGGGGAGGGAATATGTTTATCTGTATGCATACACACACACACACACACACACAAACACACACACATACACACACACACACACATATATATATATATGTATGCAAACAGCTCATTGATTCCCGTAGAAAGCTTTCATTGATTTTGCCAAACACGTGCATTTATAGCTAACCTATGCTTGCCCTCAACTAACAGATGAGGGTGGTTCCAACGTGAATGTTGAATGATGTTTTCTTTTATGCTGGCAAGTAAAACAAGCTGAAGGTGTCTATGAGAACCTCACTCAATCAGGTCGTCCTTTTCTGAATGGCAGCCTATGTTCCTCAATTTCTTATAATGTATTTGTATAGCACCCTGGCCCTAACACTGGCCCTGTTGCACACCCATCGGCCCCTGTGTCATTCATGGAATGTTTTATATTTGCAACCAGCCCTTTCACCAGGTCCAGAGAAACCGAAATGTTTGTCCACCAACTGCCCTGATGCCTGGGGAGGGTGCTGACTTTCATTCACTGAGCAGCTACTGTGGGTCAGACTCCTTCTAAGCACTCTGTGGGAATAAATGGATTTACTTCATGTAGTTCCTGTTAAATGTGGTGACAAAAAGGGTGACTGACTCCCTCTTCCCAATTATCACCAGGAAATGATTGAATGAGAGACAGGCATGCTCTCCAGGGTGTAAGACAGGAGGGAGACCCTGTAGAGACTTGGGTGAGGGTAGTGAGGGTGCTGAATATATGCAACACTGGAGGAGGTGGGACAGAAGGAAGAAGAACATTGTCATGCCTGCTCTTGAGTCTCCCTGGCACAGCCCTACACACTGTTATTGAGGCCCTCTGGGCAGATATCAGCCCTGGTCCCCCTGTCAAGGCACAGGATGTGAGGTGCTCAGGGAGGCAGTGAGGAGCCAGTGCCCCAGGCAACCCCTCCTCCTGCTCCTCACCCCCAGCCTGGAGGCTGCAGTCCCTTCCTCCACTGTGGCTTCTCTGCAGGAGCTTAGGAGATGGTGATCTGGGCAGGTGGGCTGGGTCCAGAGCTCTCCACACTGCTTCTGAAACACTCACCCCCAGAAATCAGGGTGAGGATATGGTTGGTCCTTCTGGGGCTACAAGGGAAAATCTTTCCCAGCTTCTGGTGGTGCCAGCTCTCCTTGGTTCCTTGGCTTGGACACCCATCCTCCCCACCTATCTCTGTGTCCAAGTCACATGACCTTCTTTCTGCCAGTGAGTCTAATTTCCCTCTTAGAAGGACACCTGTCACTGCAGTGAGGGCCCAGCCATCCCAGACCCAAGGCCTCCTCTGAACTTGATTACAACTGCAAAGGCCCTATTCCCAAATAAGGCCACGGTCACTATGTCCCATCCACGTGGATGTGGGGACACTGCAGAACACACCTCAGGACAGGTATCACACGGCACACGGAGACACTGAGGCCCGAGGTTGAGTGGAAACACCAGTCTCAGAACAGCAAACTGAGTAGAAATTTCCTGTAAATACTGGTAAATGCACGCTCTGGCCCAAAGGCACATTTTCCTACCGGCATGAGGCCTCTGTACCAGGACCTGCAGGGCTTTCCTCTGTGAAGTGAGAATGCATCTCTGCACTCACCTCCTCAGTGCAGAGTTCTGAGAGTGGACACATTGCAGCCTCCCGCCACCAGGGGGCGACGCGTAGCCCCTTGCAGTGCTCTGCCCTCCAGGCATCACCCGGAAGTCCCGCCTCTGCTGGGAGTCAGCAAGGTTTGTCCAATAGACAGCAGAGTTCAGGGGTGCAGGACTGTTTGGCCTGAGTGGCTGCTGGCAGTGCAGGGCCCTGAAGCCTCGAGGGGGACGTGGGCCTGGGGGAGGCAGGTGGAGCCCTGAGGCGGCTGCCCTGCAGCGAGGAGGTCCTGCAGGCGTCCTAAGAGGGCAGCCTCGCTGGACACATGCTCCCTGCAGGGAGTCCATCAGCTTCTGCAGCAAAGATGGGAAGTGGGGGCCGCGGGGTGCGGACTGAGGTCTCCCCGCTCTGCGTGGACCAGCTGCTTAGGGAGGTGCCTTCTGAAGTCAGGGTTTGGTTTCTCAGAAAGACTCCTCCTCACAGGCCAGGCCCGCCCTCCCTGCCGAGGGTGATGGATCCCCGCGCCTGTCTTTGCCCTGTGTGGCCCCAGCTCAGGGCGCTGTCTCAGGGCTTTCCTGTGCCCATGTCTTCCTGTGACGGACCGGGATCCTCCTCAGGCAAAGGTTTTGGGCTCAGGCAGAACGTCACCAGGTTGTAAGAAACGCCATAGACACTGACCACCGGCAGCAGGTCATGCGTCCACTGGACGTGGGCCCAGGAGGTCATTGGTCCACTGCGCACATCAACCTTCTCTCCTGGCATGAAGGACACCAGATAGGACTCGTTGCAGGGGCCTCATCATAGTGCCTGGGAGTTTGGCGTCCCCTGAAACCTGTGCCAGAGGGATGAGCTCTCAGGATGCGCGTCCATGAAACTCCAGTTCTGTGGTGACAGGATCATCCTCGTGGGACCCAGAGTGTGTCACCAGATCCGGGGGACGGTCCCTGAGCTGCTCTTGAGTCATTTATTAATCAGACATCAGGTCTCTGCAGAGTATGTGCAAATCCCATCAGAGCTCATGTAAGTGCTTAATAACTTCAGCAACATGAATGGTATTGTTTGTTTTAAATGCTCTACTAAGTTACAGGTTATATTGAAGACACCAAATAAATTCAAAATTTTAGATAAATTGACGTAATTAATTCCAAATGTGTGTTGAACGCATTCAACCTGAGTAGTTTATACATAAACTAGAGCCCCAGTGCACCAAATTCATGCACTGGTAGGGTCCCTAGCAGCTTCCTGCTGGCAGCTGGATACACTTTCCATTCCCCCAGCCAGCCCCGCCCCCTGGTTGAACTCCAGGGCAACTCCCCATAGAGTGGACACTTTGCACGCTATTATGTAAATATATTTTTATGTCTGCAGATTTCTAATTTCTCTTTTCAAAAATATATTTCTATTGATTTCAAAGAGGAAGGGAAAGGGAGATAGATAGAAACATCAATGATGTGAGAGAATCATTGATCAGCTCCCTCCTGCAAACCCCACATAGGGGACTGAGCTCGAAACCTGGGCATAGGTCCTGACCAGGAATCAAACTACGACTTCCTGGTTCCTAGGTTGACTCTCAACCACTGAGTCATGCTGGCTGGGTAATTTCTCTCTCTCTCTCTCTCTCTCTCTCTCTAATTTTTTTTTTTATTTGAGATTAATGCCCTGGTCATAGTATGCTCTTCAAGTTGATTTTCATACAGGGGCGCCAATAGGGAGTTTACAGGTTATATTTATTATTTGTTCCCTAAAGAATATCCCCTGTCTATGGACACTGGCCTCTCTGAAGTCATTCTCATCTGCCCAACTGTGCCTTTCTCTGGAGTCTTGTAGCATTTAGTGTTGCCCGTCAGCAATGACAGTGTATATCACACTGTAACCTGTCTGGTTGAGCTCACCTGCACCCACAATTGAAGGAGCCCCCCATAACCTGCTTTTCCCCTCAGTTTTCCCCTTCCAGCTTCAGTTCCTCAGAGTTTAATCTTTTACGACTAGTGGCCAAGTTGCTGGTCACAAGTGCTAGTTCTGTTTTGGGGTCTTCCTTTCCAGGTAAAGCAGGACTGCGTTTGTGCAGGTCTCACTTCCCAACTGCACCTTCAACTCCACTCTGCCTCCTCCTCCAGGCTCAGTGGGCATGTCACAATGAGTGCCGTTAGATGTGCAGTGCTGCAGACAGAGATGTGTAGTGGTATTTTTCCAAGGAGCCAGATGGCTGCTTGCTGAGGCAGTCCCCCCTAGACTTAGAAGACAAGAGGGTGTGCCTTAGAAGACATGGGAGGCTCCAGTGCTGTGGCAGATTGCTCTGTGCTGCATCTGCCAGTCTGTGTTGCTGGGTATCAATATTGCACACTCAGACTGGTTTTTAAAGTTTATGTCCTATGGGCCTGTGCATCCTACCATGTGTATAATGATGCATTGATTTTAAAAGTACTGACTCCTTCAGCATAAACACTAACAGCTTGTTGAAAAGAAGGATTCCTGAGAGTAACTTGCTGCCACAATTGTCAGGTGTTTGCAATAATGTTTTGTCTGTTCCATTGGTGCAGGTGAAAGCTCCCAATCTGGAGGCCACAGTGAGGAAGTTTGATGACGTCTGTAAAAGGAATTGATGGCAAAGAGTGTGACAACCTGTTCACCATCATTGCCCATTCGTGTGACTTCCACCTGGTACAGTCTCTCTTCATATTAGTCATTTTGGAAAAACTCACAAGAAATTTCACAGAGAAAGATAGGAACTGATCCTATTAATACATTTCGTACCGCTCAGAAGTTTTCTCCTGTTTCGTGCGTCATCTGTTAAGGACCGCTCACGAGTGTTCTCATTTTTCACGCCCAAGGAAAAAGGAGCGAATCTCGATACCTATGTAAATTTTTTTGGTCCGTTTTCATAGAGGAAAATGTTTTACTCAGTACCATATGTTAAAAAAGGACTAGGAAATTTAATTGTTTTTGTAAATAAAAAAGTTATAATTATTGAAAAGCAACAAGTAGTGCCTTATGATGATTTAAATAACGTGCAGTTTGCCCCAAATCGTGCAGTCCCTGGCATATGTCTTAGAGATTTCTATGCGGTACGCAATGTGTTAATGCTGAGAAATGTGGGCTTTTTGTTGAGAAAAGATAATGTTTTGTCACTTTAAGTGATCACAGAGACCCAGGCCAAAGCCAGCGGGGCAGGCGGCAAGTTCCAGGACAAGGCAAGGTATGATGGGTGACTCGACCTGCCTCCTAAGTACCTAAGTGTTCAGAAGCTGACGGGCACATAGAAATAAGTGGGGTAAATGCTATATTTCATTTTCTAGTAATCTGCTATCTTCTGCTCCTGTGATTTGATTTTTTAATCTTTAAAACTAGAGTCCAGGTGCACAGATTCGGCTCTCCGACATGCCCTGAGGATTTTCAGATTGCTAGAGGGTGCCGGCCTGGCCGAGGGACCCCACTGGTGCACGATTGGGCCAGGGAGGGATCGTGGGAGGACTCCAGGGCTTGTCTGTCCCATCTAGCCCAGTCCTGATCAGCTGGACCCCAGGAGCAAGCTAACCTACCAGTCACAGCATCTGACCCCTGGTGGTCAGTGTGCATCATAGCATCTGGTCAATTGGTCGAATGGTTGGAGAGACAATTAGCATATTAGGCATATATCTATATATCTATATATCTATCTATATCTATATCATATATATATATATATATATATATATATATATATATATATATATTTGAGGCCCAGAGCAAGGGATTCATGTACTGGTGGTGGGGGGGGGTGCATGGCCTCCAAGGTTCACCCTGGGGTGGAAGTGCCGCTCATTCTGGGCAGCACTATAGGAGCGTGCTAACCTCCACATGGCAGATCCTACATTGAGTGTTGGCCCCCTGTTGGTCAGTATGCTTCATATTGACTGGTCATTGTTCTGGTCATTCTACTGTTTGGTCACTGGGCTTTTATTATATACTAGAGGCCTGGTACACAAAAATTTGTGCACTCGGGGCGGGGGGTGGGAGGGTCCCTCAGCCCACCCTGTGCTCTCTTGCAGTCTGGGACCCCTCAGGAGATAACGTCCTGCTGGCTTAGGCCTGCTCCCAGGTGGCAGAGGGCACGCCCAATCCCTAGGTGCAGCCCCTGGTCAGGCTCAGAGCAGGGCCGATTGGGGAGTTGGGGAGCTGCCCCCTGTCATGCACAGAGCAGGGCGGATCAGGAGGTTGCGATGCCACCCTCAGTCATGCTCAGGGTAAGGCCGATTGGGGGGTTGGGGCACCACACCCTTTCACACTCAAGGCAGGGTTGATGGGGAGGTTGCGGCGCCACCCCCTGTCATGCACAGAGCAGGGCCGATCAGGGAGTTTGGGCGTTGACCCTTGTCACGAACAGAGCAGGCGGATAGGGAGGTTGTGGCCCCGCCCCCTGTCACACACAGAGCCGCAGGGCAATCAGGGGGTTTGGGCGCTGCCCCCTGTCATGCTGATCCCAGGTTCGGGAGGCCTCTCGACTCCACTGATCCCGGTGCTGGGAGTCATATTACCCTTTTACCATATAGGATAGAGGCCTGGTGCACGGGCAGAGGCCAGCTGGTTTGCCCTGAAGGGTGTCCTGTATCAGGGTGGGGGTCCCCAGTGGGGTGCCTGGCCAGCCTGGATTTGGGGATGATGGCTGTTTGCAGCTGATCATGCCCCCTTCAGTGTGGGGGTCCCCACTGGGGTGCCTGGCCAGTCTGGGTGAGCGGCTGAGGGCTGTTTTCAGGCTGGCGGGTGACTGAAGCTCCCAACCCCCCTTTTTTTCTTTTCTTTTTTTTTTTTTAATTCTGGGCCAGCTTTAGCTCTGAGGCTTGGCTCCAACTCTTAGGCCTCGGCTTAGGAAAGCAGGTATCTGGTTTGTTTGGGTTCTGTAATCAATACACTGTTTCAACTCCAGCTCTGAGATCCTGGCTGGCTGAAAGCAGGTTTCTGGGTTTTTGTTTAGCTTCTCTATTTGTAACAATGTTTCAAACTGCAAGCTCAGAGGCCGGAAGCAGTAGGCAGGAAATGTTGGAGTTCTCCGTCACTGAAGCAAGCAAGCCTCATGTTCATTTCAAGCTGCCTCGCTGCCGGCCACCATCTTGGCTGGCAGTTAATTTGCATATCACCTTGATTAGCCAATGGGAAGGGTAGCGGAGGTATGGCTAATGAACATGTTTCTCTTTTATTAAATACGACTAGAGGCCCTGTGCATGAAATTCATGCATGAAGTAGGGGAAGGGGAGGGTCCCTCAGCCTAACCTGCACCCTCTCTAATCTGGGAGTCATCAGTGATGTCCTAATGATGACTTAGGCCTGCTCCCCTAGGTTCTCGGCTCTCTGCGGGGCCTGCCTGCTACACACCATGGGGAAGGCAAGCAGGCCCTGCTGGGCGTTTGCCTGCTTAGGTGTCCCATGGTGATCTGAAAGCAGGCCCTGGTGGGTGCTGCCTGCAGGCCAAACTTGCCTGCTTGGTGATCGCCGTGGTGACCCACCATGCCCAGCTACCTGTCAGCAGGCCCAGCTGGGTGCTGCATTCGGGTCGTGCTTGCCTGCTCACAGATTACCGGAGTGACCCGCCAGCTGGACCTGCTGGGTGCTTGCCTGGTCCAGATCACCACGGCAGTGCCTGCTGGCCTCACATTGCCAGTGTGACGCAGCCAGCATCCTGCCCTGGCTGCTTTGGGTGCCGCCATCTTTTTCACAGACTGATAGTTAATTTGCATGTTACTCTTTTATTATATAGGATGATGTGAACAAGCCTTTTTTCATTATTAAGAAACAGGATAGTTTTTGAGTTTAAGAATTGATTTATTTAACACTCATGTATTCAAAAATTATTTACTGAGGAAGGCCACTTGGCTTGGGGCTCAGGTGTCAGCATACCTGGACTTCCTGCTCAGCCAGCGGACAGCCCTGTACCTGAGTCTTCCAAGCCTCATTTTCCCCTTCTAGAAAGCAGAGCTGAGCATGGCTCCTACCTTGTTTTCTTTTCTGAAGATCAGAGTAGGGGAGGACAGGGAAGCCACAGGATGTGTGAGGAGCAGGAAAAGGGTTTGTGGGGGCCCACAGAGGAGCAGGGCAGAGGCCATTGCAAGAATCTGGGCTGTTATCCTAAAGGCACCAGAGGGTTCTGAGTGGGAAAATGGCAAAGGAAGTTTTCATGCTAATGGTCCCTTTGGCTACAACGTAGAAGACGGAGGTGGTCAGGCAGGGAGTTGGAGCCAGTGGGGGGAGGATTAGCTCAGTTGTAGTGGGTGTGGCAGTGGGGACTGACTAGGTGGGTGAGGGGTGTGAGGGAAGGCCAGGGTCAGCCCATGTTCTCAGCTTGGGCCTTGGGTGGACAGCAGTACATGCAGAAGACCCACACTCAAAAGGGAAGATGGGCTCTTTTCTGAAATCCTGAAATGGTCACTGTTAGGAGGTGTGTTCTGAGCCCTCTGAGGAGGTCCTGAGGCTCTGAGGTGGGAAGCCTCAGGGTTGAAGCACTGACATTCAGACCTTTGGGAAGAAGAGCGATTGAGGGTAGGAAGAGCAGGAGAAAGGTCATGGGAACCAGGCTGGAGTATTCCAGAGGAGAAGTTTCCCCATATTGAATGCACAGAGGTCAGGTTTAAAACAGAGAATTCAACCTGGCTCAGTAGTGGAGAATCTACTGCTGAACCAGGAAGTGATGGTCTGATACCCAGTCAGGGCATATGCCTGTGTTGTGGGCTCCATCCCCAGTGTGGGTCATGCTGGAGGCAGCCGAGCAATGATTCCCTCATAATTGATGCTTCCGTCTCTCCTTTTTCAATCCTCTCTGAAATCAATAATATATATATATATATATCTCCTCACTGGAGGATATTTTTCCATTGGTTTTTTTTAGAGAAAGTGCAAGAGAGAGGGAAAGACAGAGAGAAATATCAATGTGAGGAAAACACATCCATTTTTTGACTCCTGCACGCTCCCCAAACCAAGGCCTGGGCCAGGGTGGAATCTGCAACTGAGGTATGTGCCCTTGAGCAGAATCAAACTCAGGACCCTTTGGTCCACAAGCCAAAGCTCTATCCACTGAGTCAAACCAGTTATCGCAATAAAAATATGTTTTTAAAAATAAATCAATTTAAAAACCACAGAAGTTAACAGAGGCAGAAAGTACTCTCCTGGTTGCCTAGGGGTGGTGGGTTGCGGGGAATTTTGGTATGGCTGTTAAATTGTATTTGGAACTGCTTTTTGGTGAGTGCTGAAAATGATGTAAAATTGTGGACATGGATGCACAACCCTTAATATATTCAGTGTATATTTTGAATGGGTGAGTTTGATGGTATGTGAACTATATCAATAAAAAGTCAACATTTGAAGCAATGGCAACATGGGATATCTGGGAGGTCTCTGTACTGTTCCTACAGCCTTTCTCTCAGTATGACATTATTTCCAGGTTAGAAGCTAAAGGAGTGAACATCCCAAGAGTCTGGAAGGAATGGCAACTCTTGTGGAGAGGAGTGATGATCCAGAGCACAGGATTAGGAGGGAGGAGCGCAAGTGGGGGGATCAGTGGAAACAGTTGGGGGTGGGAGAACTGGAGAGGAAAACCCAGAGATTTGTGGGTACTGGTCAAGTTCCCAGTGGAGCTCTGGTGCAATCTCAGTGCTGGATTGATGTTAAAAGGCTGCAGAAGGTGGAGAAGGATTGGTCTGCCTGAGACCATCAGGTTGATTAGCAGTGATGGCCACCAACAGAGCTGGTTTATTTCTTCCCAAGATGAAGGTCAGTTGTACAGACAATTTGAAGTGATGGCTTTCTCTTTCGTGTGTTTATATTTTTAGGATTCGCTTTATGCTGGAAAAGATGTTGGTACTGAAGGACAAGGACATGCAGAGGGTTCTGGGCTATGACCCTGAGCCTGTAGAGAAACTGAGGAAATTGCAGAGCTTTGGTGAGTCACTTTTACTCATAAGTGCTTTGAGTTCCCTGTGGATATGAACCCATCGTGGAAGTCTGGGAGGTAGTTGGAGCTGTGGTTCAGGTGACCGGCCTGGTCAGCAAGAGTTCCGAGGGATTGAGTGGCAACTGTGTTTCTGTGGTGAGACCCTGTGTTTGGCCTGTGTGCAGTGAGTCCCTGTTAGTTAAGCATCCTCCACCCTTACCTTGTGGTGCTGGACTGGGCTGTAAAGCAGAATCATCCTAGAACTTTCTGATCACTTTGGAAGAGGCCCCACAGGTGTTAGCCAGAGGTGTTAGGACCAGAGGTGTTAGCCTAGGAGGAGAGGGGGCTTGTCTGTTTATCCTTCCCAGGTTTTTTTATGTGGGGTCATAGCTGAGACCCACTGCCCTCTCTAATCAGGGTGAGTTCTCTATCCTTCCTTTATTATTTTTATTTTTTTAAAAGAATTCCATTATATATAGAATTCCAATTATATATAAAATTGGTTTCAGAGATTGAGGAAGAGAGAGAGAGTGAAACATCAGTGATGAGAATTATTGATTGACTGCCTCCTACACACCCACCCTGGGGATTGAGCCCACAACTGGGGCATGTGCCTTGACCTGGAATCAAACCGTGACCACCTGGCTCATAGATTGATGCTCAACCACTGAGCCAGGTGGAGCCGGCTCAGGTGCAATAAAACTGCTTTTATAAATAAAGGAATGTTATTGCTGGTTTAGTTTACTCCAAGGTTTTCTTTGAAACTATTGGGAAATTTGGCAAGAACTTAAACTAAAATTTGAAAATTAACATCTAAGACCTAGTGGAACTCATTTTGTCTTTAAATACTGTCCTGAGGATATGCTTACTCATTTAAGAGAGAGAGAGAGAGAGAGAGAGAGAGAGAGAGAGAGAGAGAGAGAAATGTTGATGTTAGAGAAAAATATCAATTGGTTGCCTCTCATAGGCACTCCCATTGGGAACTGAACACCCAACCTAGATGTGAAACCTGACTGGGAATTGAACCCAGAGCCTTTCAGTGTGTTGAGAGATGCTCCAACCAACTGAGCAACACTGGACAGGTCATGGAACCAAGATATAGGATAGAAAACCTTGGATTACTCCTTAAATTTCTGCATATCTGAGATCCAAAATACAGCTAAGTCAATGGGAGTGCATGGAACACCTTGATGACTTTGAGTGGATTAAATGAGATACAATGTCTGCAACATGCTCATCACTGTGCTAAGCTGGCACTCACTCTATTGTGGTTTCAGTCAGCCTCATCCTGTTTTCTGTGTCATTGTTATGAATTTTCCTTAAAACAGCTCTAGGTTCATAAATTTTGCATCATTTCTCTGAAACGTTGACCGTGCATATTGGGAGCAGAGAGTGGAAAATTTTAGCATCCAGTTACTATCTCATTAACATAAATTCAACAGTTATTGAAATCTTGATTTGCATAATGATAAAAGAAATAATTTTCAATGTATCAAGATTCTTTCAATTATAAGTAATTTGCTGTGTTCTCAGGTCAGATCACGACATCTATAAATTTTTTTCCAGTTTAGATCACAGTTCGTTTGACATCATTTTAAATCTCATCATGCCTCCCACAAATGAAGCATGTTAAGTTTATGGGATAGATTTTACAAGAGGAATTGATTGAGGTAGTTCTGAAAAAAACAGATTTAGGTGTGATTTCTTTTCATTTTTGTACTTTTGTTAGGGGCAGGAATAGAATATTGGGGACTAGCTATAATAATAAGAAATATTAATCTGGTTCTGTTAACTGTGATTGTTACGTTCTGATCAGAGAAAGCACATTCTAATCTGTTGGAGAGTTGTACGCCCTGGGGCATGGGAGCTAACATGGGAATCCAGCCATCTTCCTTTCCCCAGAACAGCCTAGATTAACAACCTGGTTGCCTTTAAGATGGTCCCTGAGGCACCCACCCCTTACGAACCCCCAACCCGCATTGCCTGTAACCTGTAACCACTGTACCTTGCCTACTTTCCCATGGAGTCTGTATTATTCTACCCAAGAGAAAAAGCTGGCTTATGGGGAGAGTAGCGCAGATGTAATGGAATAAACACCATATATGAGTCAACCCAGTCTCTGCTACATTCGTTCAAGTATTAACCAGCAGCCTGGGCCCATTAGGTTGTCTGGTTTCACTTTAAGTGATTTTATAGCAGTTAGTGAAGCTAGGTAATTAACAGAAATGATAATCAATACTCCCCCATCATAAGTCCAAAGATTTCATCTACTTAAAACAATTTACATTTATTTTAAATTAAGAATGAAGAGAGAAACCAAGATGGCGGCATAGGTTAACACCAGAGTTTGCTGCCTCGAACAACCACTTCAAAAATACAACTAAAAGACGGAACGGACATCATCCAGAACCACAGGTAGGCTGGCTGAATGGAAGTTCTACAACTAGGAGGAACCGAGAATCAGAGGAGGCGCAGTGTTTAAGTAAAATACTAAGGTGCGGAGTGCGCAAGGCGTGGGCTGGTGGCTGAGGGCGTGGTTGTCTGTTTCAATCCGAAGGGAGCCTCAGACTCAGAGCTACAGTCCGGGCGAGTCTCTAGGGACCCAGACTCAAATGGGAGAAGTAGGACTGTCTGGCTATGGTCCCTCCGAGGTTTGCAGCTGTTGCTGGGACAGAGAGGCAGAGCACCCGGGGACTGACTGAGAGCAGCCATAACTGCTCCCTCCTCCGCCCTGTTGTTCCCGTGGGACCCGCCCTGCCCAAGCCCTGCACAGAGGCATTTGCCGGATAGCCTCAGGCAAAGGCTAGATTAGCACCTCCCTAGAGGACACAAGTTCTTCCACTGCAAACACAGCTGATTATCACAGCCAGTCGGCCTGGAGGTCAAATCCCTCTAGTATTAACTATAATAATCAAGGCTTAACTACAACAAGACTGCGCACAACGACCACTAGGGGGTGTACCAAGAAAGCGTAAAAAAATGCGGAGACAAAGAAACAGGACAAAACTATCAAGGGAGGATATTGAGTTCAGAACCACACTTTTGAGGTCTTTCAAGAGGCTTCTAGAGTCTGTCAATAAACTTGATGAGATGTACAGGAAATCTAATGATACCCTCGATGGTGTGATAAAGGACCATCTAGAAAGTAAGCATACACTGACTAAAATAAAGAATATTATACAGACTCCCAACAGCAGACCAGAGGAGCGCAAGAATCAAGTCAAAGATTTGAAATGTGAAGAAGCGAGAAACACCCAACCGGAAAAGCAAAATGAAAAAAGAACCAAAAAATACGAAGATAGTGTAAGGAGCCGCTGGGACAGCCTCAAACGTACCAACATCAGAATAATAGGGGTACCAGAAGATGAGAGAGAGCAAGATATTGAAAACCTATTTGAAGAAATAATGACAGAAAACTTCCCCCACCTGGTGAAAGAAATAGACTTACAGGTCCAGGAAGCGCAGAGAACCCCAAACAAAAGGAATCCAAAGAGGACCACACCAAGACACATCATAATTAAAATGCCAAGAGCAAAAGACAAAGAGGGAATATTAAAAGCAGCAAGAGAAAGAAACTCAGTTACCTACAAGGGAATACCCATACGACTGTCAGCTGATTTCTCAACAGAAACTTTGCAGGCCAGAAGGGAATGGGAAGAAATATTCAAAGTGATGCATACCAAACCAGTATTATATGAAATGCTGAAAGGTATCCTTTAAGAAGAGGAAGAAGAAGAAAAAGGTAAAGATACAAATTATGAACAACAAATATGCATCTATCAACAAATGAATCTAAGAATCAAGTGAATAAATAACCTGATGAACAGAATGAACTGGTGATTATAATAGAATCAGGGACATAGAAAGGGAATGGACTGACTATTCTTGGGGGATAAAAGGGTGTGGGAGATGCGGGAAGAGACTGGACAAAAATCGTGCACCTATGGATGAGGACAGTGGGTGGGGAGTGAGGGCAGAGGGTGGGGTGGGAGCTGGAAGGAGGGGAGTTATGGGGGGGAAAAAGAGGAACAAATGTAATAACCTGAACAATAAAGTTTTAATAAAAAAATTAAGAATAAATTTTTAATTAACAACAAGTAAAATCATCACTAGTTTAGAAATAATTAAAACGCTATTAGCTCATTTATTTACAGCCTAAAGAGTTTTTTACTATTAAATCTTTATTATTCAGATTATCACAGTTGTTCCTCTTCCCCCCCACCCCCCATAGCTCCCCTCCACCCATTCCCACCTCACCCTCTGCCCTTATCCCTGCCACCCACTGTCCTCATCCATAGGTGTACAATTTTTTCCAGTCTCTTCCCACACACCCACACCCCTTTCCCCCCTGAGACTAGTCAGTCCACTCCCTTTCTATGCCCCCGATTCTATTATATTCACCACTTTATTCTGTTCATCAGATTGTTTATTTGCTTGATTTTTAGATTCACTTGTTGATAGATATGTATTTGTTGTTCATAATTTGATTCTTTACCTTTTTCTTCTTCTTTCTCTTCTTAAAGGATACCTTTCAGCATTTCATATAATACTGGTTTGGTGGTGATGAACTCCTTTAGCTTTTTCTTACCTGTGAAGCTCTTTATCTGACCTTCAATTCTGAATGATATCATTGATGGGTAAAGTAATCCAAGATGTAGGTTCTTGCTATTCATCACTTTGAATATTTCTTGCCACTCCCTTCTGGCCTGCAAAGTTTCTGTTGAGAAATCAGCTGACAGTCATATGGGTACTCACTTGTAGGTAACTGATTGTTTTTCTCTTGCTGCTTTTAAGATTTTCTCTTTGTCTTTTGCTCTTGGCCTTTTAATTATGATGTGTCTTGGTGTGGTCCTCTTTGGATCCAAGAGCCTACAACCAAGATTACTTTATCCAGCAAAGCTATCATTCAAAATTGAAGGTCAGATAAAGAGCTTCACAGATAAGGAAAAGCTAAAGGAGTTCATCATCACCAAGGCCCCTGGCCGCCCATCCCCCTCCCCTGGCCTACCCCCTCTCCTTAGCTCCTGCTGTCTAGCCTCAGGCAGAGGCTAAATTAGCAGCACCTTAGAGATCCAAAAGCCAGTGTCCCCAGGGGTCAGAGTGGGAACATCCAGATTACAACAACAAAAAAAAACGCCAAATCCCTCCTTAAAAAAAAAATAAAAAAACTTGAAAAAATACCCACAACAACAACAAAAGAAAGAACCCCTTAGAAAACACCCTGATCCAGCTTTTCAATGCGCTGACGCTTTGGCAAGCCCAGATGGCCAGGCCCTGACTTGGTATCTCAGCATGGTCCTGGCGATCAATCCAGAGAGGGAGAAGTTTTCTGTCATGATTTCTTTAAATAGGTTTTCAATATCTTTCTCTCTCTCTTCTTCTGGCACCCCCATAATTTGGATGTTAGTACACTTGAAGTTGTCCTAGAGGCTTGCAACGAGAGACAGCCACAATCGGAAGCATAGCACAAAGTCAAGAGAAGGAGAACGACAGTGCTGCAGGAGACAGTAAAGGAAGCAAACATAAGGAACATCGAAGGCGGAAGGAAGCGAACACCTTCTCAACACAGAGTTGTGAGAACCTTATGAAAAATCAAGAGAACCTACAAGTCCAGTGATGAGATGCCTCCCAGGCCCTCCCACAAAAAACATCCAAACACACACACACACACACACACACACACACACAAACAGAACAAAAAAACGAAACTAAACAACAACAAGAACAACAAGGTGCTGCTAATTTAGCCTCTGCCTGAGGCTACACAGCAGGAGCTTAGGAGAGATTCCTCTTCTTTGTTTGTGGTTTGGAGGTGCCCAGATGAGGCCCAGCTGTGAAGCAATGCAAGCTTCCATGGGGCCTTGGACCTTCTTTTTGAAGTTCTGGGTATCTCTGATTCAGCTGCAGTTTGTTGGGTAATGTTCAGATTTCAAAGCGCCAGGCCTTTCATATGCAAAGCCTCTGTGCACAGCTTGTGTATGGTGGGGTTTCAGGGGATCAACAGGGCGGAGCAAGCAGCTATGGCTTCTCCCCAGTCCCACCCTAAGAGGCCCACATCCCAGGGTCCCTTTAATCACTGCAAGCACCTCTAAGAGAAAGCCACCCTCGAGTTCTGCCGATTCCAGACAGTCCAGTTTTTCCCCGTATGAGTCTGGGTCCCCAAAGATTCACCTGGACCTGGAGATCAGACCAATCCAGAGCTTGAGACTCCCTCCCGTTTGAAAAAGACAACCGTGTCCTCAGCTGCCAGCCCTCTCCATGTGCGCCACTCCTCAGTTGCCAGCCCTTTTGGCGTGCGCCTCTGTAGCTCTGCACTTTACTTCCACACCTCCTCTGAGTCTCAGTGCTTGTCACTTTCCTTCTAGTTGTAGAATTTCCACTCAGCCAGCCTTCCTGTAGTTCTGCATGATGTCCGTTTTGTCTTTTAGTTGTATTTTTAAAGTGGTTGTGTGAGGCAGCAATTTCCAGTGTTTACCTATGCCACCATTTTGGTTTCCCCAGCCAGCCTAAATGTTTAAATTCTGTTCAGAGGATACTTGCATATTTGCTCTCTAAATGTCTTTCTTGCAGGTGCTAATTTAAGACTCCTTGCACAGAAATCTATGTACAATATCTTTTTGATAAAATAATTTCCAATCAGGCTGCTGTGGCTCAGTGATTGAGCGTCAAACTATGAACCAGGAAATCACTGTTCCATACCCGATCAGGCACATGTCCAGGTTGGGGGCTTGATCCCCATTATGGGGCATGCAGGAGGCAGCCTATCAATGATTGTCTCTCATCATTGATGATTATATTCCTCCCTCCTTCTTCTTTTCCCTCTGAACTTAATAAAAATATATATTTTAAAATTAAGTAAATAAAGTATTTTCCCAACACACAGCTTTACTTTGTTCATTTTTCTTATAAACTACACATTAGTGAATCATTTGTGAAATTGTTTCTTAGGCAGTTGGCTGGGAGCTGAGCTCTCTAGATAAGACTCCACAAAATAAAATGAATGTGTTGTTACCTAAAAGGAACAGATTGATTTCTATAATTCAGCTGATGGGAAAACAATAATTATTAGAAATGTGGTAGACAAAGTTAGAATGAAGTAGTTAATTTCCATTTATTATCTACTTTTTGTTTCTTTATATTTTCTTTACCCAGATAGGTTTTAAGTTTCATAGGGAGAGTGTCCTAATATTTGTGTATTTCAAAGCAGTTAACATTGGGCATGAGCTGCTTGCAGAGCAGTTTAGAATGCGGCCCATAGGGCAGTTTGAAATGGGTGGCATGGAAACAGTGGAATGTGAGGTGCAGAGTCGTTGGACGTGGAGTTGGTGGTGTGGAGTCAGTTGAGTGCAGAGTCAGTGTGTGAAGAGTCGGTGTGTGAAGAGTTGGTGGACATAGATTCGGTGGACATAGAGTCGGTGAACTTAGAGTCGGTGAGAGCAGAATCGGTGAGTGCAGAGCCTCTTCATGTGTAAGAAGTGACTGTCCCTGCCTCCCGCTCAGGGCTGTTGAGGAGAGTGAATGTTTCAAGGACAGAGGGCGCCTAGTGCAGGGCTCTGGATGGGCAGAGAGACAGTGCCCAGGTGAATCCATAGTCTGTGAGCAAACCCTTCCGGCTGCCAGGCTTTGATCAAAACTATGTCCACTGATGGGAGGTCCATGGCTTCCCTTCTACCAAGAATCTTGGGTTCAGGCTCCTTAGGGGAAAATGGACAGAAGATGGAAAGGCAGCAGTTTCCGCCTCCTCCCAGTCATTAGAAACCCTGAATGGAGAAAACTGCCACCGAGAGAAATGGTCACATCCCTTGGATGCGTGTTCCCACACTGTGAAGGCATTCAGGGGAGACTCAGACCCCTAAGACACCCTGTGGTTCTGGGAGGGCTCCGGGGAGGGAGCAGAGATGAGGGGAAAGAACCAAATGGCTCCCCCATGTGTGCTGGGCACTGGGACAGGAGTAAGTCCAGCAGACTCCTCCCGTGAGGGGACCTGCGAGGGACCAGCCATGGCATCCCACACCCAACATGTGCCTGACACCCAGAGGCCCATAGTATTATTTGTTGTGTCTGAGCCCTCATTTCCAGGAAACTGCCGATAGCTCTTGGTTTTCCAAGAGGACATGTGGAAACTGTTCAGATAGGAACTGTGTGTTGAATAAAAGCTTGCCCGAATAGCTATTTATTTCCAGCCCCAGATCAGTGGAGTGACAGTGGAATTGAGAGGCCTAGACTCAGCACTTAAACCCTGGACAGACTCTTAGCCCACCCCTTCCTTGTTATGGAAATGGGCTCAGCGAAATCTCATGCCTATCAGTAGCTGTACATGTCAGACCCTCTTGTACCACATGTACAACAGATTGGGGCACTGTTGGGTTTATGTGGTGCCCTTCTCTGACTTTCTGCTACTGGTTTGTTGCTTTTGCCGACATAGTGACCTGCTGATGGTGAAGAGTTTCTTATTAAGCTCAGTGGCTTGACTGGACTGGGCAACATTTAAGGTCTTCAAAACAGACCAGGCCTGCCTGGCCAGGGCTGATGCCCAGGTTGGAGGAACCTTACCCAGGGATTGCCTGTGAGAGACAGCCGATCAATGATTCTCTCTCATCATTCATGTTTCTATCTCTCCCTCTCCCTTCCTCTCTGTGATATATATATATGTAAAATACATTTTATTTATTTAAAATATGTGTGTGTGTGTGTGTGTGTGTGAGTGAATGTTTAAAAAAACCTCAAAACCAGATAGGGCCTGACTGCTGTGTTGCTTTTCTGTAAGGATGGATGTAGGTGGGTGACTATTGCAAAAAGGGTCTCTACTAGTGTTTAACATGTGGGTTGCGCTGTGATTTGGAAGTCCCTGAAACCTTTCCAAGACATGTTAAACCTGCTAAGGAGCCGCAGAACTGCCCATCATCATATTCCTTGCTTTAAAGCCCAGTGCTGTACGCCCCTTTGTTCAGACACCACTGAGAGACATTGGGTGTCTTCATCACCTAGGCCACTGGGTCAGCATGTGTGTTAGTGGCTGTAGGTCTCCCAGCTGGGCTCTGTGTTGGAGTCACTTCTGTGCAGCTGTGTTTTTGGAATTGAGAAGGTGTATGGAGGCCCTTCATTCTGGGGGAATGAGGATAGATGCATGGGGGTGGGGCCTGTCCAGAGGGAGCCCCGGGGTACATCCTCACCCCACCCCTCTTCCTGCACTAGGATCGTGGACACATTCCCCAGCGGTTTCTTGAGGAGCTGTTGGGGGACAGCATGGCCCTCGAGGCTGAACGGGTGCAGAGGATGAACCAGCCTGCCCACCTGAGCTGGGAGATGGAGCAGCTGTCAGAAGGTAGGTAGCAGCCCCTGGTGCCTGGGAGTCAGCCTGGATGTGGCTTCCTCATCCAGGGAGCTGAGCTCTTGGATCTGAATCTCATTGTCAGCTCCTCCTCACCCCAAGGGAATAAGATTTTATTTAAAAGCCATTTGGAACTGTGTCATTGCAATTCTCCCCAAGGAGAACATGAAGGGTCTGGCAGCCTTGACGTGAGGACATGAATTACAAAGTAATAGATTTCTCAGCTCCCATGTGGACAGTCCCAGGAGCTTCCAGATGACAGCACGCTGGCACCCTTAGGATGTCTTAGATCTGTCTGTGGGGGATTAAAAGCTCTGGATGGCAGGAGACTTCCCCAGTGGTTACTAACCTCCAGTATACCTGACCCTGGGCATGATTTCCTCCATTCATTTCATAATTGGGCAGATGGGTGCAGTCTGTACTCTGTCCCCCCTGGGCAGGGGTTGCTACATGTTGGCTTCTCAGGGGAGCCAGGCCTCTTCCCATCCCTCTTGTGTTTGCCCCCTCACAGCCCCAGAGGAGGTGTGGCGTTGGCCAGGGTAAAGTGGTCTGGGGGCAGGCAGTGCACCAAGCAAACAAGTAGCCAATTCCTGTGCTGAAGAACATCACATGTTCATGGGGAGGACCACTGCCCCCTGGTGGAAGGCAGGAGTGGGGCCGGCTGGCAGGGATCTCTCAGACCTCATGTTTCTGTTAGAGACCAGGGAGGTTGGTGGGTTGGGAAGTCTCCCTGATTCAGGCCCTCTGTGTAGTTTGTGAACCCTTTGAGGTCAGTGCCCTTGACTACTTCTTGGTGTTCACACTTCTGCTGCTTATCTGGCAGGAGCCTTACCAGTGGGGAGTAACTCTAGTACAACTGACATTCATAAACAAAGTGTGAATGTACTTTTGCGAGGATGGTGTGGTGGCATCTTGAGTCAGAAAGGCCTGGCTTCAAGTTCTGGCTCCTCCAACTGTTAGCCAGGTGACCTCTTTTGAACATCAGCTTTCTTTTTTTTTTTTTTAAATATATTTTATTGATTTTTAACAGAGAGGAAGGGAGAGGGATAGAGAGTTAGAAACATCGATGAGTGAGAAACACCGACCAGCTGCCTCCTGCACACCTCCTACTGGGGATGTGCCCGCAACTAAGGTACATGCCCTTGACCGGAATCGAACCTGGGACCTTTCAGTCCGTAGGCCGACGCTCTATCCACCGAGCCAAACCGGTCTAGGCGAACCTCAGTTTTCTTATCTGCAAAATGGGGTAATGAAGCTGCCTCATAGGATTGCTATGTGTACCTCCTGAGAGGAGACAGTGAAGCCTTACGCTGTGCCTGGCCACCAGGGCACCAATAAAGATGGCTGTCCTCCACACCCTTGTTGAATTAAAAGACCCCCTTTGATCTGCTTCTTGGGGTGTATGTGAACGCAGTACGCAGTAGACAACCATTGTTTTTTCCCCATAAAATGCTGTGTCAACATAAGAGCCTCTGAGGGGCTGGCCTTTAGGGGAGAAGAAATGAGGCTGGTCATCAGCTCCACTGCAGCACTTGGCGATTCTTCACAATCATTTCCCAGGAGCACAGAACCACAGGGTGAGGCACTGATTGAGTCAGGAGGTGGGCTGGGTGAGTTGCAGGACAGTGGAGATGCATATAATGGCTCAAAACTATACACTGAAAAATAGTTAAAATGGTGAACCCACTGTTGTACATTTATTTCACCCCAATCTTCATAACATGCATTTTTATAGATTTCAGAGAGGAAGGCAGAAGGAGAGAGAGAGAGAAATATCAAAGATGAAAGAGAATTATTGATTGGCTGCCTCCTGTCTGCCCCATGCAAGGCATGGAGCATACAAACTGGGCATATGCCCTGACCTGAAATCGAACCATTACCTCATGGTTCATAGGTTGGCACTCTATCGCTAAGCCACACTGACTGGGCTCATCCCGATTCATAAAACTGTTATTTTTAAAGCGAATGCTGCAAAGGTGCCACTGAATGAGCACAGGTTGTGACTTAGTGGAGTATTCCGCTGTTAGTGTCATTGGTAGCCTTGTAAGGATGAAGCCCTTGGCGTGCTTCCATGTGTTGACAGCATGTGTGTTTGTCTGTGGGGTGCGCTGAGCTGGAGTTGGGCCACGAAGGTTCATCTGCACCACTGCTGAGTTGACTGCTGCTTGGGGTATTCAGTCTGTTCTGGCTTCTTGGGTCTGTGCTGCTCTCCTTGGTGGGAGCTGATCACATCCACCTTCATGGGCTGGGGTGAAAGCCGGCGTCCACTCTAGGTCCTTCCATCCCCGAGGGGGTGAATAGGAAGCAGATGGGGTGCAGCCATAGGAGCAGAGCAGTGTCAGTAGGGTCCCGGGTTTGAGGATGTGGCCCTGGAGGGACAGGTGAGGGAGCACCCTGACCCCTCACACATTCATTTACCTAAAATCACGTACCTGTGTGTGGCAGAAAGGGGCTGAGAACTCCCGTTCTTCCCAGGTCTGTGCTCCTCTTTCTGTTCTGTGTTCAAGCTGTGTAAAAGGAAAGGAGGAAATCTGCATTCTTCTGTCCTTACCTTATGTTTTGATCTCGCTTAGACTTTTTCAAGCTATTTAGATGTACTGTATAATTATTTTTTCAATGCTATTGTAAAAGTACAAAATGAAATCTCCATCTGAAGGCCCTGCCCAGGGATGGTAAGTACTGGGCATACTTGCCTCAGAGCCTGTACCACCTGCAGACATACTGGTCAATTATCACAGCACCCACACCCTGAGCTGAGCCACCCAGACCCCCATCACTCTGAGAGCTGGCCCAGAAAACTCCATATCTTTGCCATCTCTGTTACTCTCTGAAATCCATGACTTGATGGCCAGGTTAGAACTTGGTAAATAGCGGTTCCAGCAGTTGTACCAAGTTGAGGTTTTGCATTGGCCTCTCCACCATCACATTCTTTCTTTTTAAGCTCTGGGTTGCTTCCTTACCAGGCCCCAGCTGAGCCAGCAGAGGGGCCATAATGGCCTGAGGAACACTCAGGTGCCTACAGCAACAGCACCCTGTGTACAAGTGTGGGCACCTAGCCAACCATCCCAGGTCCTTCCAATCTAGGGCCCAGGGTGGTGGTTGTCTTGGGGCCGGGGGCAGAGAGTGGAAGCCCAGGCCATGCAATGTGGGCTCTGACTCAACTTTACTCTTTAGCCTCCAACCGTATCCTAGAAAACCAGACCCTCCAGGGCGTGTTCCAGGAGATGCGGGGTGCCTCCGTGGCCCGGCAGGACAGCAGCCTGAGGTGCACGGAGCTTCAGGAGGAGAACCAGGAGCTCCAGAAGCAGGTATCGGTGGGTGGTGTACAGAACATACGTGCAAGCAGGTGGTTAGGTGGTGCACCCAGGTGTTGGTGTGGATGTGAAACTGGGAGAAATGCAGAATGCAGGGCAGCACCAGTTATGGTAGCGGGACACGAGTCCTCATGGAACAGAGTCCGAGGCAGCATGACATGTCGGTGCAGCAGAGTGAGTGGAAACTATGGACGTGTCTGTGCCCATTGCCTTCATCTTCATCTGTGAAATGGAGTTAATGATGTGCCCCCTGTAGGTGTTTTGAGGATCATATGAGTTAGCGAAGTTAAATGGTCCGAGCACATATTGTTTACTGAAAGGAATGCAGCGCCCTGTTAGAAAGCACAGGGCGGGCCTGAGAGGGAAGCAGTCATGGAAGCCACGCACATGTGTATAGGACCACGGATGGACCGCTTCACAGCTGGGTCTTTGTCTCTCCAGAAGGAACAGTTGGAGATGGAACTCCTGAAGGAGAAGAACAGCAGCCAGGAGTGGGAGACCCTCACTGAGGAGCTCGTTAAAGCCCTAGAGCAGCTGCTCAATGAAGTTGACACCCTGAAGGTGGACAGAGCCATTCAGGTAGGCACCCCCAGAGCTTGTGCCTCCCCTGGTGCCCCTGCCTGCAATGGGGAGTGTCCAGGATCACAGCCCTGTCCTGGTCATTGATAAGTGATTCCTGGGTGACCAGTTTCCTCGCTCAGCTGCAGCTCACAGAAGCAGTTCTCAGCACAGCAGCAGGATGAGGACAGGTATCTCTGCCCAGGAACACTGGCCATCTTGTTTTTTATTGACAGGACTTGGGGGAGGAGACGGGTGGTGCTTCTGGCTTTGGTGCCTGGAGGCCAGGAATGCTGCTCTATGTCCTGCAGCCCCCAGGACAGCCCCGCAGGACAAAGAATGATCCTGCTCCATTGTCCAAGGTCACCCTGAGAACCCTGGCAAACCTCCAGGGTGGATTTGCCTGGCACTACCACAAGTCCCAGGGAAGGCATCCCAGCACTGGGGCAGCGGCTCATTGATTTTACCCAGGGACGAGGCTTCCCCCTCTGCCAGCCTTGGCAGTGGCTGTTGTACCTTCCCAAGAAGTGGGCAGAAGGTTCATCCTTGAGAAAAAGCCTGTTAAAGTGTTCCAAGAGGTAAGAGGTTTAGGGCTTGCTTTAGAGTAAAGTTCACTCTGTGAAACAGACTTTCACAGGGGCTGGGTCTTTCGCTCTGCAGATGGAAAAGTGGGAGATGCTACTCCACAAAGAAAAAGAAAACACCCAGAAGATGGAGACCATCAATAAAGTACAGTACCAGGCCCTCCTGGATGAACACAGCCGCTACAAGACCCTGCTGCATCGTTCCCTAGAAATGGAGAGCAAGGCGTTCAGGCGTAGGTGGGTGCCGTCAACTGTCAGGGTGACTAGCGAGCTCTCCAGGCTCCTGTCCCCCTTTGCTTTGGTACCTCATAGTTCCTCTGGATCTGCTGCTTCACAGGGAAGAGAAGTGAATGGAACTCCCCCCTATGCGATGTGGGGTGGGTGCAGCTGGAGGCTGAGGGGCAGGGGGGTCCCCCAGGGGAGGATGGTGTGCCCACCTGATCCCGGCTCAGGGAAACGATGTGTCAGCATTGGGGTCAGTGCTCCCCTTGGGTTCCTGCCCCCTCTTCCTCTTCTCTCCCAACCAAGAACAAGGAGGGGGCGCTCACCAAAGCTTCCGATGTACAGGGATGTGCCTCACCAGCTTCCAGGCCTCTTCTCTTTCAAAGTCTCAAAGTCTGGGCTTCTCTGTGTGTTTTCTTAACTTTTAAATTTGGAAACTTTTGAATTTATGGGAATGTGCAGAATTGTATAGTGTGATTCCCAGTTACTCATCCACGACATCAGTACTTCGATACTGTGCCCATCTCATGTCACCTTTACCTCTGACTCTCCATCTCCATACTCCTTTTTTTAAGGTAAAATTGATGTCCATTGACATGCACAAATCTCAACTTTGAGCTTCTGCCAGATCAGGGCTTTGTGTGCGTGCAGTCAACCAATGTCGCAGAGCTCCTGCTCCAGCAGATCCCAGATTGCTCCGGGTCCTGGGGCAGGTGCAGTGGCATACAGAGCCTGCAGGAGGTTTGATGTGCACAGGATACCAAGTGAGGAGAGAGGGGGAGAGATGTGGCTAAAGAGAGGCTCTCCCACACTTAGGGCAGCACAGGAAAGAGCTGTTGTCCACTTCCTATGCTTGTGAGACACCCCTGCTCACAGCATTTCCTTTGAATCCTCCTCAAAGACACTGAGCAAACGTGGGGTCTTCAGTAGTGTAAGCAGCTGAGGTGCAGGGAGTTTCTATCACAGGGAGCCTGCTGAGGGTGCCTGCTGCTGCCGTGAGTGTGGGGGCCATGACATTCATTTATTCACTAACCCAGTGCTTCCTGTAGACTCCACAGGGCTTTCCACCCCCTTTATCCTCCAAGTGCTCCATCCTCTGGGGGGTGCCAAGACATCTGCTCCTACCAGACTCTGTTCCTTCCAGCCATAATGAGCATCTTCTGCTTTTTGGCATCCCCCTCTCTGCCTCCTCCTGCACCCATCCCAAACTCCCGTGATGCTTAGTGAGCTTCTGTGGGGCATGTGGTGCCAGCCCTGTGGGAATGCTCCTAGCTGACTAATGAGGGGAGACTTGTGTGGTGCCCACCCCTCACCAGTTGCCTTCAAGCCCGATGATGTGGTTATAACAGTGTCATTATATTCTTTTTTCCCTCTTTTTTTATTATTAAATCTTTATTGTTCAGATTATTGCATTTCTTCGTCCTCCCCCCCCCATAACTGCCCTCCACCTAGTATCCACCCCACCCTCCACCCTCACTCCCCACCCACTGTCCTCATTCATAGATGCGCAATTTTTGTCTAGTTTTTTCCCGCATCCCCCACACAATTTCCCCCCAAGAATAGTCAGTCCATTCCCTTTCTATGCCCCTGATTCAATTATAATCACCCCTTCATTCTGTTCATCAGGTGATTTATTCACTTGATTTTTAGATTCACTTGTTGATATATGTGTATTTGTTGTTCATAATTTGTATGTTTACCTTTTTCTTCTTCTTCCTCTTCTTAAAGGATACCTTTCAGCATTTCATATAATACTGGTTTGGTGGTGATGAACTCCTTTAGCTTTTTCTTATCTGTGAAGCTCTTTATCTGACTTTCAATTCTGAATGATAGCTTTGCTGGATAAAGTAATCATGTTTGTAGGTTCTTGGCATTCATCACTTTGAATATTTCTTGCCACTCCCTTCTGGCCTGCAAAGTTTCTGTTGAGAAATCAGCTGACAGTTGTATGGGTACTCCCTTGTAGGTAACTGACTTTCTTTCTCTTTCTGCTTTTCAGAGTCTCTCTTTGTCTTTTGCTCTTGGCATTTTAATTATGATGTCTCTTGGAGTGGTCCTCTTTGGATTCCTTTTGTTTAGGGTTCTATGCGCTTCCTGGACTTGTAAGTCTATTTCTTTCACCAGGTAGGGGAAGTTTTCTGTCATGATTTCTTCAAATAGGTTTTCAATATCTTGCTGTCTCTCATCTTCTGGCACCCCTATAATTCGGATGTTGGTATGCTTGAAGCTGTCCTAGAGGCTCCTTACACCACCTTCTTATTTTTGGATTCTTTTTTCATTTTGCTGTTCCAGTTGGGTGTTTTTTACTTCTTCATATTTCAAATCTTTGACTTGA
Organism: Myotis yumanensis; assembly: GCF_028538775.1. Classification (NCBI taxonomy): domain Eukaryota; kingdom Metazoa; phylum Chordata; class Mammalia; order Chiroptera; family Vespertilionidae; genus Myotis; species Myotis yumanensis. Next base: position 17,461,199 of record NW_027223771.1, on the reverse strand, counting down.
TTCTTGTGATCCTGTGGTCTGCTGTTGGGAGTCGGTACAATATTCTTTATTTCAGTCAGTGTATGCTTAATTTCTAGTTGGTCCTTTATCACAACATCGAGGGTCTTGCTAGATTTCTTGAGGATCTCACTACATTTATAGGCGTTCTCACCGGTCTTTTCGAGGGTCTTACTAAATTTATCGGCGGCTTCTAGACAGTTCTTGAAAAACCTTAAAAGTGTGGTTTTGAACTCTAAAGCCGGCAGTTTGCTTTCCTCCATTTCTGCCATTTGTATCCTGTTTCTTTGTCTCCGCATTTTTTATGCTTCCTTGTGTTGATAAAGTGGTTTCCTGTGCTAAGTGTCCTCTAGGGCCAAGTGCAGCCATGGGAAAACTACGGTCTGAGGGCTGGATATGGCCCGTTTGAAATGAATAAAACTAAAAAAAAAAAAAAGACCATACCCTTTTATGTAATGATATTTACGTTGAATTTATATTAGTTCACACGAACACTCCATCCATGCTTTTGTTCCAGCCCTCCGGTCCAGTTTAAGAACCCATTGTGGCCCTCCAGTCAAAAAGTTTGCCCACCCCTGGCCCAGTGGTTCAGCCTCCCCAATTACTTGAGGAGGACACTCTTGGTGCACCCCCTTGTGGTCTTTGTGCACAGTCTTGTTGTAGTTAAGCCTTGATTGTTGTAGGTAACACTGGGAGGGATTGGCCTCCAGGCCAATTGGCTGTGAGAATCAGCTGTGTCTGCAGTGGGAGAACTTCTGTCCTGAAGCTCTAGGGAGGTGCTAATCTAGCCTCTGCCTGAGGCTATCCAGCAAATGCCTCTGTGCAAGGCTTGGGCGGGGCAGGTCCCAGGGCATCAACTGGGTGGGCAGTGCAAACAGTTATGGCTGCTCTCAGTCCTGCCTTCAGATTCCCCGATTCTCAGTGTCCCAGCAATTGTTGCAAGTACCTCCGAGAGAAAGCTGCCCTTGAGTTCTGACCAATTCCAGACAGTCCCACTTCTCCCGTATGAGTCTTGGTCCCCAGAGACTCCCTAGGAACTGGAGCTCAGAGCCTGAGACTCCCTCTCGATTGAGAAAGACAACTGTGCCCTCAGCTGCCAGCCCGCTCCACGTGCACCTCTTTACCTTAGTATTTTACTTCCACACCTCCTCTGAGTCTCAGTATGCTTTTTTCTTTCCTCTAGTTGTAGAATTTCCACTCAGCCAGCCTTCCTGTGGTTCTGGGTGATGTCCGTTCCGTCTTTTAGTTGTATTTTTGAAGTGGTTGTGTGAGGCAGCAAACTCCAGTGTTTACCTATGCCGCCATCTTGGATATTTCCATGATATTCTTAATGTCTGCTCACATGGGGAAGGTTTGTGCAAGTGGCATCTCACTGGCTCTGAAGGAGTGTTTCATTGTCATTCTACTGGTAGCTCCTTGCTAGATAGACCTCCTGTGTTATTAGGTAGTGTTTGCTGGTGCACAGAGAACTGGAGCCCTAGGTCTGTCTGCAGCAGGGCTACAGGGTGGGAGGTGGAGGTGCCTGCAGCACAGGCTGGTGGGTCTGTGTTCATTTCACTTGACACCTGAGTGGGACCCTCACTCCTTCGTTCCGCAGCACATGTTTCCTGGGTATCAAGCCTCATCCCGTTGACTCAGTGGGGAGTGAGACTTCAGTTTCTGCCCTGCAGTAGGGTGGTCACCAATGGTTGGAATGTACTTAATCCATGACCCTATAAACACTGAAACAGGAAGAAAATAAAAGCGCTGAACTGAGGGGGAGATGAGGGGGACCTGAGGGGAAGGTAAGTGCTGGACTGGAGGTGCCTGGAGGAACAGGCTGAGTGGATGTGCATGTGCCTATGTGCCAATGGACCCTGGCATTTGCGTGGTCCCCAATGGGCAGGCCTCTGGCCCCCACGCTGCCTGACTCAGCATAGGGAGGCTGTTCTGGATCTGGGCAGAGTGCGCACCAGGCCCTGGTGCGGTGGGAGGTCAGCTGTCATGTGGGTGGAATTCCCTGAATATGTGCTGGTTTCTGTGAGAAGGGTGTGAAGTTCAGAAAACAGTGTTGGTGTTCCGAGCGGGCTCATGGAGAGAGGCTGCTGAGACAGGGACGGGAAGGGACCCTGCAGACGTGTTGGGTGGGAAGAGAGACACTCAGCTCTGGGGCTGGAGGAGACTCCTGCCCATTACCGCAGCCCTAAGCTCTGCAGAGAGAAGCCGCTCACAGAGGCTGTGCATTCTCCTGTGTGTGGGTGCCTAGCGGGTTTGTTTCCCTCTTCAGGGAGCAGGACCAGCTCCAACATGAGGCAGCATTACAGGAGCTGAGGGACTTAGTGAGCACCCAAAGAGAGGCTCTGAAGCAGGCTGCCCAGGAAGAGAGGCTGCCACAGGAGGAGAGGTAACCGCCTTCACCCCCTGCAGTGGCATCTGCCAGGTTACATTCAGAACAACCCACTCAGCACCCACTGAGCTAAGCTCAAGCGAGTCTCCTGGTAATGGTATATTTTTCCCAACCCTGTCATGGTCACAGCTGGTTGGTCACAAGGGAAAGGCAAGCCAGATAGTGGCTGGGATGGAAGGATAGCAACACTGGGATCCTGCATTGTCTACATGTGGATGACCTCCCCTCTCACGTTGATGATGGTGATGATTGTATTGGGCGTGGACTCCTCCATCCTCTAATACCAGCCATCCCATGAGGGAGAGACTCTTGCTCTTTGGCATTCACGCATTGTCTACTGGTGAACTCACCTCCTCACTGAAAAGCACTTAAACCAACAAATTATAACCATGGCTTTTCATGGGACTGTCCAGATTGCAAGAGACAGGAGTCGCCTGATGGGCACATTTGCAGATGAGGTTGAAAAAGACCTTTGTCTCCTGCCTTTTTTAACTTTCACACTGCAAACCAGTGACCCTTTTATGGTCCATTGAGTGCCAAGGATTTCTATTTTCCTGCTTTTTGGTGGTGATATCATTGTTTGAAATGCCCCCCAAATGGATTGCTGAAATGCTATCTAGTGTCCCCAAGTTCAAGGCTGCACTGGGCCTTATGGGGAATAAGAGGGGTAGCACGTGAGGTTCCTTTTAGTCCAGGGTATGGTGCACTTGGCTGTGAGTATATTACAGGAGGTGTCTTGATGACTTGGTTGGTTGACAAAAATGTGGCCAAAGACTCACACGAACCGGCGGGTACATTTCCAGTATCCATTAACTGAGTGTTCGCAGTGGCTTGATAGAACTTTATACCAAAAATCATGAGAATTGACTGCACTACAGTTATCTCTTAAAACAAAACAAAACAAAACAGAACAAAACAAAAAACCACAGATGAGGGAAGAAGCTCAGAGAGATTAAATAACTTGTTCAAGTTCATGCTCCTAGGTAGCGAGCCTGTCAGGAATCAATTCCAGGTCTTGTCTCAACCCAGAGGCATGTCCATATGAAGCCTTCCTTCCCACAGCCTTGTTCTAACATGTATTGGGGGTTATAAACTCAGGTGCCCTCAGTGGCCAGGCAGGTCCAGCAGGTGGGGGAAGGAGTGTCAGTGTTAGATCAGACCCTCGTGGAGAATACACACCCCCTGAGGGCTGCCTGTGGAGAGGCAGGCCCGGGCTGCCAGGTCATTCTTTTTATAATCTTTTTTTAAAAATCCTTACAACATGATAATTTTTCCATTGACTTTTACAGAGAGTGAAAGGGAGGGAAGGAGAAGGGGAGAGGGAGAGAAACATCCATGTGAGACCATCACATCTATTGGATATCTGTAGCACACACTCAAGCTACAAGGGGGAGCAAACCGGCAACCCAGGTCTGTTCCCTTGAATGAGACTTTAACCCATGACCCTTCTGTACATGGGTCATGCTGTAACTACTGAGTCATGCCTGCCAGCACCTTTTGTTTATGCTTTCTCCCCACCACCTGAGAAGATAGATACCTGAATGTTGACCTGACACTTAAAAATTTTTAAATATTGTTGAACTAATTAATTTAAATGGAAAAAGACAGATTATGTGCACCAAACAGGGCACATCTGTGTTCAAAGTGAGTCCATGAGCTTCTGGTCATGTGAGCTTTCTGGTATAAATCTGCCCCCTGATACTCAATTGAGCAGTTAAGATGACGATGATGATGATTTCTGTGGATTTACATAATACTCTCCAATCTCATACGTTATTTGTCTCAGGAGAGGAAATAAGAAAGGGCTTGGAATTGGGGAGAAGTGATGGACAAAGACATATAAATTTACGGCAAAAATGTTCTGATTCCATGTATTTCAAAAGTATTTCGTCAAAGAACCCTTTGTTCCAAGTCAGCAGGTCTGCCAAAGCCTTCCATGGGAAGGATTCTCATAGGGTGCTCTGTTGAAGTGGTGTCCGAGCCTGCCTGTCCTCTCTCCCCCGGCCCACAGTGGGCAGCTGCGCTAGCATTCTAGAACCCCAATGGACACAGTTTGAAATCCACTAAGTTTGTTCCACCCTCATTTACACACGGGAAAAACAGAGGCCCAGAGAGGTTGTGGTTTTGATTAAGGTGCACACCTGGGTCAGAAGCTGGGAGTGCTCCTCAGCCCTTGGCCCTGTGGCTCTCCACCCCCAGAGTCAACTTCTGGAACCAGCTGATGATTGCAGAGCCGAAGGAGCTGCACACCCAGAGCAAAGTGATGCAAAGCTCCCCAGAGGTCCTGCAGCAGGAAGTGATGCTCTGGCAGGCCCAGTACAAAGGGGCCAAGGAGGACCTGCACAGGATGGAAATCTCGCTGAAGAAGCTGAGCAGCCCGTGTGAGGTGAGGCCTGGGCTGGTGGGGTCAGGACCCCCTGCGTGTCCCTGAGCGACAGCCTTGGCTCAGCCAGTTCGCAATGGGTCCTCATTGGCTTCTTTGCTCAAAGACCGTATGTGAATGTCACACAGAGGCCGAGAGGAAGCCAGAGGCATTTGAAGGGGACAAACCCCATGACTGGTGCGATTGAGTTAGAAAACACCTTACACCTGAGCTTTGTTTTTGAAAGGTCGGGGCGGTGCATGGAAACAGCCAAGTACTGTTTCATTTCCGAACCCTCGGCTGAGAACTTTGCTCTTTGCTCACCCATGTCCTCTCATTTAATTCTCCCAATGATTTTGTGAGCTGGGGTTCCCATTCTCATTGCTCTTAAGTTGTGGGTTGCAACCCAGTTTGTCTGATGCCAAAAGTTGAGACTTTTTTGCTACAGCAACAGGGATGATATTCTAGAGCAGAAGCAGTCCAACTTCAGTCATACATATTCATATCCAACCCCTGCTCCTGTGTGTTTTTATGTCTGTGAAACAAGAATACATTTCTAAATATGTTTTATTTCATTTTATGGATATCAGTGAGAGGAAGGGAGAGGGAGAGAGTGATGGAATCATCCATGAAGAGAGAAAATCCTTGATGGGCTGCCTCCTACAGGCTCCCTACTGGGGATCAATGCCACAACTGGTCATGGTCCTTGACGAAGAATCGCACCAGAGACCTCTTGGTGCTGGGAGGATGCTCAACCAACTGAACCTCACCAGTGGGGCAGCTTATTAACAAGATGTTCTACATTGTTTTTCAAGATTGTGATTAAGGCCTCAGAATTTGTTGTCTATTTTGCAGTTGCAGCACATTGCAGCTCAGACCGCCTGCGTTTTCAGTGCTCAGTGGCCACAGGCGGGCTGTGGTTCCCTGATTGGACGGGACACTTGGCCATCCACATGTCATTGATTGTGTTGGTCATTCCCATTGTCGTAGATCATACCGAAATGACCACCTTTGAGCATGTGGCCTTTTTCTTCTTTTGGGAACAGATTCCCCTCAGTGGAATCACAGGGGCGCATGGTATGTGAGACATTGTTGACCTCTCTGTGACACAGGAGGTCAAAATTACCAGCAGAGGTTAAGCAGGTACCAACTAGAAGAGTCAGGGCCTGGTATCCAGGGGGTATCTGATAATGGTTTTGCATCTTCTCATGTAGGTGCTCTCTCATGAGAAGGAGAACTTCCAAGAAGAAAAAGTTAAGCTGAAGAGGAAGATTCAGACATTGGCCAGGAGGAACAGAAAGCTTCTAAAAGAGAATGAGGAAGACAAGACTCGGCGCATGTAAGGGGTGTGGGCTGACCTGTCAACAAAGGGGTCCTTCTTTCTAGTCCACGCCTAGGCCTCAAGATGCTGGGCAGAGAGCCCCCTGGTGCACTGGTGTCCCAAGGGAAGGGGACACACCACCTTCCCATTGCATCCTCCTATCATTTTCCCTGGAATGGTCCTAGAGTTCTGCAAGTAGGGGTGGTTGGCTTTTGAAAGATACTGCCCACTACCAGATGGTTCTTAATCTGCCTTTGGAATTCAGTTCAGTTTAAAAAATATGATGGCAGTAAAGAGTGGTGCCCAGGGAAGAGATTCAGATTGCAGGCGGAGGCCTTTCTATGTGTTTTCCCTTAATGAGCTGGGCAGAGGGTTGTTGCTGCACCATGGTTTTCCTTCCTCTGTGGACAAGACACATTCCTGGCTTTGGGAAGGCCCTGTGAGGTGCACAGAACCAGTTACCGGGTGGCCAGGAAGTAGTTGGAGTGATAGGAAGTGAGCAGAGCTGTGTGCACAGCAGACAGATGTTGAGGAGCTTCATAGAGGCCGAGAAGGAGGCCTGGTGGTGGGAGTTGGGGTTCTGCTGCTGACCCAGATGGGGATAGGTCTAGCCAGTGGGGGGACATGAGATGGAGCATGGGTAGTCTGGGTGCAGGGACGGTGCAGGCAGTGGCAGGAGGGAAGGCTGCATCAGGCAGCGCTCAGCTGTAGAAGGCATCCACACCAGGCTAATGAGTTGGATCCGCTGGGAAGTAAGTGTTGATGGGAAGCTGTTCTACAGGGCCCAGGAAGCTGCCAGAAAGGCGGGGAGGAGGAAGAGCCTTGGTGTTGGAAACCTTGTGGTTGGAAGTCATGTAACCCGAGATGCCTCTGGTGGGTCCAGGGTAGTCTTCCCCCCTCGGTGCTATGCTGCTGAACTGTCCTTCTTTGTGATCAGGAATGGCTGGCTATGTAGGACAGAGGGACATGGTCCCAGTGACCACGGGGGGTACTGTCCAAGTCCCTGGGGTCACAGTGCTGCTTTATTGTCCTCTCAGATTCATCTGCGCATCTACAGGTGGTTAGCCACCTACCCAGGATGGTTTACATGGAAAGCCACACTGTAGTTTTGGGGTAGAAATGACTGTGGCCTGAGTTGACTCTCTGTGACACAGGAGGTCAAAATTACCAGCAGAGGTTAGGCAGGTACCAACTAGAAGAGTCAGGGCCTGGTATCCAGGGGGTATCTGATTATGGTTTTGCATTATCCGGTGTCTGCAGGAGGCTATGGAGTTGGCAGGCTTGCTGAGCCTGTTCTGAGCGGAGTCTTCCCCAGTCCTGGGAGGGTTGTAGATCCTGCCTCTTGTGAGTTTGTGCACCCAGGGGTGCAGGGTTGGTCAGAGCCAGACAGGAAAGCAATCTAGCATAAAGCCAAGCAGCACGGCCGTGAACAACACAGTGCCAAGGACGCTGGGAGCAGAGCAGGTTCGGTGTCCAGCCGTTTGAAAGCCATCACTTCTAACGGGGTGCTTACTTCATGATGAACTGGTGGAAATTTCCTCGTATTAGTGGGACCTCAGCAGCTTCATGACCAACAGAGTCTGAGCAGCTGCCTTGATCCTGAGGACTCATTTTCCAGCAAGGAAACCGGGGTCTGAGCTGTCAAGGCCCACGTATTTCCCAACCTGAGTTTCACATGGTTCAGGGCTTGCTCTCCTGAGATGACGTTCAGCCTGATCCTCGGTGCTTCGGCAGGTCTCCTCGACGTGTTAGGGTTCCCGGACCCACGTCACGTGCTTCCATCCCCATATTCCCGAGTCAGAAATCAGTAAGGCCATGAGCACCCTGTTGTCTGAATCCTAGGAAAATTCAGGCCCTTCTGGGCCTGGTCCCACGCTGGGCAGATGAGTCGATTTACATGTTTTTTTTTTAAAACCAGATTGTTTTTCTTTCTCGTCTATTTACAGGGAAAATGTAAATTTCTTACCGACAATCATAGAAGAGCAAGAGGAAACACTTGTGGGTTCCTATGAGTCTTGGGGTCCTGTTCCACAAAAGTGAGTTTGATTTAATGGCAATAACTTAAGCACAGAACAGAAAGCTTGCTCTTTCACGAGTGGGGAAAGCTGTAGCCATGTACAGCAGTGGCCAGTTTGTGGGGCCCCCATCTTTCTCTCTATGGCCGGTCCCCTGTGTGCATGTCTCTCCCAGCACTGAAAGAATTTAGAGTTTCTTTTGGTCCCGCCCTCCATACTCAGGGTTATCCTAGGAGGGATGGCGAAGACCAGCTGGTCATGAGCCTGTTAAAGGGGCAGAGAGTCTGTGGTTTAAAGCCACTAAAGCAGGACTCTCAGTTTGTGTCTCCAGGTTTCAGGACCTAGAAAACCATGTTTCTGTTTTGGGAAGGAATCATGGGCCAGACACCTGCCTAGCACCCAGGGTCTTCAATTACAGGGACCTCTAAGTATTCCCTACATTCCTCTGGAGTCTCTGGACCCCAGGGTGGTTCACAAACACGTTCCCTTCTTGCAGTTTATCAGCCCCGGTGGCGGGCCGTCTTTGTCCCCAAGACTGCTGGTCTGCTCCATACAGCAGGGCTTCCTCTGGTGCGGGTCTGAGCCCCATGAGCTGGGCCTTCAGATTGTCCTGTCCCAGCCCAGCCTAGAGGTCATATCACCATGAATCCTGTAAGACCTCTCTGTTGAAATCTCAGAACCACAGAATCTTCTACCTTCTGCCTGACCCTTCTGTTGACAGGGAAATGAGGCATCTATGAGGGAATTAAGCAATTTGTGAAAGCACTGTGCTGGTCTGTGGCAGAGCCAGGATTACAACCCACATGTAGTTCTTATTCTATTCAAATGCCCCCATTTCCAGTTAGCTGCAATGTTTTACTTACCCTTTAAATTCACTGTTTTCATTTATTTCTTTTTATTTTCTTAACCTCACTTGAGGACATTTTTTCATTGATATTTAGAGAAAGTAGAAAGGAAAGAGGCAGGGGAGAGAAACATCAGTGGGAGAGACACATCGATTGGTTGTAATCCTGTACACACACTGATTAGGGCCAGTGATGAACCTGATTGTTGTATTTGAAGTTCCATTTCCCAAGAGGCTAGTGTGGGTTTCTGCCACAATGAATGCTTCTACCATCCCTGGGTCTGTGTGAATTCACTGCCAATAGTGTTCCACCTCCTGAGACCCACATATGAACATGGTGGTGCTGGAGAAGAGCACCATCCGTCTGAACCCCAAATGAACAGCCACTTGCCCATCTGGAGGGACATTGAGGGTTGGTAATGTCCTAAACCTCTACTTCCTGTAGGAAAAAGTGGTGGACTCGAGCCAGATCCTTCATGAAATTCTTCAAACCCAAGAACAACGGTTCTGGAGATCCAACACAGCGAACCCGAGACAGCCCTCCTGGGCCCCTGGAGGCCACCCCATCATGCTCATACTGGGTGGAAGAGCAAGATGCCCCCAGCGCACCACCTCCAAAATGTAAGAGGGGTGACTGAGCTGTAAGTGGGAAATAAAGGGGAGGATCTCAGGTCTCGTCCATGGACAGGGCAGCACCAAGGAGATTATGTGTTGGGTGTGCACAAGAGTGTCGGAGCCGGAAGGGGGTGTGCCTTCCCTTAGGTATGTGAACAACCAAATATAAAATATAAACCCTTGTCAATGTTGGACACTTTTGTCCCAGAACAATGTAGTTCTGCTAGCATAAGGAGCCTTGCCCATCACATATAGTTGGTAGGTCCTGGGATGTACGGTGCGGATCTCCATAGAGTTAACGCAGACACTAGAGCCTTCTGAAGACCAGGGCCAAGCCTGAGACTCATGAGCTCGCAGCGGCTGGCATTACAGTACCTGACAAGATCTAGGGAGGGTGACAAGCCTCCTTCTGAGTGTGACATGTGCACAAGCCTTTCTGGGTGGCATTCACCACTTCAACTTTTGGTGTGTCACTGGAGATGCAAAAATGAAGTGTGCACACACATGTCCACTGTTTGGGGACTAATGCGTGCATTCCCAGTCTTTACAGCAGGTGAATTAGGTCAAATGCTCACATGCAGGTAAATGATAATGAAGCTTATTAACATTTGCTTTATCTAGAGGGGTTCTTTAGCCTGATGTTTTCATACTGGATCCTTAAATGTTGTGACATTTATTACCTCAACTTCTGTTATTGTATAAATTGCCTTAATGAATATAATTAGCCTAATTGAGTTAGCAAACCTTTCAGAGAAAAAAAATGCTTGACAGATCCAAACTGTCATTTGGATGCATGAATGAGCAGGTGAGTGGTAAATAATAGTAATGGCAGCCGTGCAATGGTGCTTCCTGGGCTCAGTCCACTTTAGGGATTTGACCCGCTTTATCTACCACCTTTAGTCCTAACTGCCGGGTGAGGTAGGCATGATCCCTATCCCCTTTTCAGAGCTGGGAAAGTGAGGATTGACAGGGTGAAGCCCTGGCCCAGAGAATAAGTGTTGGAGCTGGGATCCCAACCTGGGTCTGACAGATTATGGTGCCTGAACTTTAACCCCTGTGAGCACTGCCTGCACTTCAAGCTGCTTTGGTCTCTGAAGATGCTGAACCAGCCTGTGGCCCCAGCATTGAGTAGTGGGTCCTCATCCTGTGGTGTGAGCTGTGGTCAGCAGGTGGCGATGGGGGAAAGAAGTAACGGAGGTTCTTCTATGTATGAACTTGAATCCTCAATCAGAAATCTGGTGAATCAGTTATGATCATGCACATGACATGCTCAGAACATTAGACCAATTGTCAGACTATAATTTAAAGGTCATGAAGTGGAGGTTTAGAGTAGAGGATGCGTATTGATCTAAACAGGAATAATTCTTTTTGAATATATATTGTTATTGATTTCAGAGAGGAAGGGAAAGGGACAGAGATAGAAACATCAATAATGAGAAAGAATTATTGATTGGCTGCTCCTGCATGCCCTCTACTGGGTTGGAGCCTGCAACCCAGGCATGTGCCCTCGACCTAAATCAAACCTGGGACCTTTTGGTCCACAGGCCTGTGCTCTGTCCACAGAGCAAAACCAGGGCTGAACGGGAATCATTCTTGATGTTGAGAGTGTTTTGTCATCAAAAAGTGGTAGAGCCCTAGCCATTTTGGCAGAGGTAGGTACTTCCATTATTTTCAAAGGTATCCTTCTATAAGAGGTTATGTTACATGTATAAGAATTATTAGTGCCCTGACCGGTTTGGCTCAGCGGATTGAGCCCAACCTGCGGACTCGAGGGTCCTGGGTTCAATCCCGGTCAAGGGCATTTACCTTGGTTGTGGGCACATACCCAGTGGGGAGTGTGCTGGAGGCAGCTTATCCGTGTTTCTCTCTCATCGATGTTTCTGACTCTATCCCTCTCCCTTCCTCTCTGTAAAGAATCAATAAAATATATTTTTGTAAAAAGAATTATTAGTTATCCCTGGCCGGATTTTGCTCAGTGGATAGAGCGCCCACCCACAGAATGAAGGGGCACGGGTTTGATTCCTGGTCAAGGCCATGTGCCTCGGTTGCAGGTTTGATCCCGGTCCTCAGTTGGGATTCATGCGAGGAGCAACCAGTGGATGTGAAACTCTCACATAGATGTTTCTCTCTCTATCTCCACCTACTCTCGCCCTTCCACATTCTCTCTAAAATTCAATGTGAAAAATACCCTCCAGTGAGGATTTCCAAAAAAAATATTTTAGTGAGTAGTTGAGATAGCCCATTTTACTGCAGAAACATACCATTAAGTGTTCCAAAGTCTTTGAACAGGAGCAGGAGTTAGGGTGTGTGAGCCAAGGTGTCAGGAAACCTGTCATAAAAATGGATGAGTAAGCCCAGCTGGTGTAACTCAGTTGGTTGAGCATCAACCCATGACCCAGGAGATAACAGTTTGGTTTTGGTCAGGGCACGTGCCTGGGCTGTGGGCTCAATTCCCAGGACAGGACATGCAGGTTGCAGCTGATCAATGATAGAAACATCATTGATCTTTGTATTTCTTTCTCCCTCTCCCTTCCTCTCTCTGAAATCAATAAAAACATTTTCAAAAAAGAATGAGTGACAAAAGCCAAGTCCTAAATTAATAAACATCCGTATTTCAAAATTTAACACATTGAAATTGAAAAATGATCTAATGCATCATCTCCTAGGGCAATATAGACTTCTCCTCACTTGCTAAGTAAAGCATTGGCACAAGGTTGCCACTGAATTAATTAGATGGAGTCAGAGCCAAAATCATTCACCAAGTCCTGATTCTGGTTGTGCCATGGGGATTGTTTCCATCTCTCCTGGGCTGGACAGGATTCTGATTTCCCAAGTACATTTAGCCAATGTAGAGTCACTTGTTGTTCTTCAATTCATTTATTTGCAGTTTTGTGTTGTTTTCTTCTTTTCTTCTTCTCCTGGTGATCTGGGGATAACCATTTAGCCACTTGGCGCAAAAAGAACAAAGGGAAGAACAAAGACAAGTGTCCAGTGGCCCGCCCAGCTGTGTTGAAACGCTTTCAGTCCTCATCGTCCTTGAACATCCCACCCCCTTCAAAATAGGTTCTCTATTTGCCAGATACTGGAGATTCCCTTCCTTTTACCAGTTCCGCCACCCAATAACCTCACTCATTTATGAAAAAGCCACAGAGAAAAACCAAATGAAAAAACAAATACCTAAACCATAAAAAAGAAAAATCATAAAGACCACCAATGACCCATGCTGAAAGGCCAGAGGACCCATAGTGGCCCCCTCCTCCTGACCCCAAAGCAGATCTGGAGCCTTCAAACTACCAACACACCTTCTGAAGACAACGGCCTCCTCTCCTGTCTGCCTGCAGTACCCAGAATGGCTGTAGAAGGAGGAAAGGGTTCCCGTGCTGCCTCCATTTGTTCTGTTAGTGACAACGCTGCACCAGCCCTAAGGGTAACACCCCATATGTGAAGCTCCTGTCTCTACCTCCAGCCACTGGTATCTTTTCAACAAATGCACTTTGACCTGGGGATGCTCACAAGGCAATGACAAACTGCCTTTCCAGAGGCAGACACCATGTGAGCATGCCCCTTAGGACACATGTTAGCTACTTCACCTCCATTAAAGCATGTGTGCGTATATGCATGTGCGTGTGCATGCGCTGGTGAGCAAATACATGCATGCATTCTCTCAGGGCTGGGCCCTCCTAATCCAGAAACTTGACTTCCTCTCCCAGAAGCCTGATGGTCCAGGAGAAGCCCAGACCAGCCAAACCATAAAGACCTGGAGGCCCTGGGTGGACCGTGGAGTCAGGCTCACTGTTAACCTAGAGCTTTGCCAAGCCAGGCCTGCTTTCCACATCCTTCAGGCCAGGGCGGTCTTCCAGGCAGGTGGCCTCAGGCTTTGCTTCTCTCCAGCTGGCTCCTGGGCCACTCTTCGATAAACACTGGGTCTGCCCGCCTGGGTGATGGGGCACTGAAAAGCCTTGCCCGCCCCCTCCCAGCAAGTGTCCACAGTGTGCAGAGGGGAACATGTGGGAGAGGCAGGTGCAGCCTGATTTGGAAAGTGGCTGCAGTGCCCCAGTGTCCCCCACTGAGGATGACACTTTGATTTATTATTTCTGAGTGACTTCCAAGGGTAGGAACAAAATGTAATATATTACATACACTTGTTCACACTTGTGAGACATATGCGCTTTGAGGTGTCCACCAAATATATATACTACAGGGTGTCCCCCCAAATATAAACACACTTCAACAGCTGATAACTCAATTTTCACTCCATTTCAGTGTTAACAGATTTAATGTAATGGGTGAAGCCAGAATGAACTTTGAACAATGAAGATGTATCCTCTGGACTTTCTTTTGGGGACACATAATGGATGAGGTGTCTGGCACAGAAAGGGCCACATCCAGGCATCAGGGCTGCTGTTGACAGAAGATGTGAACAAACAGAACGCAGTGATTCTTGGTGTTTGCCATTCCAATGCTTCCTCGGCAGCAGTCCCTGGACCAGAACTAAGGCAAGGGATGGAGGTGCAAACAATAAGAATCGTTCCTTTGGTTTGTTGTTTGTACATATCTCTTAACTTAGCTGCCCTGTATTCCTCAACCGTTATCTGTTGTCTATTGTCAACTTTATCTTTTATGTATCCCCATAAAAAGCCTAGTGGAGAAATTGTCTTTATTCAAATCTTAGTTTGGCTTCACCCATTTTTTCCAATCAGTAAACTTGAAAATGGGTGAAAATTCAGTGAGTTATCAGCTGTTAAAGTGTGTTCACAAATTTTTTGGAATTCTACTTTCTGTTCCATTGGGACTAATTTTTTTCTCCGGATTCTTACCTGTGTGTACATTGGAGGGGGGCACCCTATATTTACATTTAAAAGGCAGTCATTCTTGTCCTTCAGGAGCTGATTTATTATTTCTTTTCACTGTGTGCACATCTTTTGGACCACCCAATGTTTACATCCCATAGGGAGTCATTCATTTAATCAGGAGTGTGACCTCTGTATACCAATCTTGGGGACACTCCATGTTTATATTCCAAAGGGAGTCATTCATGTTTATCGGGAGTCTGATCTCTGTGTACCTTTGCTGGGGGGACACTCTATGAATGTTCTATAGGGAGTCATGTGTTTGCATTGGGAGTCTCACCTGCTGCTGTGTCTATTTGGCCGGGTTCCTGACGCATTTTGTTTCCTCTTGGGTACTGAAGGTGCTCATTGTGGGATGAACTAACCCTGGTGATTTGGGATCTATAAGGATTTTCTCCATTTGAGCTAAAGTGCTGAGAAAGAAGTGTTAACATGGTCCATTTTCTGAGTGCTTTGAATTTTGTATTAAGTAGCCATTGATTCTGGAACACAAGGACGGGTTTGTAATAAAATGAGATGTTGTAGAATTGAGTCGTAGTTTTCCTCACCGCTCATCACTGGCAGCACTGTTGGGGCGTTGGTTCTCCGGGGTCCCTGCTCATCCCCCCAGTCTCCCCGGACCCTGGAATCCACCAGCTCCCTTTGCCAGGAGGTGAGAACTTGGGAAAGCGAGGTTTCCTCTTTACCATGCAACAGCGTTTATTTTACGTTCCTATTTGTTGAATCCCATTTTTATAGGAGATTTATATCACAATAGGAGGTAAGTGTAAAGTGATCTGTTGGATTTTTCCAAGGATATTCAAACAGGAAGTGTCAGGAGAAGGAGGCAGGGAGGAAGGCAGGTAGAGATCCCCTCCTGACCTAATCTAATGGTGTTCGGTCCAGCTGCCACCTGCATGTCCCCTTCCTCACCAAACCTCTCCTGTAAGTTGCCTCCTGTCACATCCTTCCCCATTCTTTCCTGAGGTCCTGTAGCTGTGGGAGCTGCCCACTCAGCTGAGCTGCCCTCTCCAATGCTTTGAGCCAAAGTGAGCAGTAGCACCTGCAGGCTTCCTCCCCTGCGCCTTTGACTTTTGCAGAATCTGACATTGGCCAGTCACCCCTTGGAGCTCTCAGCCTCTGTCCCATGATTCTCTCTCCTCTGGGACAGGTCTTCAGCGCTCACACTTGCCATTTTCTCTGTCACTGCTTAATTCCTCCCGCAAACACTCATTTAAAGCTTCCTGTGTGCTCTCTCCCATGTTCCACCACGGAGGCCGCCTCCTCCCCCTCTGCAGGGTTGACACACCTGGTCCCCTAGCATGGACTGCTATTGAGCTTCAGGTCTGAGGTCAGCTCCCTTTAACCCCCTGCCCTCCCTGCAGGCTTCCTCCACTCTCCCTGGCTTCTCTGGGCTCCCTACTTATCCACTCACACCAGCTGTCAATCACAGAAGCCAAAAAGCCTATGGTGCAGGCTGGACCCCTCCTCTCTTCACTTCCCACAGGTGATCGCTCCCCTGAATGTGAGAATGGGTATGCAATCTGCCTGCCCATTGTAGCTGACTGTTCTCATCACAGGTCCCCCAACACCCTTGTCCTTGGGTCTTGGCAAGGGCTTATCAACTGGTCTGTCTGCCTCCTGCAAATCCTCCGCCCCATGGCACCTCTAGGCATTCACCCCAGTGACCTTCCTTTTTGAACCTCCCTCCCCTCAGCCTCAACAATAGCTACACCATTTCTTTGTGGTCTAGCTTCTTCATGGATCCCTTCAGGGTACACCTAATTCTCTATGACCCCCCACCCCTGCCTCCAGACCCAGTTAATCTCATACACATCCAGAGCTTTCTTTGCAATCTTCCAAGAATGCTTCAAACACCTCTAGCCCCAGCCTCTCCTGGGAACCTCCAGATCTGTTTCCAGCTTGGATGTCCCAAGACACCTCCAACACAAAATGCTCAGCAAACTATTCACCATCCTCCCCCACCAAAGCCTCTGTGCTCCTCCTCTCATCACCTCTGTCGCTGTCATCCAGGCCCTTGTTGGGTCTCCTGCTCTCGTTCCCATGTCCTGTCCATCACTCCCTCAGCTGCTTTCAACTTTAATGTCTCACTCACGTAGCCAACCAAGCCCAGGTGTTGGGGCCCCCTGGGCAGTACCATGGGCTCCTGTTGCTGAGGGGTTATTTCAAACCATATCACGCTGAGTTCCAGGGCCCCACCTCTACCCTGGCCTGGGAGCTGTGTGATCTGGGGGTGGGAAATATCCAAGTGACAGCTCAGGGCTGAGGTCTGCCTGCAGAGAGGGTGGGATCACCTGTGGCACCAGAGGGGCTCTCCCTGGGGAGAACAGCAAAGTGAGAAAATCAGAAAATATCAGACAAACCTTGGGCTGGAAGCATCCAGCCAAATGTTTATCAGCCAACCAGAGGAAGAGGAGGGAATATGTTTACATGTTTGCATATGCACACATACACACACATGTATATATACATGTAGGTAGACAGCCCATTGATTCCCTTAGAAAGCTCTCATTGGTTTTTGCCAAACAGGTTTATTTATCGCCCACCTATGCTTTCCCTCAACTAGCGGATGAGTGTGGTTCCAAAATGCATCTCACAGGTCACATCCTAAGGCACTCTTGGTTTGGGCTTCAGCCCCTCACGGAGTGGCTCACTGGCCCAAGGCAACATAGCCAGTTAGAAGTCACAGTGAGGCTTGAACTGGGGGCTGACTGACTCCCAACTCTAGGGATATCGTTCTCGCCCCATGCAGCCTCCCAAGTGACCTGGTTGTAGAAATCCAAAGTCAGAAAAGCCTCGCCTGTCACCGGGCCCAGCTCTAGGGACTTTCCTGAGGCAGCCGCCCTGGTGAGCATCACAGGACTGAGCTAACCAAGAGGACCAGATGCAACTGAACGGGCTGTGCTTCTCTCGGGCCTGAGCAAGGGGTCAGGAGTCTAGAGCTGTGTGTGTATGTGTGTTTCCAAGGGTGACAAGAGCACAAACTGCGACAACAATCAAGGGCTTGTCTGTGTCTCCTCCCTGGCACTTGTCCCTCTCCTCTTGGCAGACTGCCCGCACCAGGGACAGCTCTGAGGGGCCTTGGAGGCTATATCCCCTGCCTGCCGGCCAGAACATGCTATCACCCTGTCCTCACTATGGTGGCAGCAGGGACCTCAGCAATTTTTATTTTAAAAGTGATCTCAATATTAATTCCTTCTTCTCACTTTTGCCTTACTGGTTTACTCAGTGTAATGGCTGCCCTGACTTCAAGATATTTGGAGATATTTCAGCCAACACAGTCAACATGGTCCTACCTATGCCCTTGTCTCAAAATATGCTGCTGGGCCCTGGTGGTGTTGCTCAGTGGCTGAGCGTCCACCTACTGAGCACTATTCATGGGAAGACAGAATCCTGACTCCTTCTCTATACAGCATATTGGGAGTAAAAATGATGCATCCAGGTGGAAATATGATTAGGGGTTGGAAGACAGACAAGGAATGAAGAAGTCAGAAATAGACACTGAGAGAGTCACTAGCAGGCTGGCTGCAAATAATGACTCTCCAGTAGTGATAGAATAAAAAAGTGGGGGATATCTTGGGAATATTCAAGAGATAGGTGGCAACTCTTCTATGGTTTTGACTTCCCCAGCAGATTTCCACATACACACGTGTACACGCCTGTGTTTGCATGCACATACATATACACATAACTGACTGCCCTCCCTGGAAGCACAGAAGAAGAAGCCACCAGAGGAAGAAGCCACCCACCTTTGGTCCAGGTGCCAGCGCCTGTGGCTGGCCGCAGCCTATGAGATGGACAAGCCATCCACCTGATGTCCAAGGCTGCAGCCACACAGATAAGCTGCCAGTCCTGTGTTCCAGGGCGCTAGCGCCTGTGGCCAGGGAAATAGGTTCCCTCTTCTCCTACTGCAGTCATTACTTCAATATTCCCCTTCTGAATTTCTCTCCTGTGCTGCAACCCAACTCCACTTTTCATAGGAAGGATACAGAACAGAGAGAGCAGTGTTAAAAGGTTACATTTTTAAACTGGTAGGTTGATACTTAAACATATAAATGGAAAGCTACAGTCCTTAAGGTAACAAAGGCTACAAAGGACAGGGACAGCACATGACCTATTATATCCAGCAATCCATATGGGAACTGAAAACTTTGCAATGATGACAATTAGTGAAGATATGAATCAACTAAAATAGTTGACAGGGACAATTCTTCCATCTTTGAAAATATCTACATCAAATCTGTTTAAATAGATTTTCATCTGCATAATATAACACATTCTGATAAGACCACCACCAATGTGGTCAGTGTTGTGCCAATAAATGTTTAATAGCTGAGGGAACCCCCCCTCAAGTGCACAAAATTTCATGCACCGGGCTACTAGTTGATTATAAATTGCATTCAGATCCAGAGATAGAGAAGCATTGATCAAACTTTCAAACCTCAGAGGGAAGGTAGGAGAGGGTGGGGGTAAGGAGGAGAGATCAACCAAAGGACTTGTATGCATGCATATAAGCCTAACCAATGGACACAGGGAGTAGGGGTGTCTGGGAGGGTAATGGTGGGATGAGGACACATATGTAATACCTTAAGCAATAAAGAAATTAAAAAATGTTTTAATTTTTTTCAGAGAGGTTAGAGAGAGGGAGAGATATAGAAATATCAATGATGAGAGATCATTAGCGATAGGCTGTCTCCTACAGGCCCCCTATTGGGGTGGAACCCCCCAATTTAGCATGTTCTTTGACCAGGAAGCTGAAGATAGTCATTGTGGTTGGTTTGGACAACCAGGATCAGAAAGCATGGTTATGGCTGAACTGTGGGCCCTGTGGACAGAGCTGACCTTCTCTGCAGGAGGACTCACAGTTTGCCTAGAGCCCCAGGCTGCCTTCTGATGGGTGCTTTGTACACAGAGGGAAATTTTCAGAACTGCATGCAAATAAAAAGACCAGTGGCTTACACTTTTGCTTAAAAGTGTATCTGTAAGGTACTTTAGTATACTCACCACAATGATAGTACCCCAGAGGAAAATGACATACACAGAGGCAGAATTGATGATAAGCATCCACAGAATTTCAGAGGATCTGGCCAAAATTCACAACAACGGGGCAGGATATGGAATAAAAGAAATAAAATTTGATATAATGAGGGGCCTACGACATTTACAATAAATCTATCTCAAGAAATCATCTTTAGAAAGCCAAAATCAGCTTCCAAGATGTCCATATTGGATTCCTGTGTTTTAAGAAAGACTTCAAGACCTGGCCAGTTAATCAGTGGTTAGAGCTTTGGCTCCAGGAGCCAATGGTCCTTGGTTCCATTATGGTCAAGGGCAAATACCTCAGTTGTGGGTTTAATCCTAAGGCCATGTCAGGGCACATAAGGGAGGCAACCCATTGATGTGTTTCTCTCTTGAGGATCTCTCTCTCTCTCTCTCTCTCTCTCTCCAACTCCTCCTACCATTCCACTCTATATAGAAGTCAATGAGAAAAAAACAAACAAACCTTAGGTGAGGATAGAATAAGTATTCTATATATTTAAAAATATATCCAGTGACTTTTTAAAAAGAGATGAAGAAAGAGAGAGAGAGAGAGAGAGAGAGAGAGAGAGAGAGAGAGATGAGAAACATCAAGTAGCTGCATCCTGTATGCCACCTAAAGGGAATCCAGGAAGGTATATTCCCTGACTTGAATGGAACCAGTGACCTTTCAGGGCAAAGGATGGTGCCCAACCTACTGAAGTACAATGGCCAGGAAAGAGTTTATACTTTCATTATTATTTATGAACTAGAGGCCTGGTGCATGAAATCCATGCACTCAGGGGATGCCTCAGGCTGGCTTGTGCCCTCTTGCAGTCCGGGAGCCTTCCGGGGATGTCTGACTGCCCTGGAGGTGGGAGAAGCCCCCGCCACCACCACTGTACTCGCCAGTTATAAGCCCAGCTTCTGGCTGAGTGGTGCTACCCCTGTGGGAGTGGACTAACCACCAAGGGGCAGCTCTTGCACTGAGCATATGCCCCCTGGTGGTCAGTTTGTGTCATAGTGACTCCTTGGTCGATTTGCATATTAGCCTTCTATTATATAGGATTATTAAATTAATTTCCATACAACAACTCTAAAGCTACTTTACCACACCCTATATTTACCTCCTCTCTTTCATCATCTGTCTTCTACCTGCCCCATCCCTAAATGCATTTATTCATTTTCTTCCCTTACAAGATGAGTTCATATTTTTCATAATATTGTAAGCACTGTAAAGAGCAGGAGCATATTCCTTAACAAATATTGGTCTCCTTCATGATACACAGTTATTTTACATTCAACACTAATATTTATGTTAAATGTTAATTATTTTTTATTGCTGAGTAGTATTGTGTTCTGTATATGAACAGTTTAACTATTGATCTGTTTATGGTTTTTTGTTATTTCCAGGTTTGGGGTATTATAAATAAATTTTCTGGAAATGTTGCATTCAGTTATTTATATAAATGTATGCTTCACTTATTTAAATGTTACAGTGTAGGTGCGTGTTATGCTTTTGAAGATATGCAAATCTGTGATCTAAAATGGTCATTCCCTTTGCCTTCCCAGACACACACAATAATGAAAATTCTAGTTTTTCTTTATCCTTTTAAACACATGCAATGTTTAATATTTTTAAATTGTAGGCCCAAAAATCAGTATAGTGTTAACTTGTTTTGTTTTAAATCCATTTCCATAAGAAATTTTTATGGTGAGCATTTCTTTATACATTTATTTCTGCTGTCTTTATCTCTTTTGTTGAAAGATTAGGATTTAATTGATAGGAGGACAGTTCAGCATCTATGACTTCTGTATTCTCTTCACTCATTCCTTAAAGACCCAATTGGTTTATTTGCCATTGGGAACTATATGTTTTGAATACTGAAAGCAAAACAGTTTTTCTCAAACTTTATCTTATGCACAATTGAATGCCCACTTGCAAGATACACTTCTAAGTTTAATCTATGTTGCTGACATTCTCCACCATTCATTTTAAGTTAAAGCCTTCAATAGTACATTAGTGAAGTGAAGTTTTGTACTATTTGTCAATTCTCTTGGTGTAAAATACTCTCATCATGATCAGTTTCAAACTGACAAAATGATGGCACTGAACATGGGCCTGATAAGATATTTCAGTAGCAAATCATTACATATTATTTCCAACATGCTGATGCAGTAGGTGCAAATATACTCATGAACATTCACGGTAATATAATAAAATAATAGAAAGTGGCAAGTTTTAAACATTTTAAACTTTGATGTAAGTATAAGTGATTTAAAGCATACATTCAAAATATTTTTATTGATTTCAGAGAGGAAGGGAGAGGGGGAGAGAAAGAGAGAAACATCATGATAAGAAAGAATTGCTGTTAGATTGCTTCCTGCATGCAGCACAATATGAATCCAGCCCTCCACCTGAACATGTGTCCTGACCAAGAATTGATCAGTGACCTGCGGGGTCATGGTTTAACAGTCAACCACTGAACCACACCAGCTGGGCTCTTCTAAGACTTTCAGGGATCCCACTCAAGCTGTAACCAGGGCAGCAATGAGCAGTGGCAGCTCATCTAGGCTAACCCCCTGAATCTGCTGTTAAGACCTCCTTTACTCTGAATGCCCAGTGAGCTAACAGCAGCCTCACTTTGGCTCATTTATTTCCCACAATGTTTCTAGAGAGGCAAAGGAGCCACGCCTGGTCTCTGTGCTATTGCTTGTTCTATCAGAAGGCCTACATTTTTTCATTATTCCCAGCTTCAATTAACGTACCCTCAAAATCTTCTGAACTCGTGTTGTGAAATCTTTTCTAACATGAGTAATGAACTCAAACTCTACAGACGAAGCTGAGGCAGACCCGCTCTAGGCTCCTTCCTGTTGGTGAACACAGCTATGCCTGGGACATACTCTATAAAGAGAGACCAAGGCATGATTTTTCTTTGAGAACTTGAAAGAAATGTGATAGCCCTCATTCACTTCAGTGTTGTTGACTCAAATCAATCTTAACACTATTCCTTTTTTAAATTGAATTTTTTAGAGAGAGAGGGAGATGTAGAAAAATCAATGATGAGAGAGAATCATTGATCAGCTGTCTCCTGCATGCCCCCTACAGGGATGGAGCTCCCAAACCTAGGCATGTGCCCTGACCTGGAATCCAGCCAGAGACAACTTGATTCATGGGTCCACGCCCAGCCACTGAGCCATGCCATATGTGCAAACTATCTTTTTTATTATAGACTCTATTAAAAATAGTCCCAGTTTTCTCCATCCTCAATTCCCTTTGCTTCTCTCTCTCCTGACCACACCATTTTCTAGGCCCTCACCCCATTTTTGTCTATGTCCATGGACTATGCATATATGTATATCCTTTTAAAATATATTTTTATTGATTTTGGAGAGAGGCAGAGAGGGGGAGAGATAAATACATCAATGATGAGAGAGAATTACTGATGTGCTGCCTACTGCACGTCCTCACCCCCACCCAATTGAGAATTGAACCTACAACCCATGTATGTTCCCTGACCAGGAATAGTACCATGACCTCATGGATCATAGGTCAATGCTCAACCATTGAGCCATACCAGCTGGTCTATATTATTTAATATATATTTTTTTATCGTTGACAGTGTTACAGATGTCTCCCATTTTCCCCTGTGCGTATATTCCTTGGGGGATCTCTCCCAGTCCTCCCCACAGCCCTCTCCTGGGAGATCTGCCAGTCTGTTCCAGTTAACCAGGCCTCTGGTCCCATCTTATCTTTCCCTAGGTCCTCTTGCTGAACACATCACCTGTATTCACCAGTGTCATTGGCTGGGAACCTAGCCATCCTGTCGGCGTTTGAGAAAACTACATTACCCAGAAAGGAACGCCTGACGTAGGCGGAGCTAAAGGGAACTTTTGTTGTCAGGACATCCGGTTAGGGCGGGACTTCCGCCGTCCTCCTCCTGGCGGGCATTTTGACCTCTTCACTTTCTTCAAAGCTTCACAGGCCTCAGCGCACTGGTCGTGAGTAGGAGGAAGCCTAGGAGGCAGCGTTCTTGCTGTGCGGGGTGTGTCTGACGCTGGTTGGGCACCAACAGGTCGGGATTGGGGCCTCCGTGCCTCCCGGACTCTTCTCTGCCCACAGCGTTCCCGCAGCCTGACCCCGTTTAACCCCCCAGCCTTGGGGACCCGCCTCTCAGGTCCCGCCGCCCAGGAAGCCGCATCCAGAACAGTGAGTCTCTCCTGGGTGACACAGGGTGTGATGGGGGATGAGGGCCACAGGCTGCAATGCCACCTTCTAAGGACACGGTGGTGGGGCTGAGGCAGGAGGATTAGGAAAACCCGGGTCTGTTGTGGATCTAAAGGCAACAGAGAGATAAGGTGAGGTTTTGCACGAGCAGTTTTACTTTCATTTTCAGAACGCTGGGGCCATAGATGGTTGTGAAAAAAAGAGGGAATTTTCTGAGGCCGGATTCTAACTTTTCCTAACATTGCTCAGAGGAATCGACAGACTAGAAGACAGAGGACAGCAGCTGTGGACAGGAAGGGGAAGTCCTGTAAATGATAAGGGAACTGGCAGAGTGAGCACTGAGGACTGAGCCCCGAGCTAACACAGGCATCTGGAGGGCACCTGGCCTCTGGGTTGGGCAAGGGCACTGAGCAGGTGAGCCCATAGAACAGTGGTTCTCAACCTTCCTAATGCCGCGACCCTTTAATACAGTTCCTCATGTTGTGGTGAACCCCAATTTCATTGTTACAAATTGAACATAATTAAAGCATAGTGATTAATCACAAAAACAATATGTAATTATATATGTGTTTTCCCACGGTCTTAGAGGACCCCTATGAAAGAGTCCTGCGACCCCCAAAGGGGTCGGGACCCACAGGTTAAGAACCTATGCCATAGAGCCTGCTGGTAGCCAGGCTCTAAACCAGGGGTGGGCAAACTTTTTGACTGGAGGGCCACAATGGGTTCTTAAACTGGACCGGAGGGCTGGAACAAAAGCATGGATGGTGTTTGTGTGAACTAATATAAATTCAAAGTAAACATCATTACATAAAAGGGTACGGTCTTTTTTTTTTTTTTAGTTTTATTCATTTGCCCACGGCTCTCTAAACAGACCATTTTCTTTCCCTGAATTCCCGCAAGTGCAGAATCGAATGGTGTACGGGTTTGAGGAGCTTATTTCAGGGCCTCACACACTCATGGCCTCTAACAAACTGGTGTCCTGGGACTGTCAGCTGCTCTTGTAGCCATTGGACCTGGGGACTTTGACCAGACACTAAGCCCAGACTCCTAAGGGTAGGAGTAGGGCTTCATGACGTGGACCTTGTTGTCAAAAGGGAGGTCCTATAGGGTATAGGTTCCAGAATATGCAAAAGCTTAGAGTGAAGAGTGAGCTGAATCAGGAGCTGGCAGATAGGATTAAAAAAACAACACTACACTACACTACACACACACACACACACACACACATACACATACTAGAGGCCCGGTGCACCAAAATTTTTGCACTGGTGTGAGGTCCCTCAGCCCAGCCTGCTCCCATTCGCAGTCCAGGACCCCTTGGGGGATGTCAACCTGTTGACTTAGGCCCACTCCCCGGGGGATCAGGCCTCAGCTTGCAGTCAGACATCCTTCTGGCAGCCAGGGAGCCTCGGGGGATGTCCGACTAAAGGCTTAGGCCCCCAAGGGATCGGGCCTGAACCGTTAGTTGGACATTCTTAGTGCTGCCACTGAGGTGGGAGAGGCTCCTGCCACCACCACTGCGCTGGCCAGCCATGAGCCAGCTTCTGGCTGAGTGGCACTCCCCATATGGAAGTGCACTGACCACCAGGGGGCAGCTCCTGCATTGAGCGTCTTCCCCCTGGTGGCCAGTGCACATCATAGCTACCAATCAATGTGCATATTAGCCTTTTATTATTATTATATAGGATGTCCCTATTTCCCCCCTTTTGCTCTCTCTACCCAGCTCTTGCCCCCCACTTCTCTCTGGCTGTCACCATACTGTTGTCTGTGTCCATGGGTAGTGCATATATTTTCTTTGGCTAATCCCTTCTTTGAATTCACTTCTTTAAATTTTTATTTTCAGATAAGTGCTTATAACTGCACTATTATATATTTTCTATCATATCATTTAGAATTAAGATATTTTTAATTGAACCCTTGTAAATTTTAGCAAAAATTAATAAATTATGCTAGAAGCAATTAGGAGATTTTTCATGTAATGCAGATACAGTTCAATTAATATTTTATTAATTTTTAAATTTTAATATTTTAATTTGAAATAATCTCATACATGTAAAAAAAACTGTAAAATACTACAGCATATTATATGTACACTTCACCTGGGACTGTGTTTTCGCACGGTCTTAGAGGACCCCTATTCACCCAATTTCTTAGGTGTTAATAATTTAAACATAACTATTATACAGCTAACAAAATTTGGAATTTATTTTTCTTATAATCTCTTTAATGTCACTTAAATCCATTTACTTTGTTTTTGTTAATCTTCACCCAAGGATATTTTTCCATTGAATTTTAGAGAGAGTGATGGGAAAGGGAGAGACCCATTGATTGGTTGCCTCCTGCACATGCTCTGATAGGGACTGGGAATCAAGCCAGCAACTGAAGTACATGCCTTTGACTGGAATTGAACCTGAACCCTTCAGTCCACGGGCTAATGCTCTATCCACTGAGCAAAACAGGCTGCAGCTTAATTCATTTACTTTTAATCTATATGTGTCTTTATATTTAAAGTGGGTTTTGTTTTTTACTCACCCTCATAATCTGTCTTTTAATTGGTGCATTTATGCCATTGACTTTCAGAGTGCTTACTGGTAGAGTTACTACCATATAGGTGACTTCTGGGGCTTCTGGGGCCTGCCTGCGGCCTGGGATTGGATCCGATCACGGCTGGCAGACAGGTGGCTTCTGGGGTCGCACACAGGGCCTGGATGGCAGCTCGCACTGTCCTGCCCTGCCTGCAGTATGCAGATTAGCCGCCATCATTGTTGGCGGTTAATTTGCATATCACACTGATTAGCCAATGGGAAGCATAGCGAAGGTATGTACCAATTACCATGTTTGTTTATTATTAGGTAGGATGGAGAGATAGAGATAGAGAGAGAGAGAGAGAGAGAGAGAGAGAGAGACTGATTTTAGAGGTAGAAATGGAGAAAAAGAGACAGAGAAACAGTGCTGAGCAAGAAACAGGGATTGTTTGCTGCCTGCAAAACCCCAGTTATAGATCCAGCCCACAGCCCAGGCATGAGATCTCACAAATGCATGGGTCTATGCTCAACCAACTGAACTACATCATTCAGGACTGCAGATCACTTTAATACAGGGAATCATGGTCACTGTGGTAATGGTATTAGTAGCTCAGAAGGGACATTGTGAGCCTGGCTTTCTGCTGGTCCACTGTTTCTGGCAGGTGGGTACCAGAACAAAGCATAGCAATAGAAGTTGAAATGTAGAGTGTGGGGGAGAGGTAATGATTTTGCAGTGGCCAGGGCCTTTAAAAGATGAGTGGACGGACGTGAGAGGAATTGGAGGTGGGAGAGTAATTCAAACAATATGAGATTGGGTTGGTATATATTTATTTCTATAAACACTCACCAGGATAATGTGACCCTCAGTGTTCCCTGGCTAGGGGAGTAACAGTCTTGTGCATTCGCTTAGCGACTTGAATCTGAGACTCACTGGGCATGGTACAGAGGGCCTCCACAGCTGGGACTTGAGTAATGGTTAAGTGGAGAGGTGTTGGCTGTGACTGGTGAAAGGACATCAAGTGCAACAACAGGGGAGGTGGGTTCAGAGTATCTGAGATCTGACTGTGGTTCTTCATAGGTTAGATTGAAGGAAAAACAGTCATGGAGAGAGGTCTTCCTAACAGGACTGAAGGCTGCCTCTATGAGTGTGGACTATCAGAGTCAGGGCAGCACTGGATCCTGTTTGAACTTGGCAAGCATTCTCTGGACAACACATGCTGAGTAATAAGTAAGAGCGCAAGGAGATGACTATGGGGTCCGGGACTGTAGGGGTGGAGGTGTGATAGAGGCGTGGAAGATAGAGTGATGTGCACTTGGAGAGGGAGTGTGACTTCATGGCCAGAGCACCCTGACATTGACATAAGAGTGAATGAAGGGAGAGTCCATTTTGGGTGTAGTCTGGATGATATAATAAGGGTTATTTTGGGGTAATTGCCTGAAAAGAGGGGTGTTTTGGTGCTCCCTGCCAGGTTCAGGGCTTAGGTGACATTTATGTACCCACCTGCCTTTTGTTGTTGGGGGTGCACACTGATTCTTAGGAATGAGATAGCATACATCAGTGTTATCCGGGCTTGGGAATCTCCACGGGCCTGGGTAAGGGAGAAGGATAAGAGAGAAATGGATTATGGAGGTGGCAATCTATAATTTTGGAAAGTAAGGTAATTAGGAAACAACCCGTCCTCCCAAAAGCAAATTTGCATTACCTTTGAAGTTGTGCCTCTGGGAATGAAGCTGTGTGAGAGAAGTGTTCAAAGAACTATGTGCAGCAGGTAGTACAAAGCTATGAGCTCAGCACCCTGGGATTGTGGTTTGAGGGTGAAGTGTGATGCCATGTTTTTGGTGTCTTTGAGGAACAATGTGAGGGACTACAAAGGTAATGCCGGACAAGACCAATATCAAATCACTCACACTCTCTTAATGGCCAACATCTCTTCCTACCCTCTGTTCTTGACACCCACTCTACTGTCAAGAGGAAGTATGGCGTACCTGTGAATCCCATAGCTCAGTTATGTTCTATCTGCTTAACTGCCTTTATTGTGGGAAGACAAAATATCACTAGAAATATAAGATGACAGTGATTTTCATGTGATGAAGGCCTGGCATCTTCTCTGGTGTGTGGAGTGGAGAGAGCAGATTGATGTGTATGATGGAATATGACAGAGTTGGAACCTTAGGAGTGAATCTGATCCCGGGCTGTACTGTCCCCACTGTCCCCATTATGACAGTATTTGAACTTTGAGGACGTGGACATTGCCTTCTCTCAGGAGGAATGTGGGCTCCTTGATGAACCTCAGAGACTTCTCTATTGCGATGTGATGCTGGAAGTTTTTGCACTTTTATCATCTGTAGGTAAGACCTTCACATTCTCCCAATGTCCTGAGATGATGTCCTCTCTTCCTTTATTCCTCTGATGTAGCTTTCACTCTTCTACAGCCAGACCATGGGCTCTGCTAATTTTCCCAATGTCATGTCAGATGTGCTGTGGCTGCCATGGATGAGGTCTGTGGAGAGCTCTGAGCCAAGGAGTCCACAAACATCCCTAAGACCAGTTTTCTCAGACAGTGCAGGATGTGTCTGGGAGTCAGGAGTCTTATAGACAGCTTAATGGGTCCCACCTGCTGTTCCTCTCCCTGGATGGATGACTATGTCCAGATCCATGGCTTCCATTTCTACCTCCTTCCTCTAGCCAAAGGTCCTTGGTGAGTTCCTGTGCCAGGTTATGGTCTTTCCTTACATGAACCTTAAGCTGTACTTAAAGATCACACTTCAGTTGTTTGTAATATTATCTTCGGTAAATACAATTGCAAGCCAAATTGCTCTAGGCCAGTGCTGGCTGCCCATCTCTGTCATCTTTTATTAATACTTGGAATATTTCTGTTTTATTTGTAGAGAGGAATGTGCAGGATGAACCCTGATATTTTTTTACAGGGTGAACATGCAGGATGGTCTCAGAAGAGGCCTGGCCCTGTTGAATTGCCACTGTGGGCTAGATATGATGTAAGTAAGGGTGGTGTTTAGATGATACCAAGCACCTGCTCATTTCCAACAGTGTTTAGGTGAAAGTACCATGGGCAGTAGCACATTTCTACCTTTTCTTTTCCAACTTGACACTGTGCTAACTTGTCATTTCACCTGTGACTTCCTGGCCTTTGACTACCTTCAACTGTGTGGCCTTTTTGCATCACCTGTTCCTCTGCATTGCTCCATCTTCAGTATTCTCTAACATTGACCTGTACATGTGTTATGAGATGCACCTACAAGCTTAAATAATTCTTGAACATCAGCTACTAATTTATTGAATAGTAGAGGCCCGGTGCATGAAATTTGTCCATGGGTAGGGTCCCTAGGCCAGGCCGGCGATCAGGGCCTATCAGATTCCCTGCCTCCCCACCTCTTCCATCCCTCGCCACACGGGTGCTGCCACTGCATAGTTCCCCCCTCCTTGCCGCCACCGCATGGTTCCCCCCCACCTCCCCGTCTCCTCCTTCCCTTGTACCCCACGCCCTGCTGCTGCCATTGGTCACCCACCATGTTCCGCAGCGCTCCCTGGTGGTCAGTGCATGTCATAGCGAGCGATCGTTCTCCAGGTGGAACTCCTAAAGGGTCACTTTGCATATTACCCTTTTATATATATAGATAGATTACTTGGCATGAGACATAACCATATTTGAGCACAGCTTTCCATGTCACCTGCAGACAAACAATGCTCAACTCTGTTAGCAGAAGAATGAGCTGAAGATCCTGCTTCTCTTCCACGTGGTGCTTACTGCATGTGTCATATTTTGTTTGAGATCTTCCTTGTTTTGTGATCTTCAGTAGCCCAGACCTTCATGGGAGTAACTTATAATCCTTCCTATAGATCTTTTGTTGTGAGTCAATTGCATGGAACCGTGTTATGTGCAACACACTTTTGTAAAGGGACTTCCACCTGTCACCACAGGCAGCATTCAGTTCCTCACCATTTTTCTATTTTCACTTTGTTGGCATCAAACGGATGATGAGGAGACCAATTCTGAGCGGAGTGTATATGTACCAGGAGAGTCATGTCAGGGCTTTTAAGACAGCCCCAGCAACTCAGAAGACACATCGTTTTCTCAGTCTTAAAAGATATTTTGGACCTGACTGAGTTACAAGCAGTATATTTTGAGCAGAGAGCCTTCATCCATAACATATATGTGCGAGAGACTTCTGTTTCATTGCAAACCCTCACCAGCAACAGAGAGATGCCAGTGGACAGAAGCCCTGGAAAGAAGATATGGACAGGGCCTCACTTGTGTCCCAGTGCAGCTTTTACTTAATATGGGCGCCTTCAACCATTAGGGAGGTTGGGAAAGACTTGCCAGCCATCTGAGACATTCTCCAGCACCAGGCCACTTTTAACACTGGGTAGTGAGATTTCACAAGAATTTCTCAGTGGAAGAAGTCATGACTAGTGGGCTGAATGTGAAA
Source organism: Myotis yumanensis (assembly GCF_028538775.1). Classification (NCBI taxonomy): domain Eukaryota; kingdom Metazoa; phylum Chordata; class Mammalia; order Chiroptera; family Vespertilionidae; genus Myotis; species Myotis yumanensis. The sequence continues at coordinate 17,430,591 of NW_027223771.1, read as the reverse complement.
AAGATGCCAGCCACAACCAGAAAGTTGTTCAACATCAGGTTGTCTGCTCCAGAGTAGTGATTTATAATTGTAAAAAATGTGGAAAAGCTTTTAGAAAAATCTTTATCCTCATTCATCATAGAAACGTTTACACTGTAGAAAAGCAATATGAGTATAGTGGTCGTGGGATGTCGTCATCCTGAGGTCCAAACTCATTCAACAACACCCTAGGGATAGGACCAATCAAGTACCTGAAAGGAATTGTTAATGGGAGTATGTACCACAGCCAACTCATGACGGCAACGCCGCCAAGGTGGATACTTCAGAAATAGCCTGTATTCATTGTACAAACATGGAGGCAACTTGGGTGGGATGTCCTGAGAGAGGGTACGGGTGATGTCAGGCAGGCCATATATAGTAAGGAACCATTCTCGTCAGATCCACCCCTCATGCTCTTCGGGATCTCCAACTCTGCTAATGCCATGGGTATACCTTGGTGAAGGTTCTACAGTAAGACAGTTATTCCAATATTTAATGGCTGTAAAACATATGGGGACCCTGGTTGACCTTCTCTCATATCTATAATCTCCCACCCAATGAGTAAGATAATCTGCACTTGGGTGGCCCATGATATCTGTATCATTAACAAAAACAGGAACGCTGGGGTCATCCCAAGTAATGGCCATGAGAAAGGGCGGATCTGGAATGTATGCCCAGTATGGAATCTGAGCATCACAGACCTGAACAGCCATAATTGACAGCATGGCTAGAAACAAAGTCTCAGCACTTCGTTGTGCTCCTTGATGAACGACCATGGCCTTGGCCTCCGTTTTCAGCTTCTTCAACTATCTCCAAGTTGGTGGAGATGTCCTCCGAGTTGTCTGTGATCTCCATGGCAGGGATGGCAGCATGGGCGCTAGTGGACCAATTCGTAGCCTCTTGAATGGTGGAGTGACTTCTTGTTCCACTTCGTCCTCCATTTTGACCTTGAAAGGGCTGGACACAGCGGCTGGGGATCCAACGGGGCTCAGAGTCCCCTTCAGGAAATACACAAACAGACCCCCGAGCCCATATCAGAACAGGGCTGGGGCCATGCCATTGTCCTGTAAGTAAGTCTTTCCACTGTACCCAAGGGTGGGATCTGGACAATGAGGACCACTGTTGCTCCGCAGCGGTTTTGCCCTGAGCATCACCATTGAAAAAATTATGGGAATAAAGAGCTCTGTTAAGTAAGTTAGCAGGGGTATCTACATACTCCCCCTTCCTTATTTTTTCAATTTGCCTTTTTAAGGTCTGATGAGCTCGCTCAACTATTCCCTGCCCTTGAGGATTGCATGAGATGCCTGTTTTATGCTGGATTTGAAAAGTATCACAAAACTTCTGGAATGCCGTACTTGTGTAGGCTGGACCATTGTCAGTTTTACTGGTATGGGGGATGCCTAGGAAAGTAAAAGCTTGCAAACAGTAAGCAATAACATTTTTAGCGGCTTCTCCTGTACGAGGGGATGCAAAAATAAAACCAGGAAGTGTCAATAGAAACATGGACATAAGCTTGTTTTCTGAAAGATGGAATATGGGTTATGTCCATCTGCCATAGTTGGCCTGGTTTGTAGCCTCGCGGATTGACTCCTTCTGTAGGAGGAATGAATGTGGTTAGAGGGCATTGAGGACAGAGTTTTACAATTTGCTGAGCCTGTTCCTATGTGATTCGAAACTGCTGATGTAGGCCAGTGGCATTTTGATGATGGAGAGAATGTGAGGCTTTGGCTGCATCTAAAGGAGATAATGTGAGATAGGAAGGTTTAGTAAGTTGATCAGCATAAGTACTTCCCGCAGAGAGAGATCCAGGTAAATCTGTATGAGCTCATATATGGCCAAAGAAACAAGGGTGAGAACATTTCCTGAGTAAAGCTTGTACCTGTAGTAAGAGAATAATCACTTCAGATTAGCCAGTGTCATGTAAATTGGCAGTTTCTAAGTGAATCATAATATTTACAATATAAGGAGAGTCTGAGTAAAGATTAAAAGATTGAGTGGAAAGTTTGCATAACTCTTGATATACTGCTTCGAGCTCCACGCGTTGTGCTGAAGTGTGGTTAGTCTGAAAAACAAAGGGTTGATTATTGATAACTAGGGCAGCTGTGCCATTATTAGAACCATCAGTAAACCCAAGAACTGCATGAGAAATTGGTTGAGTCTTGACTACCTTGGGGAAAATGAAGGAATGCTCTGTAAAAAATTGTATGAGTTTATTAGATGGGTAATGAGAGTCTACTGTACCGTGATAGCCCAGGAAGGAAAGAGGCCATTTATCATCCATATGAAATAGCCATTGCCTTTGTTGAGCCTTATAGGGTACCACAATGGTATGGGGCTCTTGACCAAAAAGTTCCAAAGATCTGAGACATCCTGCAAAAATAAGATCTGCTACTGCTTCTGAGTAAGGATAAACTACCTTTTTTGGGGAGGAGTGCAGATGAATCCACTCCAAAGGTCCCTGTTGCCATAAGAGGCACAGGATACACTGGCGTAGCCAATACTAAATACAGCCATGGCTGTGAGTAATCAATTTTTTGTACAAATTGTTCCTTTAAGGCAGCTTCTATGTGGGAGATAGCTTGCGAGCTGCAGGAGTAAGCTGATGAGGGGAGAGCGGGTCACTATCCCCACGAAGAATATCAAATAAAGGTTTAAGGTCATTAGTAGTTATGCCTAAAGTTGGCCTAATCCAGTTGACATCCCCCCAAAATTTTTGAAAATCATTTAAAGTCTCTAGTTTGTCTATCCTGAGTTGAATCTTTTGAGGTCGAATTTTTCTTCCTTCTATGATATGTCCAAGATATAGGTAAGGGTCTCGTCTTTGAACTTTTTCAGGTGCAATAATTAACCCAAATTTAAGAAGAGCCTGTTGTAAGTCATCATACACTTGTTCTAATTGACATTCTGTATAGTGAGCTAAAAGGATGTCATCCATAAAGTGTATGATATAAGCCTGCAGATGTTTCTCTCAAACTCCGCTAATTGCCTAACAAACTTTTGACACAGGGTAGGCCAATTATCCATTCCCTGAGGCAATACCTTCCAATGATAGCAGCACATGGGTTCCTGAAAATTAGTAGATGGGACACTGAATGCAAATCGTTTGCAATCAGAGGGATCCAGAGGAATAGTGAAAAAACAATATTTTAAATCTAGTACTAATAGCTTCATCCCATTAGGGATTGCTACAAAGGGAGACCAGGCTGTAAAGGTCCCATAATTTCCATAGTCTTGTTTATTGCCCTTAAATCCTGTAAAAGGCGCCAATTTCCTGATTTCCTTTTTTATGATAAAAATAGGAGTATTCCAAGGACTGGTAGTCTCTTCTATATGCCCTAGCTGGAGTTGTTCCTGTACCAACTCGTGAGCAGCTTACATTTTTTCTTTGGAAAGGGGCCACTGCTATACCCATACAGGGTCATCTGACTTTTAAGATACCTTGTCAGCTATGTGGATAACAGGAGAAACAATGACCACCCCCAAAAATTTCCCTGCGCTGGGGTGGTAACAAGAGCATCACCCAGGGCAGAGAGAATGTCTCGTCCCCATAAATTCACATGGATCGCTGGCAAGATATATGGCTGAAATAACCCAGAGTGACCTTCATTGTCTTGACACTTTAACATTTGTGAACTCTGTAAAGGAGAGTTGGTCTGACCTATTCCTTGAAGTTGTGTCATAGCTTCTCTTTAGGGCCACTGTTTAGGCCAGTGAGCTAAGCTTATGACAGAAATATCTGTTCCTGTATCTAAAATCTCTGTAAATATTTTCCCTTGTATAAGTAAGGTTCTCTCAGGCCTTGAATGAGAAATGGCTTGTACCCAATATGCCTTGTCCAAGGGGCCAAAACCCCTGGCTCCCTGAGACTCTGGAAAGTAGATTGCCTGTGGCAGGCAGAGGGAGCAAAATCAATTGAGCAATTTTCATGTCTGAGGTGATGGTGATATCTCTGGGGGCAGAGACCATAATTTTAATTTCCCCCTCATAATCTGCATCAATTACTCCTGGAAAAATTTGTAATTTTTTCATAGTTAAGCTGCTTCTACTTAGTAAAAGGCCAAACATCCCTTTAGGAGTAGGTCCATACACTCCTGTAGGGATGGCCTGTGGTCCCAATTCTGGAGTTAATACATATCGCCCTATGGATCCAAGGTCCAACCCGGTGCTTCCGGGGGTTGCTCGGAATAACTCTTGTATCGTTTTGCTCCCTGGGGCAGGCTGGGTGCTGTGCAGCCAGCTGGCCTTGAGACAGCACAAGGACAGGAGGGTAAACAGACAATGCCCCTATTATTTGCCAGGGCTGGGCTGGACCATACTGAGCACAGGCTGTTTTTAACTCCTTCAAGGTTTTAGAAGGAAGCGGGTCCTAAGTACACTCATGGTGTCCCATGTTAGGGTTCACCTGTTCCATAACAGGGAAGGTGTGAATGTCCAATTCTTCACCACACTTTCGTGCCTCCTGCAAAGCCATCTGTAGAGGGGAAAGTGGAACTGGTGCTGCACAAGGCAGAGGAGAGCGGTGGGAACGGCCCCTGCGGCTTCTCTTTTTCTTACCAAGAAGCTTTAATTCTTCTAAAGAGTGTTCTAACACATCCTCCATATCAATACCCTCTACAGTTCCAGCAGAAAAATATTCTTCCTCCTCTTTTGCCTGAACACCTGTATCATCATCATGATAAGGGGCAGCCGCTTCCTCAAGATCCTCCTCATCTTGAGGATTTAATTTGTCTTTAAAATTTATATTATTCCTTTTTAATAAACTGTCTTTTTCAGACCCCTGTTTTGTGCCATCACACTGCTTCTCCTTTTTTCCTGGCTTAAGAGACGGTTGATTATGGTCATGCCTGGGGTCTAAACAATCCCGTATCAAATTCCATAAGGAAAATGCATCAACCGGGGTCTTACTTGGCCCAAGGGCTTTATAATGATTGCACATTTGTTCTCCAATTTTCTGCCATGTTTCTAAGTTAACGGTTCCTTCCTCAGGAAACCAAGGGCAGACCTCCGGGATGAATTTTAAAAAAATTTCTACTTCTTGTCCTTAACCTTAGTTCCTTTACTGTTGAGCATAGACTTTAACATTTTCCCATAAGGGGCATTTTCCCGAGATTTTAACTGTCCCATGCTTTACTCCGGACTATCAAAAAAATTGCTCCTCCCTTACCTTAATGAGTGCACTCTTTATCCGGAGGAGTTCCTCCCCGTCTGCTTCCCAAGTCCTCAGTTCCCTGATGTCCGGGCGCCAATTTGTCAGGGCCATCCTGACAGGTTGAACCAGGCTGAGGTAGGGAGGTGGGAATTGAGCAAAGAAAGAAAGACAGGAGAGCGGGATTGGGAGGACTGCAGCTCAATTGAGGAACTGCAGCAAGTTTATTAAGCACGCAATGCCTTTTATACACAAGACACTGAATAGGAGGTCTGTCAAGAGGAATGTATTCTTAGTTCATTTTAATCTCTAAGGGAGAGATAGAGTAGAAGGACAAATTCTCGGTACAGCAAATCTCAGAAAATAGTTACAGACTTCTTGATAAACCATGAAAGGCTGTTCTCATTCTACAAAGGTTGCTCTCATTCTACTGATAACTGCCATCCAAACAAGTCTGGGAAAACTGTGTGGGTAAGGGTCCCAGCCTTGCTAGCCCCTTCAGGTGCAAGATCCATGTCAGCTTACACCCGGTCTCCAACAGATATTTATCAATCTAAGGGAACAAAATGGTCCTCTTCTTTCCTTATTGGGAAAACATCCACCATGGCCTGGGCAGTGAGGCTTAATGGTAAGAGAGTCAGCCTACACACATGAAGGGTGGAGAATTAAATTCTTTGTCAAGGACAAGTACCTGGGTTCAAGGTTTAATACATGGAAACTATTGGGGGCTCATGCAGGTGAAATCCAGTTGATGTGTGTCTCTTCTAAGTTTCTCTCTCTCTCCATCCCCACTCTTCCACTCTGAATAATAATCAGTGGGAAAATATCCTCCTGTGAGGATTATGAAAAACAAAAATAGAACCATCTACCACCGCTACAACAACAAGGGGCTTCTGCCTGCACAGCCCACTCCTCCTTATGCTCTCTTGCCTTTTTTTGGGATGTTCCCACTGCAGCTTGGACAAAATATTTTTTTAATTTTGCATTGCTTAGAGTATTATATATGTCTCCTTTGGTTTTTCTCCCCTTGACCTTCCCCTGGCCTCCCATACCCCCCAGTGTCTTGTGTCCATTGGTTATGCTTATATGCATGCCAGAAGTCCTTCAGTTGTTCTCTTATAGCCCTCCCCCACCCCCGAACCTTCTCCAGCCTTCCCGCTGTAGTTTGACAGTCTGTTCAATGTTGCTCTGTCTCTGTATCTATTTTTGTTCATCAGTTTATAATGGTCTTAATTAACTATAAATGAGTGACACCATGTGATATTTTTATTTCATTGATTGGCTTATTTCACTTATCATAATGCTCTCCAGTTCCATCCATGCTGTTGCAAATGATAAGAATTCCTTTTTTTCAGCACCATAGTATTCCATCATGTAGATGTACCAGTTTTCAAATCCATTCATCTGCTGATGGGCACTTAGGCTGTTTCCAGATCTTAGCTATGGTAAACTGTGCTGCTATGAACATAGGGGTGCATATATCCTTTCTGATTGGTGTTTCTTTTTTTCTGGGTATATATTCCTAGAAGTGGGATCACTGGGTCAAATAGAGTTCCATTTTTAACACTACGGTGTCGGGTGAATTTCCCGCCAAAATATAAGATGGCGCGGGCAATTATTTAGGTTTCCCGAGCAAAATCAGAGTTAGTTTAAAATGCCTATATCTTTTGAAGTATGGGTTCGATTGAAATGAAATTTTCGGTTTCTTGTGTAAAAAATGAAAATTTATTCAATCACAGACATTTTTTTATCTATTCAGTACATAAATAATTCGATATATATAAACTAAATACGAAAAACCCAAAAAATACTTATTACCTAAAAATATACACATATTTTTAAAGTTTAAAATAAAATTTTCATAATAAATCAAAACAAATAGAAATTAATAGTTTTTTAGCGTATGATATTTTTCAAAACACGCCCCTTTATGTAGAGGTATATTGCAAAATTTGCACATGTAGCGTGTCTCACTGCGCAATTTATGAACGGAACATACGCGACACCTTCTCAAAATGTTTTTCTTTTATTAATTATTTTCTTTAATTATTATGCGAACACTTTGCGGAACGATTTTATTTTATTTGGTTAAAAAATTCTATATGAATGTCTTTATCACAATTTATTTAAATATTTAAACACGTAATAATATTCACAAAACTCAAAACTAAAGACGTCCGGACACAAGAAGTATTTCTCAATAACTATTCTCTTTGCATGGTGAGATATCCAGGGATATCGGTTATAAAATGAGAAAACAATACATTGGTACCCTAACGGTATTGTACTCGACCAGCGCCATAAAGTGTTCTCTACTTACAAGGGATTTTTATGATACCTATTACCCCAATGGGTATGAAACGGTTCGCATACGCAGGTAGGTATCTTTGTGAACGGCAAACAAACAAATATTTGGTAATACGCAGTTACAATCGGCCCGAGTTTACACGTTTCCCGTACTCCACCGCAAATCTATATGAACCGAGTTAAGACGGCTCCCGCAGAGTACGCGCAATTCACGTCAGCCGACTTAACTCGTTTCCCGCAATCCAAGTGTTAACTTTTTGAGGAAACTCCATACTGCAGTCTTCCATAGTGGCTGCATCAGTCTGCAGCAGTGCATGAATGTTCCTTTTTCTTCGCATCCTCGCCAGCACTTGTTGTTTGTTGATGATAGCCATTCTGACAGGTGTGAGATGGTACCTCATTGTTGTGTTGATTTGCATTTCTCAGATGATTAGTGACTTTGAGCATGTTTTCATATGTCTCTTGGCTTTCTGAATGTCCTCTTTTGAAAAGTGTCTATTTAGGTCAGTACACATCATAGCAACTGGTCGTTCCGCCATTCAGTCGATTTGCATGTTAGCCTTTTATTATATAGGATATTTTATTTTATTTTTTCAATATATTTTATTGATTTTTTAGAGGGAGGAAGGGCAAAAGATTGAGAGTTAGAAATGATAAGCTGTCTCCTGCACACCTCCTACTGGGGGTGTGCCCGCAACCAAGGTATATGCCCTTAACCGGAATCGAACCTGAGACCCTTCAGTCCGCAGGCTGACACTCCATCTACTGAGCAAAATACACACACATACAGACACACACACACACGCGCGCGCGCACATGCCCAAGTGGAAGTGAGAAAATGCGCAATTAGCTAAATAGGGACTCTAGGCAGCACCCACATTTAGGGATATATTTTGTGCAGTGCTTGGTGAGTGTGGCCATTCATTTTATATCCACGGAATCAATGGAACTATGAGGGGAAGGAAGGAAGGATAGGAGAACCCACGGGAGAAATGGCCATTTAGGTTTGAAGGTTAAGAATGTCCCAATGGCCCTAACCGGTTTGGCTCAGTGGATAGAGCATCGGCTTGCAGACTCAAGAATGTCCCAATGATGGACTCCTGGCTACCTCTCCCTGCTCTGCTTCGCTCCCCAGCTTCTCCTCAGGCACCACAATCTGTGCCTCTCTCCCTGCTCCAAAGCCCCAACTGAGTGTTTGCAATAGAAAAGTCCTGTGTTCTGCCTTTAGAGAATAAAAACAAAAGCAAAACAATGAAACTGCTCTTTTGCATCTTCCTCCAGCACCGTGCTGTTTGGCCAGTTTTCATGGGGCAGCCTTTCGGCGCTTTTATCTTGATTTGTTGATGATTGCCATTCTGACAGGTGTGAGATGGTACCTCGTTGTTTTGATTTGCCTTTCTCAGATGATTAGTGACTTTGAGCATGTATGTTGAAACTGGCTCCAGTTTCCCCAGAAGCCAGCTGCCCTGTGGCTTTTCCTGTACACAGTTGGATGTTACCCACTTCTTGAAGGGATGCAGCTTTGGTGCAACACAGCTTTCTCCTCACCATTTTGGCCCAGTGGCTGGCTGTCCCTCTCAAGCTCACTTCCCAGTTCTTGCTGTAGTCCAGGCATCCTCTGCCCTTCCTTCTTGTAAAATGTCTGCTCAGGTGCATGTAATTTGTTAATACCAGGAGGATATTCTTTGATTTAGTTGTATTTCCAGTCTGGCTCAAGACAAGATGCACAATACATCTGCCTATTAGGCCCCCATTTATTTTATTTATTTATTTGTATTACTTTCTGATCCTTGCTGTTAAAACCAGCCAGACTGACCTCCCTACAGCTTGTATATGCACAGGGCAGGCTTCCACCTGGAGCCTGCCACCACTTCCCAGAATTCCTCAGTGAAGACCCCACTGACTAACGCTGGTTTCACCTCCCCCCATAGCTGCTGGTCCATTCTCTGTGGACTGTCCTCCACTAGATGCCAGTTCCCAAGGACAGGGGACTCTGTATTTGGGGCATCTGAAAAAGTTGGGCTCAACAGTATCCACAGCCTCAACACATGGCTGCCGAGCCTCCATCCAACGGGATTCAAGTTCTCATCCCTACAGCCTTCCCTCAGCCCACCCACTCAAGGAACCTGGCCCATGAGCTGGCAGGAACACGTTCATAGGCACACAACCTCTCTGCCCCTCAACCAGACACCCCAGCAGCACACTATTCTCCAGAATCCAGGAACTAACGCCTCATTGCAGGTCTCCCATGCACAGGCAAAACGTAGGGAGGGGCACACTGTCCACAACTCATCCTCCAAATGTGGAATTATATGAAGACCAAGCCAATCCTTCTGAAAATGCTTGTACTGCAGAATGTTCTCACCACTGACAATACACACTACCATATCCTGGAGAACCCATGCTATCTCCAGGACCGGCTGGGTGAGGAGTGGGGGAGAGTCGTGCTTTAATTTTAATAAAATTAAAGTGAAAAATAATCTCTAAAGTGAAAATGAGACTTAAACACCAGTGGGTCTCAGGGGTGTGAGTGGGTTGGCTGGAGGCAGAACTTTCTAAATCTGAACTGATTTGGGGACCTGTAGCATCAGGGGGCTTCTCTCAGATACAGAACTAACTTCATGTGCAGCAGGCCAGGTGCCCGGGGGTGGGGAAGAGCAGGCTCGAGAGACCTCTGGATGGACAGAAGACCCCTGGCCAGCTCATCCTAGGCAGACACAGAACCCAAATCCCTCCCAGTGCCTTGCCTGGGCCTCCTCTCTGCCAAACCCTGGGAAAGATACAGTGTACCCAGCTGCAGTGGGAGCATCTGAGGCAAAGGCTGAAAAGTGAGCAGGACACCAGGGTGAATGTTTGAGGTTTTTGGTAATCCTCATCTGAGGATATTTTTCCATGGATTTTGAGAGAGAGTGCAAGGGAGGGGAGAAAGGAAGAAAGAGATTGAGGGGGACATCAATGTGAGAGAGAAGAAAAAAATTAGATGCCTCCTACATAGCACAACATGTCCTGGGACAAACAGGCAAATTAGAACCACAAAGTCATGCAGTCTTTATTTCAAGGCCATGAGCAGCAATGCACTATAAGCCAATTGGTCAAAGAGTGATTTCCTGGCATGATGCTGTCCCTCCTAAAGCAAGAAAGTTTGGGAACCACACCATATCTGTTAACTCTATGATGATGGATCATAATTGTGCTTAACAATCATCCCTGGAGTTGAATATAACCAAAATAATTAAAAGTACAAAAGAAAAACACCTTTACTAAAAGATCATAAACCAGACAGAGGACAGCAAGTGGTTCGCAGGTTGGTGAATCAACACCTGGAACAATTCATCACAGCATAATGTGAGAAGCACATATCCCTGAAAGAGGCAGCACTTCTTAGTTGAGGACGGGTGCCCTGGATGAGTCCTGGGTCAGGTGCATTACCTCCACAGAGATAAAGGAATGAAGATCCTGTCAGGAGCTGGAATAATCATAATGTTCTCAAGCACAAGAGAGAACACAGAATACATTTCCCCTGAACACAAAAGGGTTGGGACTGATACACAGTCTTCAGGTGAGCCAGGTGGTAGAGGGCAAATCTCTTCAGCCACAAATCAATCGGGTAGAAGATCTGTGCATGTTACCATTGCAATGCACTCCTTCAAGCCTCAGTTGTATTGGAAACTTATGTGGAATCTAGTACAGTGTATGTCCCATTAAAAGGGTTTAAATTCCGGAAAATAGTTCCCAAATAGTGGCCTTCAGTGTTATTATTCAAGTGAATAAAATAAAACATTCTGTGCAAATTTAACACTTCTCTCCACTGTGACCTCTCAGATGTTTAATAAGACTAGATTTTTCTCAAAAACACTTCCCACATTCAGTACAATCATATGGCTTCTTTCCAGTGTGAACTCTCTGGTGTTTAATGAGTTTAATTCTTTCACTGAAGGACTTCTCACATTCAGTACAGTGATATGGCTTCTCTGCAGTGTGAACTCTCAGATGGCTAATAAGGTTAGATTTTTGGCTAAGAGACTTCCCACATTCAGTACACTCATAGGGCTTCTCTCCGGTGTGAACTCTCTGGTGTTTAATGAGTGTGCTCCTCACACGGAAGGATTTCCCACATTCAGTACATTCATATGGCTTCTCTCCAGTATGAACTCTCTGGTGTTTAATGAGTGTACTTCTTTCATTGAAGAACTTTCCACATTCAGTACACTCATATGGCTTCTCTCCAGTGTGAACTCTCTGGTGTTTAATGAGTGTACTTCTTTCACTGAAGAACTTTCCACATTCAGTACATTCATATGGCTTCTCTCCAGTGTGAACTCTGAGATGTCTAATAAGGCTAGATTTTTGGCTAAAAGACTTCCCACATTCAGTACACTCATGTGGGTTCTCTCCACTGTGAACTCTCAGATGTTTAATAAGCTTAGGTTTTTCAGAAAAAGACTTTCCACACTCAATACACGCATACGGCTTCTCTCCAGTGTGAACTCTCAGATGATTAATAAGCTCAGATTTTTTGCGAAAAGACTTCCAACATTCAGTACACGCATATGGCTTCTCTCCAGTGTGAACACTCTGGTGTTTAATGAGTGTACTTCTTTCACTGAAGAATTTTCCACATTCAGTACATTCATATGGCTTCTCTCCAGTGTGAACTCTGAGATGTCTAATAAGGTTAGATTTTTGGCTAAAAGACTTCCCACATTCAGTACACTCATATGGCTTCTCTCCAGCATGAACTCTCTGGTGTTTAATGAGTGTACCTCTTTCACTGAAGGACTTTCCACATTCAGTACACTCATACGGCTTCTCTCCAGTGTGAACTCTGAGGTGTACAGTGAGGTGAGCCCTTCGATGAAAGGACTTCCCACATTCACTACACAGATAGGGCTGTTCGCTAGGGTGAACTCTCTTATATCCAATGATGTTAAAGATTTGCCTAAAAACTTTCCTACATTTGTTACACTCATAAATCATTTCTCCAGAATATGCACCCTGACATTGAACAACTTTCAGGTTGTGGCTGGCAGCATTTTCACAGTCACCCCACTGGTGATGACTTTTTTTATCAAGAAATTCCTGTGAAATCTCACTGCCAAAGGGTAGCTCCTCAGTTTTGAGAATGGCCTGGTGCTGGGGAAGCTCTGAGTTGCATTGCAAGTCTTCCCCAACCTCCCTGCTGGTTGAAGGCACCGAAGATAAGTAGACGCTGCACCTGCTCACATAGGATGCCCTGACCATAGCTTGTTTCCAGGGCTCCTCCCCACATTCATTCCTCTGTTCCTGGTGAGGATTTGCACTAAAATAGAAGTCTCCAAGACATGCATCAGTACAGAGGGCTTTCTGATCAAAGTATGCTGCATGTGACCCAGTCAGGTGAAAAATATGTTGTAACACAGAGAAACAGCGCTTACACAGATGGGTCTTCTGGGTATCTGCAGCTTTCTTAGATGCCCTTACTTGTGACTCTCCTCGTCTAGATACACTGTCATCAGAACAGGCCTCCTCATCTTCCATTTTATGCCAACAACCTGAAAAGTGAGAAATGGTGAGGAAATGAATGTTGAATGTGGTGACAGGGGGAAGTCTGGTTACAAGAGTGTGTTACACACACAAATTGGTTCCATGCAATTGTCTGAAAATATGAGATGTGCAGGAAGGATTAACAAGAGGCTCTTGTGACTTTCTGGGCTAATGAAGATCACAAAATAGGAAGGCCTCAGCAGAAATATGACACAAACATGGCAGGCACCACATGGATTAGAATATGGATCTCCAGCTAATCTTTCAACTAACAAAATTCAGCACAGCTTGCCTGCTGGGGACTGGGACGAGCTGTGCAAGGTTTTGGCTCCATCTTATTCCAAGTAAAATTCAATAAAAGAGTAGCTGGTTTTGAGGATTACTTAGCACGTATGTGCATGTCATAACACATGTGCAAGTCAATGTTGCAGAATACTGTAGTGGCACCAATGCAGAGAAATAGGTGGTGAAGAAGTGAGCAGTCAGCACTTGGCCAGAGCAACACAGCTTGCTATATTATTCAGGGAAGAAAATATAACAAAGAATTGAATGGGGGCCTTACAAGAACAGCCCATGGTTCATGTAAATAAAGACCATAACATGACACAAGCTGCCACAAAGAACCCTTACCTAGAGAAAGAGTGCAGAAGTTGAAGCCATGCATGCGGACACTGTAAGCCTCCCATGAAGAGAAAGTGCAAGCTGGGACCCATTAAGCTCAATGCAAAACTCCTGACTCCCTAACACTTCTTGCACTTTTTGAGGTTATGGGTGTTAGTGATGTTCGTGGAGTCCTTTGCTCAGGGTTCCCCATCCAGCTCATCCCTGGAAGCCACAGCACGTTTGACAGGAAAGCGGGAAAAATTAGCAGAGGCAATGTTCTGGCTGTGGGAGAGGGAAAGCTACGGCTGAGGAATAAAGGAAGAGAGGGCATCACCTCAGGACACTGGGAGAATGTGAAGGTCTTACCTACAGATGATACAAGGGCAAAAACTTCCTGCATCACATCACAGTACAGAAGTCTCTGAGCCTCATCAAGGAGCCCCCACTCCTCCTGAGAGAAGGCAATGGCCACGTCCTCAAAGTTTACATCCTGTCATAATGGGGACAGTACAGCCCATGATCAGATTCACTCCTAAGATTGTAAGTCTGTCATACTCGCTACCCTCCACACCCATCGCTCTTTTCACACTACACATCAGAGAAAATACCAGGTCTTCATCCCATGAAAGCCACTGTCTTCTTATTTTCCTGCTGCTATTTTTCTTCCCACAACAACTAAGACAGTTGAGCAGATAGAAGATACCTGAGCTCTGGACCTCCCATGTATGCCACACTGCCTCTTATAATACAGTGGGAGTCAAAAGCATAGGCTAGAGAGGGATGTTGATCATAGAGAGAGTGTGAGTGATTTGATACTGATCTTCTCAGGAAATAGCCTTAATGTCCCTACGATTGTTCTTCTAAGACACCAAAAACATGGCATCACAAATCACCCTCTTGACCCCAATCCCAGGGTGTTGAGGCCATCACTTTTCACAATCTACTGCACATAGTTCCTTGAGCAACACTTCTCTCACACAGCTTCATTCCCAGAGGCACAACTTCAAAGGTAATTCAAATATATCTTGGCATGGTTAAATTTTTTTCCTAATCACCATCTTTTCCAAAAATATAGTTCACCACCTCCATAATCTAGTTCTCTCTTTCCCTTCTACCTTACCCATGCCAGTGGAGATTTACAAGACTGGGTAACACTGATGAATGCTACCTCATTCCCATCAACCAGTGTGTCAGAAATCCTATCTTCCCTAAACCAATGACACTTGGGAGTAAATGCTTTGCATTTGCCTCCCTAAAGAAAGGTTAAATCGTTTATGTCAATCTGATTAGTGTCATTTGTTGTCCACACCCAGGGACAAATTAAGTTAGAAAATAAGCCTTATTTTGATAGTTCTTTTATTCAGGAGGAGCCAACCCGGTCCCTCCCTGCAACATGAATGATAAAATGTATGTTAAGGAATTTTAAAATTGCTCAAACCTCGCTGCCTTGGGTCTAGTTCTGCGTGTGTAAGAAGGGACAGAGTAAAGTTTAGTAGCAGGCCAGAAGAAGCTGGCAAGGCCATCCAAACCACCCAGCCGCTAATGGCCAGAGCCACCTGAGGCAGACCTCCTCGGACTAGCAACAGCTGACTCTGACTAGGACAGACTGGGCTTTTTCCAACTGGGCCCCCATGAGCCGATGGTCAAAATGAAGATCGGGGGCCAGACTGTGAACTTTATGATTGATACAGCGACAGAACACTCGGTAGTTACTCAGAAGGTAGCTCCCCTCTCAGGACAGGAAGTCACCATGATTGGAGCTACCGGGACCACAGCTGCAGACTGTTCTGCCGCCCCCACCGATGTCAGTTAGGCGGCCATTAAGTGGTTCATGAATTCCTATATTTACCAGTTGACCTGGTCCCTCTAATGGAAGCAGAAACCACTTTTGCCCCAGATGGCTCAGCACAGCCTTGCCTAGGTGAAGAGACCTCTCCAATGATCCTGTCCTTAGCAGTGCTGAGAGAGGAAGAATGGAGACTTTATACCCCCCAGCCAAAGGCCCCCACGTCTGTTCTTGTCAGGCCCCCATAAGGGGACTTGGGCAGTGTTCCTGTTATCTGCCAAAATTCCCAAGACTGTAAAAGTACGTGTTCACTGATAAGGTGTAAATGTGGGTTTATTTAATGTTTATATGTCTACTTAGGTATAAATATTTATTCACGTAAATATGGAAGTCTACAAAAAAAATATTTAAGACTGAAGGCTGAATGACTGTGTGGGGTGAACCCTGAAAGGGCGAGGGCTAGGCCCTCCACCTTGCCCCAGGGTAAGGGCTAGGCCCTCCACCTTGCCCCAGGGTAAGGCCTACATCCTCCATCTTACCTTGGCCACGTGCTTGGCAAGGACCTTCTTCCCGGAAGTCTAAGACTCTGCTAGCCACACCCAGGAACAAGACATCGACTTGCGCCTGGCCAATCGGCAGAGCACAGTCCTTTCTCCTCCCCTTACTCCAACCCCCCCTTTAAAACCCATCTCTAGGCGGGGTTCTGTCTCTCAGCCACTTGGCCTGCCATTGTGTCGGCGAGTCTGGTGGATGGGGAGCTCGAGCTAGCTTGAAATACAGATTCTTATGCTTTTGCATCGGATTGGCTGGCTCCCTGATGTGGTTTCTTGGGAATCTTGAAATCTGGGCATAACAAACCCCAAGAGTAGAGGGTGTCTGACTGCCAAGAGGGCAAGTGCCCAACTGGGCAAAGAATACCCACCAGGTTTTGGTCTCTATTGAGAAACAGCTAACAGTTGGCAGCTTGTATACTGTCTTTCAGACCTGAGTGACCATGCCCATGTCAGGGGTAGTACAAATCTCAACTGTAGAAAACTAGGAAAGGCCTGTTTGGAATAGAAGATCTGAGGCATGGTTATGCATTTTTGAAGGACATGGAGAGAAGGTTTAAAGTCTGGTTTGGAAGTATAAAATTTATAAAGGTTGTGTACGTGATTTTTAAAAAGGAAAAGAGAAATATTAAAAGGAAATTAATCAAATAGTACAGGCCAGTAAGCCAGAGAGAGTAAATAATTTACATTCTGCCTCCCTAAACAGAGGGTAAATAGTTATGCCAAAGTACTTAGGGGGGACTGATAAAAGAAATATAACAGTTACTATTTTGTTATAACTCTGAAAAATCCATGAAAAAGGGCTGGCAAGAAAATCAGAAAATCCTAGAGCAGATCAGTATGTTTTTCTCCTTATATAATTCCTCTGAAATCTGGCAATGCTTAATAAGTCATGGCAATACATTTCTTTGCATGAAATCAATAAGACCGGTTTTCAATAGTGATTTTATTAACCGGAAACTTTGACTGGAGTATCATGTTTTAAAGGAACGTGTCTAAGCTCTGAAGACATGAAGCCAATAAGAGTGCCAAAGGAAAAGCCTGGTATCCTGCTTGGGAGCCGTGAAGATGGCTGGCGCTGGAGCGTCAGGCCCATGCCCTACCATCACTGGCAGTTGGACAGAGTAGAAGGGGAACAATAAGGATGCCTCTGCATCCCTGCAGAACCCCCACACACTCTGGGCCGCAACGAGTAGGAGGGCTGCTGAGATGGGCCTTAAAGCCTAGAGTGTGGGCTCAGGTGGAGTTGCTACAGGTGAGGGATTCACCTAACTCAGCAGATACTGCAGGTGGGCCTGATGGCAGCTGGGTGGCTTGGCCTCCTGGCCCTACGGGGCACATTAAGATTCAATCATGAAATTCCAGCAAAGATAGTCAGTTACCATTCTTGTTGTGTTTATGCAAACAATCTGGCCAAATTGAATACAGTAAATAAATTGGTATTTTAATGAACGGAGGGGTAATTTTAAGGAGAAAAATCCTATTTCAATAGAGGTTGTCAAAACTGAAATGTTTTCTTTCCCTTCCACCGGACCATTTGTTATAGTTTGTCTCTGCCAGGTCACAAGCCCAGCTCCTTCTGTACCCAGGACAGCAGGGAGCCTGACTGGAAGGTGATCTCTGACTAGACACACCCGCTACAGATCACCCTCAAGAAGACAGCGGACCTCGGCGGACCCCTTGTAATCCTCCTGATGCTGTTGACTTTTGGCTCTTGCATTATTAACAGACGAGTCCAATTTGTCAAGGAGTGTATAGGAATAGTTCAGTTGATAGTTCAGTCCGTCTCATAATTGAGCTGGAAGTTCCAAGACAAGGGGGGAATGAAAGGACAGAACAGGACTGATAGCTGTGTCCTTAACCCCTCTTCCAAGAAAAAGCCACAGAATGTATCAGTTACTCAGCCTGCCCTTATCTCGGCCAATGGGAAAGCGGGAGAAACTAGCCCAAGGCCAAAAGGATGCTATCCACCCCCCACCCCCCGTCTTTGTGTAACCAGACCCTAGCTGCACCCTGCCCTTGCGACACTAACCCCCTGCTCTTGTGTCACTAGCCCCTGGCCCTCACTCAACCAACCGGAATCGGCCAAAGCAGTGGTCAGAGTGTGCCCCCACCCCCCACCCCCCACCCCCAACCCCTATAAATTCTTTGTTCTTCCAAGACTCCGGCCTCTCTTGCATCCAGTAATGGAGGCAGAGACCAAGCTAGCTTGAATAAAAGACTCTATGCTTTTGCATCGGACTCGGTGCTCCCTGGTGGTTCGGAGGGGGGGGGGCGTCCTTGAAATCTGGGCATAACACTTACAAGGCGGCACTGCAGCCTTTCACCCTCTTCCCCCATCAGCCATGTGTCACCCATGAGGGACTCACCATTCTGAGCTCTGGGACCTGAGAGGCGCCGGTCCCCAAGGCTGGAGGGTGAAATGGGGTCAGGCTGCTGTGAGCAGAGAGGAGTTCGGGAGGCACGAGGACGCCCATCTCGGGCTGTTGGGCTCAAGGAGCCTCAGACACACCCCGCACAGCAGGCACGCTGCCTCCCAGGCCTCCTCGTCCTCACCACAAGCGCCCTGAAGCCTGTGAATCTGTGAACAAAGACCTGAGAGGTTAAAATGTCCACCACAAGGAGAAAGGTAGAAGTTCCGCCCTAACTGGATGCACAGACACCAAAATGCTCTTTAGTGCCTCCCACAGGAGTGCAGTTCCTTCTGGCTAATGTAGTTTTGTCAACCACCCAATGTAGTACTGGCATCCCAGCCAATGAGTTATCCGTGGTGGGCAAACCGGGGCTCACAAGCCACATGCCGTTCTTTGGCCCCTTCACTGTGATTCTTCCACAAACTACCACATGGAGGCGCTCGCGTACAGTGCGATTGAAACTTCCTGGCCATGCGCAGAAGTCGGTATTTTGTGGAAGAGCCACACTCAAGGGACCAAAGAGCCACTTGTGGTTCGCGAGCCGCGGTTTGCCAAGCCTGTTTGCCGACCACTGATTAGGTGAATAAAAGTGTTGTGGCAGAGAGTGATGGCTAGGGAAGGACTAAATGGGACCAGAGGCCTGGCTAACTAGAGCAGACTAACAGATCTCTGAGGGGAAGGAGGTAGGAGGAATGCAAGAGACCCACCGAAGAATATATACAGAGGAGGGGAATGGAAGACATCAATAATTCTATCAACAATAAAAATAATATGTATTTTTGTAAATTTTAAAATAATGTGGCCTAGCTGGTATAGCTCAGTTGTTGAACCTCGATCTATGAACTAGGAGGTCACGGTTCTTTTCATTTTATTTTTTAAATTATTTCTTGTTTAAAGTATTACATATAGTATTACATATAACTCCTTTTTCCCCCGTTGAGCTCTGCCCAGCTATCCTCACGCCTCAGCATGCCCTTACCCCCATAGTGTCTGTCTGTGTCCATAGTTTATGCTTATATAAATGCATATAAGTCTTTTGGTTGATCCCTAACCCCTCCCTTCCCTGACTTCCCTCTCAAGTTTGAGTCTGTTTGACACTTCTATGTTTCTGAATCTATTTTTGTTCATCAATTTATGCTGTTCATTATATTTTATAAATGATGAGGTCATGTGATACTGCTTCTTTTCCTGTCAGGGCACATACATGGGTTGCAGGCTCAATTCCCAGTGTGTGGGTGGAGTCATGCACAAGGCAACTAATCAGCAATTCTATGTTATCATTGATGATTTTATATCTCCCTCTCCCTTCCACTCTCTAAAATCAACAAAAATATTTTAAACAAAGTACAGTGGGGCCTTGACTTACAAGTTTAATTCGTTCCGTGATGGAGCTCGTAACTCAAATTACTCGTATGTCAAATCAATTGTGAACGAGTGAGACAGGTGATGCTGGGCTGATGTGGCGTTCACTGTGATGTTTGCTGCACCAACTAGCAGTGGGGTATCTGAAGCTGGCTCGTAACCCGAATTTTAGGTTGCAACTCAAAGCAAAAAATCGGCCGAGAGACGGCTCGTATCTCGAAAAACTCGTTAGTTGGGACACTCGTAAGTCAAGGCTCCACTGTATGTGTGTGTGTGTGTGTGTGTGTATATGCATAGGCCATGGACAAATACAGTAATGTGGTGAGAAAAGAGGGGAGGAGTATGGAAGAAATTGGTAACATCTATAATAGAGTCAGCAATAAAAAATAATAGTGTGCACAGCTGGTGGGGCTTAGTGGTTGCTTGTGTACCCGTCAGCCAACATACCGCTGTTTTGATTCCAGGTCAAGGCACATACCCAGGTTGGGGGCTCCATCCCAGTAGGGGGAATGCTGGAGGCAGCTATTCAATGATTCTCTCTCATCATTGATGTTTCTTCCTTTCCCTTTTTCTCTAAAAAATCAATAAAAGACATCTAAAAAGTGAAGTGTTAAGATTGATTTGACGCAAATACAACAAAGTGATTGTGGGCCATCACATTTTCTTCCAAGTCTTGTAAGCAAAATCATGTCTTGTTCTGTCTTTATACAGGATGTCACAGACATAACTTGTAGGGAACAGGACCCAGCCTGGAGCTGGTCTGCCTCAGCTGGGCCTATAGTGTTTGTGTTCTTGACTTCATGCAGAAAAAACTTCACAACAGGAGTTCAGAGATTTTGAGGGAACATTTAATAAAGATGGGGATAATGAAAAAAATCTAGGGCTTAGAATAGAACAAGGAACAGCAGAGAGACTAGGTGGGACTCCTATGGTCCTCTAGAAACTACTGTGAGCTCACTGGAGAATCAGAGAAAAGGAGGCCTTGAACACAGGTTCAGGGGGTTAGCGCAGGATGAGCTGTTGCTGCTCACTGCTGCCTCAGTTGCAGGTCGAGCGGGATCCCTTAGATTAGGAGAGCCTGGCTGGTGTGATTCAGTGGTTGAGCATTGACCTACGAATCTGGAGGTCACAGTTGCATTCCCAGTCAGGACACATGCTCAAGTGATGGGCTGGATCCCCATTGTGAGGCATGCAGGAGGCAGCCTATTAGTTCTCTCTCATCATTGATGTTTCTATCCCTCACTCCCCGCTTCCTCTCAGAAATCAATAAAAATATTATTTTGCATATATGTTTTAAATCAATTATACTTACATCAAAGTTTAAAAAATAATTAAAACTTGCCACTTCCCAATTATTTTACTATGAAAGTTCTTGAGCATATCTGTACCTACTGCATCAATATGTTGGAAAAAAAATATAATGATTTACTACTGAAATATCTCATCAGACCATATTCAGTGCTATCACTTTGGAGGTTTGAAAGTGACGATGATGAGAGCATTTACACTAGAAAAATTGACAAATACTACAAACCTTGACTTCACTTAATATCCTATTGAATTCTTCAACTTAAACTGAATGGTGGAGAATGTTAGCAATGTTGTTAACCTTGTAAGTGTATCATGCAAGTGGGCTTTAAATTGTACATAGGATACAATTTTAGAAAAACAACTTTCCTCCCAATATTCAAAACATATAATTCCAAATGGCAAAGAAGTTGAGTCCTTGAGGAATGAGTGAGTTACAAACAGATATCTTACATGGTGAAATGACTTCCTATTGCTTAAATCATAAATTCATTTTAAAAATTGGCAGAAGTTTCTGATCAGACTTTTCAACAAAGGAGATAAAGACAGGGTCTATAAATACATAAAGAAATGCTCACCATAAAAATGTCTTAGGGAAATGGAATTAAAACAAAACAAGTTAACACTACTGATTTTCAGGCCCACAATTTTAAAATATTAAACATCGCATGTGCCCACAAGGATAGCGAAAAACTAGAATTTTCATTATTGTGGGTGGCTGGGAAGGAAAAGGGAGGACCATTTCAGATCACAGTTCTGCATATCTTAAAACACTCACCTATACTGCAACAGTTAGATAAGGAAAAGATATGTTTGTATAAGGAACTGAACCCAATAATCCCAGAAAATTCATTTATAATACCTCAAACCTGGAAATAACAAAAAACCATAGCCAGATCAATAGATAAAGTGGTTATTCACAGAACACAATACTACTCAGCAATAAAAAATAATGAACTTTTCACATAAGCATTAGTGTTGAACCTCAAATTAACTGTGTAGCATGAAAGAATCCCATACTTGTTAAAGAATACACACATTATAGTGTTTATTACATTATGAAAACTATGAACTAATCTTGTAAAGGAAGGAAAATCAATGACTGCATTTAGAGCTGGGGAAGGCAGAAAGATTATAAATGTCAGGAGGCAAACATACGGTGTGGTAAAGGAGGTTTAGAGTTGTTGGTAAGGAAATTAATACAATAGTTAGTAAATAATAACACAAGAATAATCTCTTCCCTGGCCATTGTACTTCAGTTGGTTGCACACCATCCCTTGCCCTGAAAGGTCACTGGCTCCAGCCCAGGTCAGGGCACATGCCCACCTGGATGCCCTGTAGGTGGCAGACAGGAGGCAGCAGTTCAATGTTTCACATATCTCCATTTCTCACTCTCTCCCTTCTTCTCTTACTAAAAGGTCAACAAAATTATTTTTAAAAATGAAAAAGACTTATATAAAATAAGAGAATAAACTCTGTGATTTGCATACTCACATCTGAAAGCCTACTTTTGCTCTAACCTGCACATGCGTGAGATATATGATTATTTCACGTGACATTTTCACAGCTTTATTCGTAAGTTCAAGCTCATCAAAAGCACACATTAGAAGAGTCCATTTTGTTGCATGTCAGTTATACATAGACTTAATAAAGCCTTAAAAAGTACTTCCAAAAAAAGACCTGGATATCCCTGTCTTGTTAGGAAATTAAAATCGCAACCATATATGGGCTCTACCAACTCTCTCCTAATTTCCTGGGAGGAGCAGCCTTGCCACAGGAGCAGCAAATATCGGCAAGTACTGAAGACTTTTGCTATCACAATCCACAGGAATGATGACTGGTTACAAAAAATACATCCTATAACTGGTCAGAGAAGGTCTGAGGTCTTGCCAGTTAAGGAAACCTTGAGGTGAGGCCAGGGGCTCCAACAAACTCTTTATTTTTTCTGCCAATGAGTTCAGCCACAGAAAACAGAGATGGAGGTCCTGAAAATGTCTGTAAGCAAACATCACACCAGCCACAGACCTTGGATCATCTTTGGAAAACATTCAGAAGGGCACTTTTCCTTCAGTTTACTGCAGTCTTTCCCACTCACTGTGAATACAGTGTTTCTGTCCTAATGGCAGTTCCATTTAAACCTCAGAGTCTTACAACAAGTGACATCAGCATATGGAATTTCATTATTCATGCCACATGGTTCCTGTATAGTATGTGGCGAAGATCTGTCCTAAACATTGCTGAGAATTATGCAATACTTATTGTGAACAGAGAATATAATTCATATTGTTCACACAAGCACAACAAAGAACTCTTATTCTGGGTGATTATTGAACTCACCAGTGATAGAGGCACCAGGCTACAAACAAGAACCACAAAGACTGCAAAGTCATGCAGTCTTTCAAGGCCTTGATCAGCAATGCAAAATAACCCAATATTGGACCAAGAGTGATTTTCTGCTATTGTTATGTGCCTTCTAAGCACAAAATGTTTGGGACCCCAAAAATGCTGAGCCATACTAATTTTCTCTCTTAAAGGGAACATTAATAATTAAGGTGCTGCCCTGCTCAGAGGGATCTCCAGCCCTGTCCTAGACCACACCTCTCTGCTCCTTCAACCACACACCCCAGCACCACACCATGCCCAGAGTTCAGTGTCCATCAACTCAATTCAGTCAGGGGCATGTATCACCTTCAGTGGAACATCCCAGGCACAGCCCGGAAAGTGTATAGAAGGGTGGGCTGTGCAGGCAGTAAGCAGTCTCAGTGCGTCAGGGTGGATGTTTACCCATGAAGGAAAGATCAGGGATACTCTCTCTCTCTAGATTGATAAATATCTAGAACCTCCTTTAGGGGCTAAACTTCAAGACACTGGTAACCCAGGACAGGACCACCTGGCTCAGCAGCCTGCAACCCCTCCTGCTGGGCAGATAGGGAATCAGCCTCTGCAGAGACAGCTCCTCTCCCTCCCTGGGCAGGGTAATGGCTGGAGCACTTCATTACAGTGGACTAGGTTGGCCCTGTCTGGGTCACATGTTTACTTGGAGCACATGCTGACTCCCAGGTCATGACCCCCCAGGAACTCCTGCAACAGAGCTTGCTCCACTTCCCACTAACCATGGCCCCAAAGAACAGAGAGACCATCAGCCTGGACTGTGACAAGGGAAGGCCTTAGAGCCACACACTTGGCCCAGCACCAACTCTCCCTGGCAACTGCCCTGGCCTTTTGCCTGCCCACACCCACTTGCCTAGCAGCCACTGCTGCTCCCAGCCTTGCCACCTGAGAGTAATCTGGACTTCTCAACCACCTGAATGTGCAATAAAACCCCCGACTGGAAGGTGCAGAGACCACGGAGGCATGTCCTAGCCCAAAGCTTCTCCCAGCTTCTTTGCTTTTAGCCCAGGAATGTCATCATCCCCTGTGGGTGACTGTGCAGCTCAGCCCAGATCCCCACCAGCCACACTTACAGCAACAGCACCTCCCATACTGGTCTCTGGACCATTGCATGTTCGACCCTCATGAGAACCCTGCCTGCTGGTCACCACAGGGCCCTTGGGCTGTGCTGGTGTTCACATGTGCGTGGACTGACTGAGTGAATAAACATATTTATTGATTTTAGAGTGAGAGGAAAATAGGGACATAGCAGTTCCTTTGTTCCATTACTCTCATACCTTCAGTGGTTGATTCTTGTAATTGCCCTGACCGGTGATGGACCTTGCAACCTTGTCGTTATTGAGATGATTCTCCGACCGACTGAGGTATGTGGCCAGGGCAAGACATGGAGCAATTTATGTAAAATACCCAATCATGTATGAATAGATAGACACAAAAACCATCATGATGACAGAGAGTGGTGGAAGGCAAGATAGAATTCATAGGGTTTCATAAGTGTCTTTTTACAAGGATATATTTCAAGTAAGCTATTTCTAAGGCAGACTGTGTTTTTGCATCAGTTCTTTTACATGCCGAGAATGAAGCACTGATAAGGGCAGGAGGATCTTGGTTTCAGCAATGCAGGAATGCATGGAAACACCAAAAGCCTATGCTTAAAAATATATACTTTAAATCAAATATACTTACATTAAACTTTAAGAAAGGTTTACAAATTGACAGTTCCCAATAATTTTATTTTATTACCAAAGATCTGGAGCATATTTGTTGCTACTGTATCAGCATGTTGCAAATAAAATATAATGATGTGCTGATGTATTTTAACATGTTTATGTTCAGTGCCATCATTTTAGCAGATTGCAACTGACAATGATGAGAGTATTTACACCAGGAAAATTAACAAATATTATAAACCTAGACTTCACTTAATGTATTGTTCAATGCTTAAACTTAAAAAAAAATAATACTGGAGAATGTAAACAATGCAGATTAAATGTGTAAGTATATGCTACACATTGGCTTAAATTGAACATAGGATAAAAATGAAGAAAACCAAGTTTCTTTCCAGTATTCAAAACCTATGGTTTCATATAGCAAAGAAGTCACTTGAGTCATTGAGGAAGGAGTGAAACTCAAACATATGTCTTAGATACTACACAGTTCTCCTTCAGGTTAAAATAATGAATTTATTTAAACCATTTGAAAGAGATTATGAACTGATAGTCCACACTCATAGGTGCAGGCTTGAGTCCTACTATGAAGGCTTCTCTCCATGACTGTTTTTTTTCTTCATTCTCATCTATGGAGAACCACAGCCAGATCTCAGATACCCAGAGCTCACCTCCCCTGGTGCTGCACTTGATGTCCCTTCACCAGGCACAGCCAACATCTTTCACTTAATCATCACTCAAGTCCCAGCCCCGATGGCCCTCTGCACCAGGCTTAGTGAGTGTCACAGATGACCACTCAAGGTCTAAGCTAATTTACATCAAAAGTCACAACAAAATCCTGGTGAGAGTTTGTAGAAGTAAATATGTACAAACCCCTATCTCCCTATCTCATCTTGTTGAATTTCCCTTTAGCCTCCAATTCATCGCACGTGCACTCATCTTTTAAAGGCCTTGGCCACTGCAAAGCCGTTCACTCTCCCTGACACTCTACATGACAACGTCTGTCCCTATGCTGTGTTGTGACACCCACCACCCACAAAGAGTGGCCCCAGCAAGAAGTCAGTCCTCAGGCTCACACTGTTGCTTCTGAGCTACTATTACCATTACCAACCTGACCATGATTCCCTGTACGAAAGTGACCTACAGTCCTGGCTGATGTGTCTCAGTTGGTTGAACAGAGACCCATGCACTGGTGAGGTCACATGCCTGGGTTGTGCGCTGAATCCACAGTAGGGATTGTGTAGGCAGTAACTGATTCTTATTTCTTGCTCATCACTGTTTCTCTCTCTCTCTCCCCCTCCCCTTTATTTCTACATCTAAAATCAATAAAAATATATATGTCTTTTAAAAAACATACTTGCAGGTTCCTGATTCAGCTCTCTCTTCACTCCCAGCCTTTGCACATTCTGGAACCTATGTCTGGAGGACCTCACACTCATTACACTGGTTGCCACAAACAAGTTCCACTTCATGAAGCCCTACTCCTGGCCTTAGGAGTCTGTGCTGAGTGTCTGTTCAAAGTCCCCAGGTCCTCGAGATACAAGAGCAGCTGACAGTCCCAGGACTCTACTCTCTCAGAGGTCACAAGGGGGTGAGGCCCTGAATTACGCTCCACAAACCCGTGCACCTAATTCATTCTGCATTTGGAAAAATTTGTGGAAAGAAAATGGTCTGTTGACAGCCTGGCACCCACCAGGCTCTATGGGCTCAGGCTGCTCAGTGCCCTTGCCCAGCCCCGAGGCCAGGTGCCCTCCAGATGCCTGTGTTATCTCAGGGCTCAGTCCTCAGTGCTCACTCTGCCAGTTCCCTTATCATTTACAGGACTTCCCCTCCCTGTCCACAGCTGCTGTCCTCTGTCCTCCAGTCTGTCCTTCCTCTGAGCAATGTTAGGAAAAGTTAGAAACCGGCCTCAGAAAATGTCCCTATTTTTTTCACAACCATCTATGGCCCCAGCATCCTGAGAGTGAAACTAAAACTCCTCGTGCAAAACCTCACTTCATGTCTGTGTTGCATTTACACCTACAACGGGCCCGGGTTCCCGAGTCCTCCCTGCTCAGTCGCACCATCACGTCCTCACAAGGCGGCACTGCAGCCTTTCACCCTCTTCCCCCATCAGCCATGTGTCACCCACGAGGGACTCACCATTCTGAGCGCGGGGACCTGGGCGGCGGGACCTGAGAGGCGGGTCCCCAAGGGAGTCTGTGAACAAAGACCTAAAGAGTTGAAATGTCCACCACGAGGAGGAAGCAGGAAGTCCCACCCTAACCGGATGCGCAGACTCCAAAATGCCCTTTAGCTCCGCCCGCATGAGTGCAGTTCCTTCTGGGTAATGTAGTTTTCTCAACCGCCCAGGGGAGTCCTGGCATCCCAGCCAATGACTTAGTTCCATTGTTGGCAAACTGTGGCTCCCAAAACACATGAGGCACTTTGGCTCCTTCAGTGTGGCTCTTCCTAAGCCTTAGGAGACCCTAATTAAGTTAATAACAATGTTCCTACCTATATAGTTTAAGTTTAAAAAATTTGGCTCACAAAAGAAATTTCAAACGTTGTACTGTTGATATTTGTCTCTGTTGACTAATGAGTTTGTGGACCACTGACTTAGGTGAATAAAGGTGTTGTGGCTGCCCTAGCCGGTTTGTCTCAGTGGACATAGCCTTGGCTTGCGGACTGAAGATTCTGGACCAGGGCACATGCCTGGGTTGTGGGCTGGATCTCCAGTGGGGGGTGTGCCGAAGGCAACAAATCAATGATTCTCTCTCATCATTGATGTTTCTATATCCCTCTCCCTTCCTCTCTGAAACCAATAAAAATATATATTTTTTAAAAAAGGTGTTGTGGCAGAGAGAGTGATGGCTGGGGAGGGACTAGATGGGACCAGAGGCCTGGCTAACTGGAGCTGACTGACAGATCTCTGAGGGGAAGGAGGTGGGAGGAATGCAAGAGATCCACCAAAGAATATATACAGAGGGGGGAAATGCGGGGCATTGATAATACTATCAACAATAAAAACTATATATATTTTCATAAATTTTAAAATAATGTAGTCTAGCCGAGCCAGATGTGGCTCAGCAGTAGAGCTTCGACCTAGGAACCAGGAGGTCGTCGGTTTGATTCCCGGTCAAGGCATGTGCCCGGGTTTCAGGCTTGATCCCCAGTGCGGGGCGTGCAGGAGGCAGCCAATCAATGATTCTCTCTCATCACTGATGTTTATATCTCTCTCTCCCCCTCCCTTCCTCTTTGAAATCAATAGAAATATTAAAAAAACAAATAAAATAATGTTGTCCAGCTGGTGTAGCTCAGTGGTTGAGCCTCGACATACGAACCAGGAGGTCATGGTTCTTTGTATTTTATTTTTATTTTTAAAATTATTTATTGTTTAAAGTATTACATATAGGATGGCATATAACTCCTTTTTGTCCCATAGAGCTCTGCCCAGCCACCCTCACACCTCAGCACATGCCCTTATCCCCCATAGTGTCTGTGTCCATTGGTTATGCTTATATGAATGCATATAAATCCTTTGGTTGATTCCTTAACCCCCTCCATCCCTTGAATTCCCTCTGAAGTTTGACAGTCTGTTTGATGCTTTCTGAATCTATTTTTGTTCATCAATTTATGCTGTTCATTATATTCCACAAATGATGATGTCATGTGATACTGGTTATTTTCCTGTTCAGGGCGCATACATGGGTTGCAGGCTCAATTCCCAGTGAGGGTGTGGAGTCATGCATGAGGCAACTAATCAGCAATTCTCTCTCATCATTGATGTTATTATCTCTCCCTCTCCCTTCCACTTTAAAATCAACAAAAATATTTTAAACACAGTATGTACATATATGCATAGGCCATGGACATAGACTATAATGTGGCAAGGGATTAGAAGCACTGGGGCAGGGTAGAGGGAGAAAAGTGGGGAGAAGTATGGGGGAAATTGGGAATATCTGTAATAGGGTCAGCAATCCTACATAATAAAGAGCTAATATGCAAATGGTCATCACACCCTCGCAGCCTTGTGCCCTCGGGCTGGGGCTGTGGGACCGGAAGCTGGGCCGTGGGACATGAGGCCGTGTCCCCATCCCCAGAGCAGGGGCCGAGGGACCTGAAGCCATGTGGTCCTGAGGCCGAGCCTGGGGACCTGAGTCCGCACCCCACACCCTGGTGGGGCTTGTTGGGGGACCTGAGTCCCCGCCTCCCACCTCTCTCACCAGGGGACCTGAGGCAGGGCTGGGCTACCTGTGGTCATGCCCTCTGCTCTGGCACTGGGGCTGGGGGATCTGTGGTCATGCCCCCTGCCTCAGCACTGGGGCCAGGGGACCTGAGGCCAGGAAGGGGGACCTGAGGCCATGCCCCTGGTCTCGGCGGGGTTTGACAGGGGACCTGAGGTCAGGCTGGAGGACCTGAGGCCACACCCCCTGCCCTGTGGGGCTTGACAGGGGTGGGGCCGGCTGGTTCTGGGTCTCTCACGATTTTGAGACACGCACAGGTGGACAGGGATTTGATTATGGGTCCCAGGGCATGCCACCACTCTGACAGGAGGGAGATTTTCATATACATTTTACTGATTTTCTTTTATCTCTGACACTTCTATTATAAAGGGAAAATAGCAATATTAAAATATTTCCTCTAATTAATTCCCTTTTAATGTGCATGTGTTTTTTGTGCCAAACCACTAGTCTAAATGTATAAAAAGGCAGCTACCATAAAGGCCATAACGATCTAACAACTGGTCACTATGAAGCCCACTGTGGCCAGCTAACCATCCCGATCAGCGGGTGGGGCAGATGGCCAAACTTGTGGCCCCTCCTCCTGCGGGCCCACCCTGATCAGACTCTCCCACCCCGATTAAGACCAGGGTGTGCCGGACAAATTCCCGCTCTCCTCCCCCTGGCCATATGTGCCCCTGATCAGCCTGCCCCATCACGATAGGCCTGCAGCCCCTCCCCATGGCCAGCCTTCCCCTGATAGCACCCTCCCCAACCCACTAGGGGCTGGGGCTGGGTGGCCAACCTCCTGCAGCTCCTCGCCCTGTCCAGCCTTAGCCCTGATCGCCACCCCATCTCAAAGAGGGGCAGGGTTGGCCACCAACCTTCTGCAGTCAGCTCCCCCTGGCTGTCCACACCCCTGATGGGCCCCCACCACCCTCATCGGCTCACAGCCCATCCTCCTGCCAGCCCCACCCCTGATTGCCCCCACCACCACAATAGAGGGCAGGGACTGCTGGCCAACCACTCATGGCCCCTCTCACAGGCCACTGGTCCCAGATAGGCACCCGCCATCAACTCCATTTGGGGGTGGTGCTGGCCAGCCCACAGGCCACAGCCCCTCCCCATGGCCTGCCCCACCCCTAAATGCCCCCCCCCCCAGCCCAATTGGGGGTGGGGTCCGCCAGCCAACCACCCGCAGCCCTTTCCCCCAGCTGGCCCAGCCTGGATCAGGGGCCCTGATCAGGCCAGGATACAGGTGGGCTGGTCAGCAACCTCCCACCTCCTCCTCCTCCTGACAGGCCCAGCCCTGATCTGCCCTGATTGAGGCCAGGCTGGCCAGGCCCTACCTGTGCATGAATTCGTACACTGGGCCTCTAGAAAAAGTAATAGTGTGTACAGCTAGTGGGGTTCAGTGGTTGGGCATGTACCCAATAACCAACATATTGCTGGTTTGATTCCAGGTCAAGGCACATACCCAGGTTGGAGGCTCCATCCCAGTGGGGGAATGCTGGAGGCAGCTGGTCAATGATTCTCTCTCATCATTGATGTTTCTTCCTCTCCCTTTCTCTCTAAGAAATCAATAAAGACATTTGAAAAATGAATAGTGTTGATTTGCCTCAACAACAACAAAGTGATTGTGGGCCATCACGTTTTCTTCCAACTCTTGTAAGCAAAATCATGTCTTGTTCTGTCTTCATACAGGATGTCCCAGGCATAACTTTCAGGGAACAGGAACCAGCCTGGAGCTGGTCTGCCTCAGCTGGGCCTATAGCGTTTGAGTTCTTGACTTCATGCAGAAAGATGGTACAACAGGAGTTCAGAGTGCAGATAAATAGTGAAGAAAATGATTAGTTTTCTCACGGATGGCATATTCTAGTTGGGAGAAAGTAGACAATAAACAAAGACTTAACAGGTCAAGTGTGAACAAAAAAGTGACCACATACTAAACCTGACAAGCTCAGGGGAGGTGCCTGGCAGCCCTTACACACTCAGAGACCTAAAGTCCCCACAGAGTGTTATCAGTGGAAGTGGGTATCCCCTTCCAAACTGGGTGCTTGAAGTCGGTCCTTACAATATCTGGAGAACAACACATGTCTGAGACTCACACTGGGGGAGGAGTGATTGACAGCCCTGGGTTTGCCAAGTCCCGTATCCCTTAATCCAGACCTGGAAAATGTGCAGCTGGGGACTCAGCAGGGCTTGAAGCAGAGCCAGTGTCCAGAGTTTCCTTCCCCTGGAGGAGCTGGGTCCTGCATGACATCAGCTTAGTTGCAGTCCATTAGTCCACTGTGTGTGGGCTCCACACGGCCTTGGGCTCTGTGGGCAAAAGCAGGAGCACGAGAGTCCCGCAGGCCAGGAGCGTGGGCCTAGCAAGAAGAGAACTCCTTTGTTTAGGAGGTAAGTGTCTCACATCTTCTCACACTTGCAGTGGCCACACCTATTTTAATGAATGACCTGTTCCCAGGTGTTACTGACAGTCAAGTACCTTCCCTATTTCATGGAGACTTGACTGGGCATGCATCTACTCTTCCCCGGGCCAGTCCCCTCCCCGTGCCCTCTGAGGGGAATAGCCCTGGGGAGTGTTAAATTGCCGTTTTCTGGCAAAGCTGCACAAAAGACATGCCTAGGAAATTTGGCCTTCCCTTTGCTCCTCTCCCCTTGTTTGTAACTGGGTTTATTACAGCGGTATCACGGATGCAAAAAAGAAGCAGACCCATTGATGGATGAGAACAGAAAACCCCAAAACAAAAAACATAACTTGAGAATCGAATGCACAGTAAAGTGACATTATAAACTAGGTGAGAAAAGATGGTTTGTGACAGGTGAATTGCCCTTTTTTAACAAAAAGTTCTTAAAATTAACACCATGCTCCGAAATGATTGGTTAAATATTTATTTGGGGTAAAGGAAACGTAAGTGTAAGAGGTGGGCCACAGTAGGATTAAGAGGCATGTGGAAAGAGGTTTTCTTTCATCTGGAGAACAGGAACTGGTTTCCCACACATTTGCACTTACAGACACATATTGCCACAATCTCTGAAGCCATGAAAACATCCATCTGTTCTTGCATCAGGTACATTCCCTGGAGCTTGGCTGGGGCACGGAGGGATGAGGAAGAGAAATAAACTGAGTCACAAGGAGATTTAGAGATTTGTTAAGGGGAGTTTTCTGGGGCATCCTGAAGTTCCACACCACCCTAGCCCTGGTCTTAGGCAAAGACTGCCTTTTCACTGGGGTGAGTAACATTTGCAAGCGTCTGGAAACACTTGGCCAACTCCCAGGGAGTTTGAACAGAACCCACACCTGCCCACAGGCAGTTCCGGAGATTTGAGAGGCTTGGCTTTTTTGCACATGGGCTCTTGCTGCCCTTGACCACAAGGCTCTGTGCACATGGGCAGTTATGTCAGAGGCTGTTGCTTGGTTACTATGATTCTGAGATGGGAGATGCTCAACTGCCCAACTGCCAAACTGCCAAACTGCCCTGCTGGAACGCTGTGGCAGGTGGTGGTTGGCTAGAGAGCTAGTTTTGGGTTCAGGAGGCGCGAAAAGTGAAGGGAAGGTGAGGCTTCTCTGAAGCCTAGACTCTCCATGATGAAGAAAGTGTTTTCTTTTCTGAAGAATGCCAGCGTGGAAGCGAAGTTCTCCCCTACCAGTCAGGTCATGGACTCCCCTACTAAGGGGGGCAAGAAACCCCCTATCAGGGGGGGCAAACATTCCCCTACAAAGGGGGATAAAACCCCCCCTGTCTGTGGGACGAAGGTCTCCCCTACCAGTGGCCTTGTGGACTCCCCTACTAAGGGGGGCAAGAAACCCCCTATCAGGGGGGGCAAAGTTTCCCCTACAAAGGGGGATAAAACCCCCCCTGTCTGTGGGATGAAGGTCTCCCCTACCAGTGGCCTTGTGGACTCCCCTACTAAGGGGGGCAAGAAACCCCCTATCAGGGGGGGCAAAGTTTCCCCTACAAAGGGGGATAAAACCCTCCCTGTCTGTGGGACGAAGGTCTCCCCTACCAGTGGGGTAATAGACTCCCCTACCAAGGGGGGCAAGAAACCCCCTATCAGGGGGGGCAAAGTTTCCCCTACAAAGGGGGATAAACCTCCCCCTGTCTGTGGGACGAAGGTCTCCCCTACCAGTGGCGTCGTGGACTCCCCTACCAAGGGGGGCAAGAAACCCCCTATCAGGGGGGGCAAAGTTTCCCCTACAAAGGGGGATAAACCGCCCCCTGTCTGTGGGACGAAGGTCTCCCCTACCAGTGGTGTCGTGGACTCCCCTACCAAGGGGGGCAAGAAAACCACTATCAGGGGGGCCAAGGTCTCCCCTACCAGTGGCGTCGTGGACTCCTCTACCGGTGGAATGGCGGTCACTCCTACCAGCGGGGCCGAGGTCTGCACTACCACCCAGGGGTCCAGTGGAAGGGAATTCAGAGATCCCTGCTTTCTAGACAAAAGTCTGCATGGGATCCACAGAGCTGCCAGAGATAACAACCGGTTGAGATTGCAGCTAATCCTCTCTTTGGGGATAAGTGATGTGAATGAAAGAGACAAGAATGCCAGGTAATAGGGACTGCAAGGCTGGGGGCCCGGGGTCCACTGGGAGGAGGTGGGTGGGCCTGGGAGAGGCACACCCTTGCCTGGGCTCAGCAGCTGGAGATCAGCCCTCCTGTCAGCCAGGGCGCAGGGCTGACTTCCCCTCCGGGGCCCCGCAGCACCTCCCTGGTGGACACCTGACCTGGGATAGGGCGCTCAGACCAACTTCATGAGCAGCAAAAACAAAAACATAAAGACGCAGTCATAATTCCTCTTACAGAACACTTTACTGGCAACTTTTAAGTGATTTAACTACATATCAATAATTGAAGCAAAATTGAGCATATATAGCACTTTATATTTGATGCACACATTTTATACCATAATGTTGCATCGTATAGAAAAGTGAATAATGAGAGAGATAATTCCCCAAATAGATCAACCTCTAAGTTAAAAGTTCTTTGGATAAAATCCAATAACCACTTTATATCAATGTATGCCTATGTTTTTATTAAAATGTTTTATTGATTTCAGAGAGGAAGGGAGAGAGATAGAAACATCGATGTTGAGAATGTTTCATCAGCTGCCTCCTGCATGCCCCACACTGGGGATTGAGCCCACCACTCAGACCTGTGCCCTGTCCTGAATCAAAGTGTCACCTCCTGGTTCAGAGGTCGAAGCGCACCTACCAAGCTACATCAGGGCTCACCTATGTTCTTTATTGAGGGACCTCAGAAGGAATTTGAAGTGGGAAGATGGCTGTGGTCCTGTTGAGGAAGTTTCAGTTTCTCAAAATGTGTGCTATGTTGATCAATTTTACAAGCAAATAGATATGGGTTAAAATTTTCAAGTTACATGTTATCATTTATCGTTGTGATGAGACTAAGAAAATTTTTGTATAGTAGGCACAGGTTTATCATTTTAGATATCAGCATGTGCTACAGATTTCCACAAAGCAGTTGTTTACTTATAGCTGAAAAGACTGATAAATGATTGGAACAGAATGGAAAATGCCCAAACATCCAAATATATGTAAGACTTAGAACTCGATGCTGGTCACATTTCATGTTTGGAGGAAAAGATCAGTGACAAATGGTGGAGAAATATCTGTTGAGTATTTGGAGAAAACTAGCTAGATTTTTATCGCCTCCAAATAAATTCCAGATTAAAAAATTAGGTATACAAAATGAGAAAAGTACCAGAAGAAAATACAAATGCCTACTTATACTTTTTAAAAAATTTTACTTATTGATTTCAGAGAGGAAGAGAGAGAGTGAGAGATAGAAACATCAATGATGAGAGAGAACCATTAATTGGCTGCCTCATGCACCCCCCCCCCCGCCCCCCTCCACTAGGGATTGAGACTGCAACCCGGGTATGTGCCCTTGACTGAAATTGAACCCGGGACCCTTCAGTACCCAGGCTGATGCCCTGTCCACTGAGCCAAACCAGCCAGGGCTATTTATACTTTTTAAATGATTATAAACCCTTCAAAAGCAAGATTTCTGGAAGTTGACTGAGCAATATAAAAAATGCAAATCCTCTGTGTGTCAGAAAATAATATTAGCAGGGTAAAAGAAGAAATACTAGCAAAATATTTGCAATGTATGTGTATCAGAGAAAAAAAGTCCGCACTTTACAGAGAAGTTTTTTGAAATTGGCAAGGAAAACTAATTTGAAAGTGGACAAAGTACTTTTGGCATATGTACAGGTGACCAATGACAAAGGAAAAAAATATTTAGTGTCCTTGGTAGCAAAAGGAATTTAAGTGAAAAGAGGAAAATAATATTTTCCATCCACAAGGTTTGTGAAGATGACCAGTGATTATCCTTATATTGCTGCTTAAAGTTTAAGTTGCTTCTGACTTTGGCCATAGGCAATTTGGTGCTGAGTACCACATTTAAAAACATAATTATATTTCCTATACCCATCAATCCTATTTACACTAAAATATCTCTATGAAATAGACAATTTACATAGTTTGTTTGATTCAGCACTGCTTAAAATAGCAATATAATAAGAAGAAAAAGGTCAGTTTGGTTACACAAACACAAAAACAGACTATGACCATAGCCAAAAATAAATGCAAAATGTGATAAAATTTATTTCTGAGTATTTGAATTAAAAATGAACATTTCAAAAAATCTGATATCTGCAAGGATCCTGTACAGAAATTCTAATAAGAATTATTATGAATGAAATAATCCTGGGGAAGAGCAATAATATGAATCCTGCACAGATAAAATTGGTTGCTTACTTCCTGTTTTTTGGACTTATGTTTGAAAGATTTTTGAGGATTGGTATCTTCAGAAGTAAAGGGAATCTTTTTTTAAGTTTCTTTTGATTGTTGATACTGTTACAGATGTCCCCCATCACCCTCCCCCCTCTTAGTGCCTTTCCACCCAGCCCCTTTCGGCCTTCACTTCACAGTTGTCTGTGTCCATGGACTGTGCAAATATGCACATATGTTCTTTGGCTAATCTCTTTGAGTCCCCCCAACCCCCTCCCACTGAGGTCTGTCAGTCTGTTCCCTATCTCCATGCCTCTGGCCCTATTTTGTTTGTTAATTTATTTTGTTCCACATGTAAATGAGATCATATGGTATTTGTCTTTCTCTGATTGGCTTATTTTGCACAGCATAATCATCTCCAGGTCCATCCATGCTGTCGCAAAGTATATGAGAGTTCCTTCTTTTTTTATAGCATCATAGTATTCCATTGTGCAAATGTACTACATCTTTACTCATCTGACATGGGCACTTGTGATGCTTTTTATCTGTGCCTGTAGAGTGTATGCTTATATCTAATTGCACACATATGTGTTTTATTTTATATATGTATTTATTACCTATAATATGCAAATGATTATAGAGTAATCATTTTAGCTGTGTGCTTATAAAAATCAAAAAAAGCGCCCAGTATAACTCAGTTGGTTGGAGTGTTGTCTGGTACCCCTCCTCTACACTGACAGGGCATGGGTTCATTCCAGGTCAGGACACATATCTAGGTTGTGGGTTCCATCCCTGGTCAGGGTACCTATGGGAAGGGACTGATCGATGCTTCTCCCTCACATTGATGTTTTTTTCTCTCACACTCTCCCCTGCTCCCTCCCTCTTTCTCTAGAATGAATTAAAAATAATTTATCGTTAAAACTTTTTTTATTTTTGTCTTGTTTTTGACAGGATGACAGATGTCTCCTATTTTTTTCCATTTTTGTCCCCCCTCAACCCAGCCTCCACCCCACCACAGGCCTTCCCCAAACTATTGTCTGTGTCCATGGGTTATGCATACATGTACATGTGTTGTTTGGCTAATCTCTTCCTGTTCCCCCATCCCCACCCTGAGATCTGTTATTCTGTTCCATGCATCCAGACTTCTGGACATTTTTTGTTCATCAGTTTATTTTGTTCATTAGATTCCACATATAAGTGAGATAATGTAATATTTGTCTGTCTTCAACTGGATTATTTCTTTTCTTTTTTTTTTTAATATATTTTATTGATTTTTTACAGAGAGGAAGGGAGAGAGAGATAGAGAGCTAGAAACATTGATGAGAGAGAAACATCGACCAGCTGCCTCCTGCACATCCCCTACTGGGGATGTGCCCGCAACCCAGGTACATGCCCTTGACCGGAATCGAACCTGGGACCTTTCAGTCCTCAGGCCGACGCTCTATCCACTGAGCCAAACCGGTTTCGGCTGGATTATTTCTTTAAAAAATAGAAAATAGAAGTGATTATTACTATTCCAGAAGTATCATTTTAACTTATAAAAGTTTTCTTTAAAAATATTGAACTCTCCCACTGTTTATTCATTCTTTCAATCCATTTGCACATGAAACATAACCTGAATATCTATTATGTAGCAGACATAGTGTACTCAGGACCCTTTCAGTCTATCTCCCAGACCCTTTTGTATTCTTAAAAGGTTCATGTTGGCCAATATGAGCAAAATGAGATATTAAAAATGGAAGTATTAGGATTTAATCACAGTTGAAGCTTTTTTCTCCCTGCTTTCAACAGTGTGGGGTTGCGGGGGGGATGATGACACATTTATAATTCCTTAACTAATAAAGAATTTAAAGATAAAAAACACACAAAAAACAAAAGTGTTTCTGAAGGTAGGAAATTGTAAAGGGTAACCATTACCTGCCCTTTTGAAAAGTATAATAGTATTAAATAATATTGATCATTGAGAACATCTGTTTTCCAGACAATCTATACCAGGTACATCTAAATATTGGACAAAATGAGTCATCCTATTTATTTGAATCCTGCATTTCCTTTGGTTTCTGTTTTCTTGAAAATCAAAGTATGAATTACTTTAAAAAAATTCTTGTTTTGCTTTTTTAAGTAGTCAATGAATACTTAAGGCTTTTAAGAACTAAAATTTATGTAAATACCAACCATTGATTAGAACAGCAAGAGCTCTGTTGTATTCATCGTCATGTCACTTAATGTAAGGCACCATGGATGGCATGATGCCAGTATTTTATGCATCAATAAACTTTTTAAAATGCTGCCAATAATAGTTGTAACACGTTCTGAATTAGAAGTTGGATTCCAATGTCAGAGGTGTTAAAGTGTGAGAAGGTAAGCATTTTAGAATCGTTGAAATACTGTGTTCTTCCTGATCCTTAAAACAGGTCTGCAGAGTAGGTAGAATGAGGTCATTTTATTTAATTGAAATGCCTTTATAAAGTGGTAGTAAGAATGACACTAACATTAACAATTATTGAGCCGTTTTTGTGTGTGTGTGTGCTAGGAACTGTAGTAAACACTTTGCATAGATTCTCATTTAAGCAAACAGTGATGTCCTGGGAAATAATTACTCTTTTTATCTCCATTTTGTTGATGAGGGAATTGTGGCACAGAAAGGCCAGGTGATAACTAATAAGTGGCAGTTAAAATACGATCTGACCCACATGGAAACTGAATTCCCAGGTCATCTTCTCTCTGCTCAAA
The DNA here is from genome assembly GCF_028538775.1 of Myotis yumanensis. Taxonomy (NCBI): domain Eukaryota; kingdom Metazoa; phylum Chordata; class Mammalia; order Chiroptera; family Vespertilionidae; genus Myotis; species Myotis yumanensis. Next base: position 17,391,823 of record NW_027223771.1, on the reverse strand, counting down.
TAGGCTGCTCCTTCATTAATGTGCTGAGTAACAAGAACTCATATCGATTGCACTGTTTGCAGAAGAAAAAGAACTATTGGTTTTGAAGTCATAGGGACACATGTTTACAATGACATGGATAATGTGTGTTTTGAGACAGTGCCCTTTAAGTTCCTAAAGAGCCCTCTGACCTCCATAGGACTGCTCTCCATGTGGCCTGTGCCTATGGCCATTCAAGGATCGTGAAATACCTAATAAAGAAAGGATGCGAATTGAACCTCTGTGACGCTGAGAATCAGACAGCTCTGATGCAGGTATGCACTCGCCAACTATGTCAGCACGAGATGGGGTTGATGTAACTCCTTAGAATAAAAATGGATTTACCTCATTGACTATAAGTCATTGGTGAAAGAATGAGATGGGTTTGATTCAATTACTTAGAATAAAAATCAATTCATCTCATTGAACTAAAAGTCATTGGTGAAACTTGTGGAATGTTTACTTTGATTCCTAGAACTTAATCATCTATTTCTTGGCATAATACTGACAGGCCCTACAACACCGGAGAACGTTCTGTGCAAATGTGCTGCTAGACCATGGTGTCAATACAAATATAGTGGACATTGAAGGCGACACTGCTCTCCACCATGCTGTCCGTGGTGACAGTATAGCTATAGTGGAAAGGCTGCTTTCGCACCAGGCAGATATTGAAGCGAGAAACAAGGTATAGCTCAAGTAACCTTATTTTGAAAATATTTGGAATACATGTTTTTAGTTTAGTGACAAGCAATTTTTAAAAATTATGTTTGTATTGAGAGAGGCAGGAAGAGGGAGAGAGAAACATCATTGATGAGCAAGAATCATCCAATGGCTGCCTCCTGCACATTCCCTACTGAATATGGAGCCCACAAATCTGGCATGTGCCCTGACCTGTCATCAACTGTGACCTCTAGGTTCATGGGTCTACACTCAAACACTGAGCCACACCAGCTGGGCACGAGCATTTTCTTTCTCACATACATATACTGAATAGAATATATCAGGCCCTGTCACCATGGAAACAACTCCAAAGCCCAGTCAGAGGGGGCTGGAGAAATGTAGTGTCCCCAGAAGGAGGCAAAGCTCTGTCTCCCTTCCACCCCAGAAGGAAGAACTTCCTGTTAGTGCCTGGGAGTGGGAGATAGGCTCAGAGCCCACTAAGGACTGAAGGCCTGGGGGAGTGAAGTGATGCTGTGGACTGGCTGCTCTGCTGGCAGGCGCTTAGGAAATGGTGCTGCTGGGGATGGATAGGAGGAGGAGGCCTAGTACCTAGCAAGGGGAGCTGAATGAGAGCAAGTGGGAAGGGGAAGCCCCAATCCACAGGCAGCAAAATAATGACAGTATACCACGATAGGAACAAAGATTCTTGGAACCAGTACTGTACATGCTAGAAGTGAGATTTGGAGAATGATGTTGCAGTTCATCTATTGAAGAGGGAGTGGAGGGCATTTTAAAAGGGAAGGACAGCCAGTGACTGCACAGGAGAGAGAAGAGGCTCTTATTTTTTTATCTTCACCAAAGGATATTCTTTCCCATTGATTTTAGAGAGAGTGGAGGGAGGGAGAGATGAGAGAGAGAGAGAGAGAGAGAGAGAGAGACATCTATGTGAGAGAGGCACATGGATTGGGTGCCTCCCCCATGAGCCCCCTTTGGGGCTAGGGATCAAACCTGCAACCCAGGGGGACTTACCTTTGAATTGGAATCTAACTCTCAACCCTTCCATGTGCAGGCTGACACTCCAGCCATTGTGTAACACTGGCCAGGGCAAAAGGGGCTACTTTTTATTCACTTTCTATATTATATGTGTAAGTTCAGAGGATATTTCATAATTTTTAATATTCAATTTGGATCTATGTAATTTCTTAAATTATAAATTGTTTTTACTGCTTTGCAGCGTGGCCTCACACCACTTGCACTTGCTAAACTTTTAAACAAGAATAACATGGTGGAATTTTTAATATCCAGAGGTGCAAAACAAGAAGAGGAGAACAGGTACAATAGTTTGTTCTTTTTAAAATTTTATTTGGAGAGCACTTTTATTAAAGCTGGGGACAGTAAAACCAGAAGAGCTTAGGATAGAAGAAGCGGGTGTTAGTTGGAACCATGCTAAGCTGCCAGAGAGATTCCAATAGTGCTGCAGGAGAAGACCAGACACTCCTTTCTCCTTTGTTACCAGATCTGTACTCCAGGTCACGCTCTTCCTGTGGAGCATCTTTGTTTAGGGAGTGGAAGGTCCCATCAGGCCTTTCCAGACTAGTAACCACCAGCTTGCCTGAGGTTCCATAACTGAGGTTGGCCCCTCAGTGATCTCTTTGCCATAACAATGAAACTTTCCCAAGCGACTTAAATTTAACTCAGGTTTCAAAATCTTTTAAATTATGCCTCACATGGAAGCCAGTCAACAGAAAGCTCTGAATCAAAAGTAGGGTATTGGTCCTTAAAATTCCTAAGAGCCCATCCATGACTCGTCAATATCCATGGATGACCAGTAGGATTGCATCTTCCAAGCCAACTGGGGTGGACAGGTAGATTCAGCATCGTTCTCATAAAGATCTGCTGGGTCACAGTGTGAGTAGGTAGAGAATGGTAGTAGGAGTCTAGGCCAGGTCCTGGCTTCTGTTAGTTTTCTGTGGTTGCTATGATTCGCTACAAAAAGAAGGGAGCATGGTGTTATCTGACTGCATGAGGTAATACATTAGTACATACATTTAGTTGTCAGTTATATAACAGCCAAGATTCCCTGAAATACAAACCACAATGTCAGTCCAGGTAATAATGAAAATTCATAACATTTTCTGTAAACTGCAACATTTGGATGTTAGAAACCATGAAAAGTTCACATTGGGATTTATTTAGGATTCAAAAATAGTTTCAGCAAATTAAGATTATTTTTTTCTTTACTGTTTTTCTGAACATGTACTTTTGCTCGATCATCTCATTTAATCCTCCTAACAACCTTCTGAAATAAGGTAGTAAGATTCTTCTTTTGTAGAGGAGGACCTTGAGCCAAAGAAAAGTGACTTGTTTGAGGAGAAATAGCTGTGGGATATAGAGCTAGGAGGTGTGAGTTCAAGACTTTTGTGATAATGTCAAGCTAACTCTAATTGATTCATTGAACTACCCACAAATCATGACTTGTTACAATTTTTTTTAATTACATACTTCATAAAACAGTTGTATAACATACAAATATAAAGTATATAGTATAAATAAAGTTTTAACATTAGTGCTAATATTATCTAAAATATTCTAAGCATTTACAATATTTGTAACTATTTTTATGTTAATATTAAGAGAGTAATATTATTTATCACCATTTTTTGAACACAGTAAAAAGGAACTAACTTCTGAAGAAAAAGGACCCCAAACAACTGAAAGTTGTACTCCTGGTAAGATTTCTGATAGTGAATTTCCCTTGGTGGTCCACCCTATATGAAGTAAGAGTAAGGAAGTTTTGATAATGAAAGAGCACGGAAAACATACCAAACAATGTGCAAGTTGCATATATAGTTTTTCTTAATCTCTTTCTTAATACCATAGTATTCAGTCTGATTAACAAAGTTAATTGTAAGTCATTTAAAATCTAGGGCAATATGGTTTGAAAAGAAGTTCACTTATTTAGTTCTGACCCCTAAAATCCCACATTGTATCTTTATGTTAAAAAGAAAAAAGATGTAAGTTAGGATGGTGTATGTTTCCTCTAAATTCACAAGAACAAATTGGGCTTGATCTAAAATGGATCTTTAGTTTTAACTGCGAATTGATTACATTTAGTAATAGAATACTTGTTACTACATAGTGATTTTTCTCACTAAAATGTAAATAAATCTACGACCTCAACAATACTTCTCTGGTACCAAAAACTATGGCAAATGATAGGAGCTACAACACTTAGCCAGTGTGTAAGAGTCCCGATGAGATTGTCTATAAAAGGTACCTAACCATTGTACTGTGCCTGATGAGAAGCATGGCCTATTTTTTATATTCTACCAACAAGGTCTCACTATTATCAACCTCATTCCTCAGAAGTCAAAACAGAAGGAGATATGTTGACCTCATTAATTTGATAATTACCAGGACACTGGAATTTCTTTAGAACAAGATGCTCTGTTGCCATTGGTCAGATGATAATGATAACAAAGGTTCAAATAGCCCAACCTGGAACTCAACAAACTCTAATAAATGTACAAAAATGTTTCCCTATAACAAAAACGCCAGATGTGGCACCCGGTTCTTTGTACAATCTGAACTGTATGAGGACACCTTGGACTTAGTAGATTTTATCAGAGGACTTGGGTAGTTGGTTTTGCAAATGATAGGAAATACAAGGATGGAATAGCATTTCGACCTTGGAGGTGCTCATAATATGGGAGAGGTGTCTGTGGTTTATTTCTCTGTTTTTCTAAACAGAATTTTCAAAGAAAATGTCAAATTTCAGTTATTCATTTTTCAGCTGAATGGTCTGCCATTTAACTTTCAGGTGTCTTTCAGGTACTAAGTGTTACTCTGATGTTGCAGAATTGAAACATTTTGAAAACAGTCATTGCCCTCTAAGTTCTTGTTGGTATCATTGTCATTTCTATGACTTACTATACTTTATATAGTGCTTAGTATTTGTCAGAGCTCATTAGCATCTTATAATTATCCCTATTTATTCATTTTCTTGGTGTTTAGTATGTGTCAGACACTTTAAGTCCATGATGAGAGTTAGAGTTTTAAAACTGTGGCTGAGGCTTCCCCCTCCCCCCACCCCCCCCACCCCCCTGAGTGACTGTACCAATTTACAATCACATGAACAGTGAGTGCTCCAGGCTTTCTCTTTTCTCCACATCCTTGCCAACACATGCTATTTATTTATATTTTGATGACAGCCATTCTGAGAGGAATGAGGATTTACTTCCTCATGACTTTCATTGGCATTTCCCAGATTAGTGATGTTGAGTTATGTGTTTCCTTAATTTTTTTTTAAAAATGTTTTTATTGACATTAGAGGGAGAGGAAGGGAAAGGGAGAGAGAGAGATTGAAACAACAATGAGGGAGAACCATCACATCCATGGGCTGCCTCCTGCACACCCCGTCCTGGGATCAAGCCTGCCACCCTGGCATCTGCCCTGCCCTGGAATGTCACCAGCGATCTCTTGGTGCAATGGACAAAGGACTCCATCTAGTGAACCGCATTGGCTAGGCCTATGTCTTTGTTTTAAATAGGAAGAAAATGAGAGCCTTGCAGTTGATTTCCCTACCTTTTTATAGGCTTGGGTTAATCACGTTCTCATTCCTAAACCAGTGATTGGTAAACTAGTGACTCTGAGTAGCTTACTATAATCATTTTTCCTGTTTGAAGTTAGGGAGATAATACCAACTTCTTTGTGTATCAGGACAGTGAATGTCCATATTGAGTTGTGGTTCTCCAGCAAGAATGAAAACTAAGGTAGAGAGCCAGAAATAGTTACTGCAGGGATTCATTGGAGTTTTGAACAGAAGAGGAACAAGATTAGATTTGATGAGGACCCTCTGATTGTGGTATGAAACAGGGATCACCAAACTTTCTCTGCAAAGGACCTGATTTTAGTCCATGTGGTCTGACATATCTACTGAAGTCTGCCATTGTAGTGTGAGAGCAGTCGTAGAGAATCTGTAATGAGTAGGCAGGGCTGTGTTCCAGTGAGACTTTATTTGTAAAACCAGTTGGCAGCTTATAGTTGGCCTGTGGACCTTAGTTTACTAACACCTCAGGTAGAGGATAGATGGAAGGGAATCACATAAAGAGCCTGGGAGACAAAGGGCAGTTGACAGTTGCAAAATAAAGCAGAGACAGTAGAGAGGTCGAGTTCATATGATTGTGGTGATGATTGCATGTAAAGAGGTAGTCGGGAGAGAGAATTCTAAGGTGCTTCATAGGTTCCCAGGTAGTGCACTGGCATTTAGTTTGGACATGAAGAATAGGACTTCATCAGATGAGCAGAAAAGAGCAACAATTCAACAGGAAAGACCAGTTTTTTTCAATTCAGGTTGAGTTTAATGATTATCTATGGATATCCCTACATTTTGGATACAATTTCTTTTATTACTTGACTTATCGTATCAATAACTGCCTTCAATAGGTGAGCCATGATTTTATTTCAATAAGAAAAAAAAGATTAGGAATATAAAAAAGAACTCTGTAATCATTAGAACGTCCCTTCCCTTTAGTATACCGTGTATGATAATTACTGTTCTTTTAGAGTTATCCCAGTTACTTGATTGATTCACAACTGTTGTACAAAGGAATTAAACCTTGTTTAGTTGGAGAAAATTGTCAGTGTGATGTCTTCATTTCCTTTATAGAAACTTTGATACCGTAGAACATGTTGTCTGTCATTAGAACTCTGTAATTCCTATTGTGACTAAATAAGAATGTTGCTTATTTCACATTATTTTCTGACATCAATGTTTGATATATCTTTTTCATGTCTTTATTCCAATAGCTACAAATCTACAGAAAAGTCCAAAAAAAGCACAGACCAAAACAAAACCAATGACAGGTATTCTGTGAAATCAACTTCTGTATTCTAATCATGTCTAACACATGAATCCAAGTAATATTTTCACATATGCAATTTTATTAGAGGTTCCTAAACCCACCCCTAGGTCTGATTATTCACTAGAAAACTTTACAGGACTCAGCATATAGTGGTTCTCATACCTGAGATTTATTACAGTGAAAAGACTGGAGAAAAATTCTCAAGGAGTAAAAGTGTGTGTAGCAACATGTTGAGGACAGCAGGCACAACCTTCCTTGAGCCCTCTCCCTGTGGAGTTACCAGGATGTGTTTAGATATTCCAGTATCAAATTCTGACAACTCATGTGAAATATGTCATCTACCAGTCTTGTTAGACTCAATGAGAGGTTTCTAAGGCATCTTCCCCATAGCATGTACCAAAATTTTAGATTCCCAGAAGGAAAGCAAGTGCGCAGTATGAACTCCATTGGTTGTAAAGGGTATTTAGACACAAGGGGCCATTCTTCTCAGTTAGGGAAAGGTGGAAAACCTCTCCAGATTCAGGTTTTCAGATACCAACTGAAGGGTAGCCATTTAAGCAGGACTTTCTAAGGATAGCAGTCTTATGCCTGCTGTATGAAATGTCTCTGCACCGCAGGTATAGCCCTGACTGACTATTTTGTCTTGATCTAAACATTTTAAGAGCAAGTAGTATTTAACATAACACGGTACTGGTTTCAGTTGCATCATCCATAATTGCTTTCTATGAGGGTTACTTTTGTGACTTTTGGAGAGTATCTCGCAGATATATGTGTATAAAATTACTAGGGCAATATTAGGCAATTAAAAGCTCTCTATTTTATCCAATTAATGCTTCAAGATAATTTTTAGATAAACTCAGCAGAATGATTTCTGATTTAAAATGAGAAGAAAAAGTGTCTTTTAATTATATGGATGATTCACTTTTGATTTATATTGTACTAAATCCCTGTTTATAAATACAACACAAGATATTCAATCGTATTTTTCAGTTGTTTTCTTGCACTGGTATACATTTAAAAGTATTGGCGTTATTTATGTCTTTTCACATTTTTCACTCAATTGCAGCGGTAATACCCACTTTCTGATATCGGGGTTTTATCTTAAACTCCAAGGTTACTATCTTGAAAATTGCATTAATATGTTGATATGTGTCAATAGAAGATGCAGGGAGTACATTATATTGAACAAAAATTAATAAGTCATATTTTTAGAGCAGTTTTTGGTGCACAGTAAAATTGAGCAGAAAGTATAGAGAGTGCTCATAGACCACACAAATGCAAACATACACAGCCTCATTCATTTTTGTTAATAATTTATTAATTTCAGAGAGAAAGGGATAAAGAGACATAGATAGAAACATCTGTTATGGGATAGAATTATTGATAGGCTGCCTCCTCACACACCACACCAGGTATTGAGCCCACAACCCAGGCATGTGACTCTACTGGGAACTGAACCTTTACCTCCTGGTTCCTAGGTCAATGCTCAACTACTGAGACACGCAGGCCTGGCGGCTTGCTCATTTTTGACCTCCAGCAACAGTGAAGTATATTTATTACAATGGATGAATGTGCACTGTCTCATCATTATCAACTAAAGTCCTTAAATTACAGTAAGGTTCACTCTTGGTATTGTGCATGTTATACATTGTGACAAATGCATGAAAGCACATACCCACCATCAGAATGTAGAATCATATCATACTAATAGCCCTGCACACGAATCTGTGCGTCAGTAGCTCGCTTCGGCTTGCCTCAGCTGGCCACCCTGCCCACAAATGCTGGTAGCTCTCTGCTGCGCTTAATTGCTGCTCTGCCCTCTTGTAGCTCTCCACTTGTTGCCCCAATCTCCTGGAGCTCTCCACCACTTGTAGATTGGTTGTGACGTTATGGTATCCTGCCTAATTTGCATATTCCTCTATTATTATATTAGATAGTATCGCTTCACTACCACAAAAATCTTCTGTGCTCTGCTTATTCATCCTGCACTTTTCCCTAACCCCTGGAAACTACTGATCTTTTTCACTGTCTCCCTAGATTTGCCTCTTCCTGAATGTTGTGTAGTTGGAATCACACAGTGGGTATCTTTTTGAATATTTAAAAAATGAATTCCAAGGTAATTGGATGTAGTTACCCAAGAAGTTCTGTGGCCTTTGTTGTTGTTTTCCATTAGCTTAGGATCTGATGAAATATGCCATATAAGCTGAAAGAGAATGATTCTATTTGCATGTTCCATCTAATGGGAAGGATTAAAAAAGATGACCTCACACACCATTGCAGAGCACTAACAATTGGACCACCCTGCTCTATGAGGTGGGTCCAGAGAGACTCTCCCAATTGAAGGAGACAGCCTCAAGTAGTTCAACTTCATACACCTGGAATCACAAAGTCTTTTCTACTTACATTCCAATTGGAAATGGAGCCAGAGAGAATTTGTTTACTATATTTTACTGTGCTGCAACGTGTAGTGCCTCACGACAATGTTTCCTTATGATAGGAGTGTTTCATCCTGGACTAGCTAGTCTGCACCTACTAGTAAGAGCTGGAGAATTTGTATTGTGTTAGGGAAAAATAAGTATACTCTCCTCTAACTGCTCCTAATGGAAGAAGGCAGAAAACTTACGCTATTTAAGTTTGACATGGTTAGTCTATAGTTCTGTTCCCACTAACAATAATATTTTCTGTCAGTCTGATGGGGTTTGGTTAGGATTATTGTTCCTTGTATATAGCAGTGCTCAAGTAATTATCAAATTTTGATAGATCCCATTTTCTTTTCTTTTTTTTTTTGTATATGTTTAAAAAAAGAAAGTAAATGTTCTTAATGCATTAGTGGCCTACAATAATATTTACTCTAGTATAGTCTTCAGGTGTGGTCCCAAAGTTACACTTTCTAGCAATGCATTAATTCAGTAATTTTAAAGTCCTGTATTCTTATTGTTTTAAAATGTATTTTTCTTTTTTTAAAAAATAGTGAGTGATGTCTCTAAAGAAGACTCTTTGAGCAGGTAGGATTTTATGGATTTTTCAAAATTATATGCTCACTAAGAAAATGCAGAGAAAAGAAACTAACATTTCTAGAGTGTTCTACTGTTGTCTATACCCTCTACCAGTGGTCGGCAAACCACGGCTCATGAGCCACATGCGGCTCTTTGGCCCCTTGAGTGTGGCTCTTCCACAAAATACCATGTGTGGCCACACACGTACAGTGCAATTGAAAATTGGTGGCCCACACGAAGAAGTCAGTTTTCAGCCTGGGCGAGTTGATTTAGAAGAAGTGGCCTTAGAAGAAGTGGGGGTGTTGATTGGTTGGGCGATGGGAGACAGAGCGCAGGCGGGTCACTGGATACCTTGGATTTGCATCGCGGGGGAGGCGCACGCGATTCATGCACAAGTTATTGGAGTCAGTCAGTCAGCAGTCTCATTGTGCAGTGGTTAGTGCTAGCAGCATCTGCAAATCGTGCGCGGGTGACAAAAGATAGAGGAAACAAGTATACAAGACAAGTGTGGATAGGAGAGTTGGAAGGGGTAGACCTCAGCGAATGTACCTCAATCAGATTGAGGATGCTTTTAGCAAAGGCCAGCTTAGGAGTACCCTAATTAAGTTAATCACAATGTACCTACCTTTATAGTTTAAGTTTAAAAAATTTGGCTCTCAAAAGAAATTTCAATCGCTGTACTGTTGATATTTGGCTCTGTTGACTAATGAGTTTGCCGACCTCTGGTCTAGGAGGCCCAGTTAATCTAAGCCAGCGGTTCTCAACCTGTGCGTCGTGAACAATGAAAATGCATCCTGCTTATCAGATATTTACATTATGATTCATAACAGTAGCAAAATTACAGTTATGAAGAAGCAACGAAAATAATTTTATGGTTGGGGGTCACCACAACATGAGGAACTGTATTAAAGGGTCATGGCATTAACTTAAGCATTTATCTTACTCTCCTAGACAATTGTAGTGGTAAATAGGACCTTGTTTTTGCCACCAAAGCTTCTAAGGCGCATCTCAGTTAGCTGTGGCCACAGAACCAAGTTTACCTAAGCAAGGCCTCATGGGGCAAGTGTTTTTAGGAAAATGATATGAATTCTTCCTGAAACTAATTGTTTATCTGTTAGTAAAGAATATCTCTGTATAGGTTATGTCATGTTAAGTATATTCAGCATCTAATTAGGGGATATTTCTAATTGATTTTCCTATTTACCCACTTCCCAGTCTCGTTTTCCCAGTCTCCTTTGCCAAATTGTATGAAGTTTTGCCTTTTTTTCTAGAGTCCTTTGTTTGTCTACCTTAGCTTTTCCTGATTTTTTGAACTTTCTTCTCTCCTTTTCTTGGTGTTTCTTTCATTGTGTTATTTCTTTCCACTTCATCCAGCTCTGGTGTTCTCCATTTTTCTGTACACAGAATCTAAGGCAGGTAGAATTGCAGGAGTTTAAGGAAGCTTAGCAATTAATTAATCAAAACACCCTTTAGTACTGCAACCTCTGTTTACCACACTGGCCAAGTGGTGGATCTTCCTTTAAATCTTCCCCTATGCCAGATGAGTGACCTCAGCAGAGTTTCTTATCTGTGAGAGGACTTTAAATGAGCAAACCCAAGTGGGATAGGTGGTGGCCTTCTTCCCCCTTCATTTTAGCCTTGGAGGTAATGTACACAGATGAACACTTCAGCAGGTAAATGGTCAACTCTAGACAGACAAACAGGGAATTCACTTGGGGAATATATCAAGTTAGCTGTTTCAATAACGTAATTGAAGAGGCTGAGGGTGAAGTGAATGATCTCTGTGTTATATACATAGCTCCCATGCGTGCAGGAAATAATGGGTACAAAAATACAGTCAGATTTCTTCTACAGCAAGGAACTGCTGTTTTTTCTCAAGAGAACTGTGGGTAGATGGCAGAAGGATAAGTATTTATTAGTGGTTTTAATTTATAAGTGTTTGTTTTAAAATGCTAGTAATCAATAAATTAAGGTATAATCATTTCACTCTTACTATTTTTTTCTAAATTAAAGAGTCACATTTATTGCAATCCGGGACTACGAGGTAGTCATGCACACCAAATCTCGAAGTCTCACTGTTACTTTTTTTAAAAAAAAAATTTTTATTGATTTTTTACAGAGAGGAAGGGAGAGGGCTAGCGAGTTAGAAACATCGATGAGAGAGAAACATTGATCAGCTGCCTCTTGTGCACCCCCCATTGGGGATGTGCCCGCAGCCAAAGTACATGCCCTTCACCAGACTCGAACCTGGGACCCTTGAGTCCGCAGGCCAATGCTCTATCCACTGAGCCAAACCGGTCAGGGCCTCACTGTTACTTTTTATGTAACAGCTGAGAATTCATAGTTTGCTTTTGGCAGGTTGGGGATGCCAGTCAGTTAGTCTAGGTCAGTGTTCGGCAAACTGTGGCTCGCAAGCCATATGCCGCTCTTTGACCCCTTGAGTGTGGCTCTTTCTAAGCCTTAGGAGTACCCTAATTAAGTTAATCACAATGTACCTACCTATATAGTTTTTTTTCTTTTTTTTCTAAATTTTTTTTTTTTGCTAAAAGTATTACAAAGTGTATTACATATGTGTCCTTCCCCCCCCCTGCCCTTAACAATCCCCTGCCCTACCTTACCCCCCAGTGTCTTATGTCCATTAGTTATGCTTATATGCATGCATACAAGTCCTTCGGTTGATCTCTTACTCCCCTCCCTCCTGCCCCCCAACCCTCTCTGGCCTTCCCACTGCAGTTTGACAATCAGTTTGAGGCAGCTCTGCCTCTGTATCTATTATTGTTCCAAAGTTTGTAATGGTCTTTATTATCCATGAATGAGTTAGATCATGTGGTATTTTTCCTTCATTGACTGGCTTGTTTCACTTAGCATAATGCTCTCCAGTTCCATCCATGCTGTTGCAAATGGTAAGCGTTCCTTCTTTTTTACAGCAGCATAATATTCCATTGTGTAGATGTACCACAGTTTTCTAATCCATTCATCCACTGATGGGCACTTAGGCTGTTTCCAGATCTTAGCTATGGTGAATTGTGCTGCTATGAACATAGGGGTGCACATATCCTTTCTGATTGGTGTTTCTGGTTTCTTGGGATATATTTCTAGAAGTGGGATCACAGAGTCAAATGGGAGTTCCATTTCCAGTTTTTTAAGGAAACTCCATACTGTCTTCTATAGTGGCTGCACCAGTCTGCATTCCCACCAGCAGTGCACAAGTGTTCCTTTTTCTCCACATCCTCTCCAGCACTTGTCGTTTGTGGATTTGTTGATGATAGCCAGTCTGACAGGTGTGAGATGGTACCTCATTGTTGTTTTGATTTGCATCTCTCGGATGATTAGTGACTTTGAGCATGTTTTCATATGTCTCTTGGCTTTCTGAATGTCCTCTTTTGAAAGGTGTCTATTTAGATCCTTTGCCCATTTTTTGATTGAATTGTTTATCTTCCTTTTGTTAAGTTGTATGAGTTCCCTATAAATTTTCGAGATTAAGCCCTTATCAGATATGACATTGGCAAATATGTTTTCCCACGAGGTGGGTTTTCTTGTTGTTTTGTTGATGGTTTCTTTTGCTGTGCAGAAGCTTTTTATTTTGATGTAGTCCCATTTGTTCATTTTCTCTTTAGTTTCAACTGCCCTGGGAGCCTTATCAGTGAAGAAATTGCTTCGGCATATGTCTGAGATTCTGTTGCCTTTGAATTCTTCTAGAATTTTTATGATTTCCTGTAGTACATTTAAGTCCTTTATCCATTTTGAGTTTATTCTTGTGTATGGTGTAAGTTGGTGGTCTACTTTCATTTTCTTGCATATATCTGACCAATTTTCCCAACACCATTTATTGAAGAGACTATCTTGGCTCCATTGTATGTTCTTGCCTCCTTTGTCAAATATTAATTGAGCATATTGGTTCGGGCTAATTTCTGGACTCTCTATTCTATTCCACTGATCTATATGTCTGTTCTTGTGCCAGTACCAGGCAGGTTTGAGAGCAGTGGCTTTGTAATACAGCTTGATATCTGGCATTGAGATCCCACCTACTTTGTCTTTCTAAGGATCGCTGCAGCTATTTGGGGTCTTTTTTAATTCCAGGTGAATTTTTGGAGAGTTCGTTCTAGATCTTTGAAGTAGGCCATTGGTATTTTAATGGGAAGTGCACTGAATTTATAGATTGCTTTGGGTAGTATGGACATTTTAATGATGTTGATTCTACCAATCCAAGAACATGGTATGTTCTTCCATCTGTTTATGTCTTCCTCTATCTCTTTTTTCAACTTCCTGTAGTTTTCTGAGTAGAGGTCTTTTACCTCTTTAGTTAAGTTTATTCCTAGGTATATTAATTTTTTTGGTGCGTTGGTAAATGGGATTGTTTTTATAATCTCTCTTTCTGAAAGTTCACTATTGGTGTATAGAAATGCCTCGGATTTCTTGTGGTTAATTTTGTATCCTGCTACACTGCCAAATTTATGTATTAAGTCTAGAAGTTTTTTAATGGAGTCTCTAGGGTTTTGTATGTATAATATCATGTCGTCTGCAAATAAGGACAGTTTTACTTCCTCTTTTCCAATTTGGATGTCTTTTATTTCTTCTTGTCTAATTGCAATGGCTAATACTTCCAGGACTATGTTGAACAGGAGTGGTGAGAGTGGGCATCCCTGTCTTGTTCCTGTTCTTAGGGGAAATGTTGTTAGTTTTTGTGCATTGAGTATGATGTTGGCTGTGGTCCTGTAATGTATGCCTTTTATTATGTTGAGGTATGATCCTTCAATTCCCACTTTGCTGAGAGTTTTTATCAAAAATGGGTGTTGGATTTTGTAGAATGCTTTTTCTGCATCAATTGATATGACCATGTGGTTTTTTTCTTTGAATTTGTTTATGTGATGTATCACGTTAATTGATTTATGGATGTTGTACCATCCTTGCATCCCTGGGATAAATCCTACTTGGTCATGGTGTATTATCCTTCTGATGTAGTGCTGGATCCGATTTGCTAAGATTTTGTTGAGGATTTTGGCATCTATGTTCATGAGGGATATTGGCCTGTAATTCTCTTTCATTGTGTTGTCTTTACCTGGTTTTGGTATTAGGGTGATGCTGGCTTCATAGAATGAGCTTAGAAGTGTTCCTCCCTCTTGAATTTTTTGTAGTAGTCTGAGGAGGATAGGTTTTAGTTGTTCCTTGAATGTTTGGTAAAACTCCCCTGTGAAGCCGTCCGGTCCTGGGCTTTTGTTTGCCTGAAGCTTTTTGATGACTGCTTCAATTTCTTACATAGTTATTGGCCTGTTGAGATTTTTAGATTCTTCCTGATTGAGTTTTGGAATGTTGTATTTTTCTAGGAATTTGTCCATTTCCTCCAGGTTGTTTAGTTTGTTGGAGTAGAGTTGTCCGTAGTATTGTTTAACAATCATTTGTATTTCTGTGGGGTCTGTTGTTATTTCGCCTCTATCATTTCTGACTTGGTTTATTTGGGACCTCTCTCTTTGTTTCTTGGTGAGCCTGGCTAGAGGTTTGTCAATCTTGTTTGTCCTTTCAAAAAACCAGCTCTTGGTTTCATTGATTTTCTGTATTTTTTTTTTTTGTCTCTATGTCATTTATTTCTGCTCTAATCTTTATTATCTCCTTCCTTATGCTCACTCTGTGGTTTTCTTGTTGCTCTCTTTCTAATTTTTTGAGTTGTAGAGTTAGATGATTTACTACCATTTTTTCTTGTTTTTTTGAGATAGGCCAGTAGAGCTATAAACTTCCCTCTCAGGACTGCTTTCATTGTGTCCCATAGGTTTTGGATTGTTGTGTTTTCATTGTCATTAGTGTCCAGGATGTTTTTAATGTCTTCTTTGATGTCATTGGCAACCCTATCAATATTTAATAACATGCTATTCAGCTTCCAAGGGTTTGATTATTTTGGGTTGTTTTTATTGTAGTTTATTTCTAACATTATGCCATCGTGGTCTGAGAAGATGCTTTTTATGATTTCAATCTTCTTTAAATTGTGGAGACTTTGCTTGTGACCCAATATGTGGTCTATTTTTGAATATGTCCTATGAGCACCTGAGAGGAATGTATATTCCATGGCTTTGGGGTGAAATGTTCTGAAGATGTCAATTAAGTCCATCTGATCTAGTGAGTCATTTAGGATTGCTGTTTCTTTGCTGATTGTTTGTCTAGAGGACTTATCCGGTGATGTCAATGGTGTATTAAAGTCCCCTACTATGATTGTATTGTTGTCGATCTCTCCTTTGATATCTTCCAGGAGTTTTTTTTATGAATTTGGTGCTCCTGTGTTGGGTGCATATATGTTTACCAGGGTTATATCTCCTTGTTGTATTGATCCCTTTAGTATTATGAAGTGGCCTTCCTTATCTCTTGTTATGACCTTCACTTTGAGGTCTATTTTGTCCGATATAAGTATTGCTACCCCAGCTTTCTTTTCCTTTCCATTTGCCTGAAAGATATTTTTCCATCCCTTCACTTTCAGTCCGTGTGAGTCCCTTCTAATGAGGTGGGTCTCTTGTAGACAGCAGATGTATGGGTCATGTTTTTTATCCATTCAGCCACTCGATGTCTTTTGGTTGGAGCATTTAGTCCGTTTACATTTAAATTTATTATTGAAAGGTACTTGCTTGTAGCCATTTATTTTTTTGTGTGTGGCTGTTTTCTTTCTGAGCTTTTTATTTCTTCTTTTTACACCAGTCCCTTTAGCATTTCTTGCATGGCTGGCTTGGTGGTGATA
Source organism: Myotis yumanensis (assembly GCF_028538775.1). Taxonomy (NCBI): domain Eukaryota; kingdom Metazoa; phylum Chordata; class Mammalia; order Chiroptera; family Vespertilionidae; genus Myotis; species Myotis yumanensis. Next base: position 17,375,567 of record NW_027223771.1, on the reverse strand, counting down.
AACTCCCTTAGCCCTTTTTTGTCTGTGAAGCTTCTTATTTCCCATTCAATTTTGAATGATAGCCTTGCTGGATAGAGTACTCTTGGATTCAGTCCTTTGCTTTGCATCACTTTGTAGATTTCTGTCCATTCTTTTCTGGCCTGATGTGTTTCTGTTGAGAAATCTTTTGATAATCTAATGGGAGATCCCTTTTATGTAACTTTCCGTCTCTCTCTTGCAGCCTGTAAGATTCTCTCTTTGCCCTGAACATTTGCCATGGTAATTATGATGTGTCTTGGTGTGGGTCTTTTCGGATTCACTTTGTTTGGGACTCTCTGGGCTTGTGTGACTTTTTTCTTCCCCACCTCAGGGAAGTTTTCTGATATTATTTCTTCAAATAGGTTTTCTAATCCTTGTTCATCTTTCTGTTGTTCTGGCACCCCTATTATGTGTATGTTGTTTCTTTTCATATTGTCCCAAAGCTCCCTTAGGCTCTCCTCCTGTCTTTTAATTTTTTTCTCCAGTTGCAGTACGATTTGGGTGTGTTTTGCTTCCTTGTCATCTAAATCTCTAATTCGGTCCTCCGCTTCTCCTAGTCTACTGTTGATACTTTCAATGGTGTTTTTTATTGCAGCTATATCACTCTTCCTTTCTTCTTGAAACTTACTTAAGTTGTTGATTTTTTCATCTGTTTCTTCTAGCTTCTTGAAAATGGTATTGATTTTTTCCTCCGTCCAGGGCATGCACTTTAGGACCCTTATTCTGAATTCTTTTTCCATCATGTTGCATGCCTCTGTCTCACTTAGCTGCTTTTCTGGTGAGTCCTCCTTTTCTTTCCTTTGGGGTTTCTTTGTCTACCCATGTTTGATCTCACTGACATATCTAGATTTTGAGTAGTTTAGTAGCTGCTCCCTGGGTGGTAGTGGCTGCTCCCTGGGTGGCAGTGGCTCCTCGGTCTGTGGTTGCTCCTTGGGCAGTTGTGGTAGCAGCTGCTCCTCTGTTGGTAGCTGGGTCTCTGGTGGGTGCTGTTCGTAGCTCTGGTGGCTCTTCTGGCTGGTGGAGGGAGGCTTCACACACAGCAACTGTTCCCCAGATAGAGTGTGTGGTGATCAGGAGGCCGCTGTTGCTTGAATCTGCTTTCCGTGGGCAGAAGCAGGTCTCCTCTGAGTTCATGTAGTCGCGCTGCTTGAGAGCTGTTGCCTCTGGGTTAGTAGCCAATCTCTGGATGTGGATAACAGCTACTCAAGATGGCGTGGTCTCGCTGCTGAGCTGGCGCCCAGGGGGAGGTTTCAGCCTCAATCTCTAAACATCCCCATTTTATAGGAGTTCTCTGTCGTTCCTAGCTGCAGAAAGTCTCTCAGGTGAATCTCCTCTGCTTGTTCAGGCTGTATGTTACCCGTTTCAGCTGCATTCCCTTATCTGCTCTGGGACAAAGCACCAACACGTCCATCTAAACCTCCGCCATTTTTTCTCCCCTACCTATATAGTATAAGTTTAAAAAATTTGGCTCTCAAAAGAAATTTCAGTCCTTGTACTGTTGATATTTGGCTCTTTTGACTAATGAGTTTGCTGATCACTGGACTAGGTCATCAGCCAGAAAACAAACAGAGGCTCAGCTAGTTCGAAGAAGCAATAGGCCAAATTCTTTATCTCAGAACTTTTAAGATTTCTACCCATTTCATTCCAAGTAGGACCACTATGCATGAGGTTATAAATCTAAGCTCTGATTTCTCTAACTAGTTATTTGGGGTCTTGAAGTGTTTACTGTAGCTCCTGGGGGTTATCCCCTGAACAAAGGGCCTTGAAAGGACTGACTCCATCCTGTCCCTCAAGCTCCATCTGAACCATAGGAACTCCATCTTGTTCCCATAACCTCCATTTTCTAAGAACTGCCATTTAAAAATTTCCACTAAACACAGGTGGTCCTTTGTTCTGTTAATTCCAGGAAGTAACTAAACCAGATATCCTCCCTGATGGAAGTATCTCTGCTATTTCTAGCTTCTGTGAGCACGCTTGCTCGAATAATGGGGAAAATAAGACATTTTGGAGGAGGGGTTAGCAATCCGAATCTGTGCCAGTAACCTAATGCATATCCTTGTTAGCCTACAGTCTAGTCACTGCTCCCTCTTAATTATCTGGTCCTGCAAGCCACTCTGCCAGCGTGGGGGTCTGGTCCATCCTTGGTTCCTCCCATGCCAGGTGTCTTCTGGTTATCTGAGCTGTGCTCAAGGCTGAAAGCTTTCTGCAAGGTATCTGCTAAGCACACTGCCCACATTCCAGCACATGTTTCTTTGTGTGTGTGTGTATGTGTGTGTGTGTGTGTGTGTGTGTGTGTGTGTTTTGCCTTTGTAAGCTAACCCCTAACTAAGTTAATTTGGGGCTGCGAGAATTTGAGAGACCCAAGTCCTCCTATGGCCACTGGCTTTTGAAATAAAGACTCCAAATTCGGCTCTCTGATTATGGCCTCTTCTGGTTAGCTCACTGAATTTCCAATATAATACTCCTATACCATCACTTGAATTTTTCAGGATCATAAAGGATTCTCTAAGTCCAGGTAGACAATTTTCTCTTACAAGTCAGATGGAAATGTAAAAAAACAACATTCTAATTTTTATGTTGGTTCCATTGATTCTATTGCTACTGAGTTACCATTGAAGCCCATCACATAATTATGATTGATCTTTGCTCCCAGGTTGGCCTTGCTGATCTAGATTCCTGAGTCTTCATGTCAACTCACACTTGGACTTGGGGGTCACACCTTTTTTTAGTTTACATACATATACTTTGTATGCTTATCCACGACTCCAATTCCCAGCACCGTATTCTGGCAGCTGGGCCTCCTAGCTCCTGCCACCCACAGCCTCCCTCACACACTGGAAAGCTTATGTGCAGCTCACTTCTTAGCCCAGATCTCTGGGGATGAGTTATCCTTTGAGCTTCCTGCGGTTTTCTGTTTTATTTTGTTTTTCTGCTAGCAGGTGTTACTTACAACAACACTAAGCTGCCAAAGAGATCAAAATAATGACACAAGAAAAAATCAGAAGATCTTTCAACTTTGTTACTATATCTATGCTGAAGGTCACTTTATACCCTGTGGAGCATCTCTATTTAGGTAGTGGAAGGCACCTTATCGCTTTCTCAGAGTAGTAAGCACCAGATTTCCTGAGGTTCCATAATTGAGGTTGGCCCCTCAGTGATCTCTTTGCCATAATAATGAAACTTCCCCAAGTGATTTGAATTTACCTCAGGTTTCAAAGTATTTTAAATTATGCCTCACATGGAAGCCAGTCAACAGAAAGCTCTGAATCAAAAGTAGGTTATTGGTCCTTAAAATTGCTAAGGGTCCATCCATGACCCATAGATATCCATGGGTGGCCACTAGGATTGCATCTTCCAAGCCAACTGGGGATGGACAGGGAGATTAAGCACCATTCTCATAAAGATTTGCTGGGTCACAGTTTGAGTAGGTAGAGAAGGGGTAGTCTTAGTCCAGGCCAGGTCCTGACCTTCATGAGTTTTCTGTGGTTGGTATGATTTGCTACAAAAAGAAGGGAGCGTTGTGTTATCTGACTTTATGAGGTAATATATTTGTACATAAATTCAGTTACCAGTTATGTAACAGCTGAGATATCCTGAAATACAGACCACAATCTGAGTACAGGTAATAAACAGACTTAACAACATTTTCTGAAATCTGGAACATTTAGTAACCATGACAAGTTCACATTGGGATTTATTTGGGATTTAAAATAGTTTCAACAAATAAAGTTCATAACCAGCTTTTTTCTTTGCTTTATTGTTTTTCTGAGCATAACTTTTGCTGTATTATATCATTTGACCCTCCTTAACCTTCTAAAATAAATAATAAGATTATTATGTTGTAGAGGAGGACCTTGAGCCACACAAAGACCTGTTGGTTATAGAATTAGGATGTGTGAGTTTAAGACATTTGTGATTATGTCTAGCTAACTCTAATTAATTCACTGAACTATACTGCCCTCATATCATGACTGTTATACCTTATGTTTTTAAATTACATACTTCATAAAACAGTTGTATACCTTACACATTTAAAGTGAATGGAATAATTGAAGTTTTAACATTAGTGCTGATATTACCTGAAATATTCTAAGAATTTACTATATTTGGAAAATATTTTTATGTTAATATTAAGAAAGTAATAGTACTTATCACCATTTTTTTCTGCACAGCAAGCAACAACTAACTTCTAAACATAAAGGAAAAAAGAAACCCACAAAATCTGAAAGTTTCACTCCTGGTAAGATTTCTGATAATGAATTCCTCTTGGCTCTCCTACCATAGATGAAGTAAGAGTAGGGAAGTTTTGATAACGAAAGTGCAGGGAAAAAATACCAATGTGTAAGTTGCAAGTATAGTTTTTCTTTATCTCTTTCTAAATAGAATAGTAATCAGTATTATTAACAAAGTTAATTGTAGGTAATTTAAAACCTGGGCAATATGGTTTGCAAAGTTCATTTATTTAGTTCTGACCCCTAAAATCCAACATTATATTTTTTATGTTAAAAGGAAAAAAGATGTTAAGATGGTGTATGTTTCCTCTATATTCACATTATCCCAAACTGGACTTGTTCTGAAAATGAATCTTTAGTTTTAACTGTGAATGGATTATATTTAGTAAATGAATATTTGTTATTGCATAGTGATTTGTCCACCAAAAAACAGTAACTATAACGAGGAACTCAACAATACTTTCCCGGTAGCAGAAACAGATGGCAAACAGTAAGAGCTACAACACTTAGCCATTGTGTAAGATTCCTGATGACATTGTTTTGTAAAGAATCTACCCATAGTTCTGAACTCAGAAAGGCAATTCTTGTTGAGAATTTTCATATTATACCAACAAGGTCTCACTATTTTCAACTTTATTCCTCAGAAGTCAAAACAGAATGGTATAGGTTGACTTCATTAATTTAGTAATTATCAGGATACTGGAATTTCTTTAGAACAAGAGGTTCTGTGTCCAGTATTCAGAAAAAAATGATAATAAATATTTGAACAGCCCATCCTGGGACTCAACCAATTATAATAAATGTACAAAAATATTTCCCAGTAAAAAAAAATGCCGGATGTGGAACCTACTTCATTGTACAGTCTGAACTGTCTGATGACACCTTGCACTTGGTAGACCATCATCAGAGGGTTTGTGTAGGTTGGCTTTGCAAGTTATAGGAAATCAATGAAATAGCATTTTGACTTTGAAATTACTCATAATCTGAGAGAAGTGTTACTGGTTTATTTCTCTGTTTTTCTAAACAAAATTCTCAAAGAAAATGTCAAAATTCAGTTATTCATTTTTCAGCTGAATGGTCTGCCATTTAACTCTCAGGTGTCTTTCAGGTACTAAGTGTTATTCTGATGCTGCCAACTTGAAACTTTTTAAAGACAGTCATTGCCCTTTAAGATCATGTTAAGTTTATTTTAATTCCCATGATTTGCTATACTTTAGTTAGTGCTTACTGGGTGCCAGATTGCATTAGGTTTTACAATTATCCCTATTTATTCATTTTATTGGTGTTTAGTATGCACCAGCCCCTTTAAGTCTATGATGAGAATTAGAGTTTTTAAAATGTAGGTTAAGCTTTGGCTGGGTTTCTCAGTTGCTGAAAGCATTGTCCCTGACATGTCAAGGTTGTGGATTTGATGCCTGGTCAAATACCAGACTGATCCAATGAATGCATAAATAAGTATAACTACAAACCAAGGTTTCTATCTGTCTCTCTACCTTTAATCAATTTTTAAACAGTTCAAAAAATGTGGATGGGTTTTAGAGTAAGCATGCAGACCACAAAGCAGTTTTCCAGGTAAAGGGGCAGGAGGGGTGATGTTTGACAGGAGGAATGTCTATTAAGATTATACTGTTCGCAGCAGAAAGGGCAGGGCAAGGGCTAAGATGCACAAGTGAATGTTGGGGGAACTCGGAGCAGTACAGTTTCAGAGGTGCGACGTGTGTGCTATGGGAATGGTTGGTAATGGGTGAGTGCCTAGCTAAGGCAGGCTTATGGAAGTTTTTACTACCACAGAGTGGTCTAGAGCTTATCCTCGAGGCCTTGGGAAATTTCTCAGATAGGATGCTTTTAGCTTCGGGATTAGGTGGCCTCATTAACAGAGGCGGAAACAGTAGGAACCAGGATTGTTTTGGTGACTCAGTGATGTCATCAGGATCACAGATATTGTCCTTTTCTCAGCTGTGAAGTTGTCTTCATTTATGTCTGCTTTCCTGCTCAGTAATCAGCTATGGTTCCAAAGCCTCCTATTCTCACATGTCAGTATGTGAAGGCCAAAGGGACTGCTTTTCTGTAAACATTTCTTTTTCCTTCTACAACATTTTGTTAAAGTAGAGTATGCACACATTGTAAAACTTTAAGGTGAACAACCACAGTGGTTTGACATTTATGTTCCTTATGATGTGTTCACAATGATATGTCTAGTAATCCTCCATCACTGAGCAAAGTTATTATGATATTGACCCATTTCCTGTGCTGCACAGCACACTGCACCCCTCTGGCTTATGTAATTTATACCTGGAATTTTGCACTTTATATTCTTTTATTTCACCCATCACCTCTGCTTACTATGCTCTAGCAACCACCAGTTTGTTCTCTGTGGCTATGGAATCTGTTTCTGTTTTGTTGTTTTATATTGCACCTGTAAGTGAGAACCTATGGTATTTGTTTTCTTTGTCATATTTCACTTCTCAAGACCCTCCTAGTCCATCCATGTTGCCATAAAAGGCAAGAGTTCATTGTGTGTTTTTTATGTCTGAGTAGTCTTTCATTTATTTACTTATGTATTGAAGGGCAACTATATTGCTTCCATATTTTGGCTATTGGAAATAATGCTGTAGTGAACATAAGGGTACAAATAAGTTTTTAAATTCTTGTTCATGCTTCTGTTGAATAAATACCCAGGATTAGATAGCAGTTCTATTTTAATTTTTTTGAGGAATGTCCACTGCTTTCCACAGTGACTGTGCCAAATTACAATCACATAAGCAGTGCTCAAAGCTTTCTATTTTCTCCACATCCTCAGCAACACTTGTTATTTATTTATATTTAGATGACAGCCATTCTAAGAGGAGTGAGGATTTACTTCCTTATGACTTTCATTTGCATTTCCCAGATTAGCGATACTGAGCTATGTGTTTCCTTAATTTTTTTAAAATATGTTTTTATTGACTTTAAAGGGAGAGGAAGGAAAAGGGAGAGATGGAAACATCAGAGAGGGAGACCAGTCACATCCCTGAGGCTGCCTCCTGCACACCCACTCCTGGGGATCAAACCTGCCACCCTGGCATCTGCCCTGCCCTGGAGTATCACCAGGGATCTCTTGGTGAATGGGACAAAGGACTCAATCTACTGAACCACACCTGCTGGGCCTATGTCTTTGTTTTAAATAGGAAGGAACTGAGAAGCTTGCACTTGACTTCCCTAACTTTTTATAGGCTTGGGTTAATCCCCTGCTCATTCCTAAACCAGTTAGTGGTAAACTAGTGACTAGGATGAGGATATTATAATCATTTCTCTCTTTGGAACTGATACACAATAAAGACACCAGCTTATCTGTGTATAAGGACAATAAATGTCCCAATAGAATTGTGGTTCTCCAGTAAAAATGAAGACTAAGGTCGAGAGCCACAAATATTTACTGCAGGGATTCATTGGAGTTTTGAGCAGGACAGGAACAAGATTAGATTTGATGAGGGCCCCCTGATTGTGGTGTGAAGCAGGGATCACCAACTTTTCTCTGAAAAGGGCCTGATTTTAGGCCATGTGGTCTGTCATATGTACTCAAGTCTGCCATTGTAGTGTGAGAGCAGTCCTAGAGAATCTGTAAGCAGGTAGGCACGGCTGTCGTCCAGTGAGACTATTTGCAAAACAGCTTGTATTGGCCTGTGGGCCCTGGTTTGCTGAATCCTCCTGTAGAGAACAGATGGAAGGAAACTGCATAAAGGGCCTGGAAGACAAAGGAATATTTTGCCTCCTTGGATGAGCATCAGTCTAATTAGAAAGTTTTATGCTTTCATGCTCAATTGAGATAGGAAGCTAGATTTATTCCATTTGAAATGTTTTCTAGGCCTATGTCTTTCTCAGTTCTTTTGCTTAAACAAATCTTATTCATTTAAGAAAGAACAATAATGTTTGTTGGTATTCTCACACACCACAAGGGAGACATCTTTTCAGAGCTCATGTTTGACTAGGGCAGTTGACAGTAAGTAGCAAAGTAAAGCAGACAGTAGAGAGGTCTAGTCATATGACTGTGGTGATGATTGCATATAAAGAACTGGTGGAGAGACAGAAATCTAAGGTGATTCATAGGTTTCCAGGTAGTGCACTAGCATTTAGATTGGGCATAAAGAACAGAAAGACCATGCTATGGTACGCACAGGCGCCAGGCCAGCCAAAGTGGGTGCGATGTGATTGGTGGGGCGGCCCACCACTGACCCACAATTGCCTTGTGGAGGAAGGCCCAGACCACCAGCCATTGGGATGATGAATCAGGGGGCTCCATGATCACCCCAAAGAGGGAGCCCAGGCCACTGACTGCAGGGTGATCAATGGGGGGGCTCCGCAGAACAAGGGAACTCTGGGTGTGTGGCTGCGGAAGTGGGCAGCACCAGGCCAAGGTGGGTGTGGGAGTGGGAGGCACACGGCTGTGCGGCACCCCCAGCCATGTGGCAGCCAGGGCTTCCAGGGCCCTGGCCCCTGGGGCTGGAGAGGCCCAGCAACCAACCGGGGCTCTGAAGGCCTAATCTTGCATAAATTTTGTGCATCGGGCCTCTAGCAACATTGATACTATAGTACATGTTGTCAATCAGTAGGATTCTGCATTTTCTACTGTGACTAAATAGGAATGTTACTTATTTCACATTATTTTCTTACATCAATGTTTGATTTATCCCTTTTATGTCTTTATTCCAATAATTATAGATCTACAGAAAATTCCAAAAGGAGCATGGACGGAAACACAATCAATGATAGGTATTTGGCGAAATCAGCTTATGTATAGTAATCATGTATAACATATCAATCCAAAGAATATTTTCACATAATGCAATTTTGTTAGAGGTTCCTAAATCCATGCCTAGGTTTGCTCATTCACTAGACAACGTTACAGGACCCAGTATGTAGTAGTTGTGCTCATACCTGAGATTTTTGATAGTGAAAGCCCACAGTAAAGTCAGCCAAGAGAAGAGGTGTGTGTGACAAAGGGTGGAGGACACCAGGCACAAGCTTCCAAGAGTCCTCTTCCTGTGGAGTTACCTTGATGTGCTTAGTTATTCCAGTATATAATCATGACAGCACACATGAAATTTGTCATCTACCAGTCTTCTTAGACTCAAGGAGAAGTTTTTATGGCATGGTCTTCACATAGGCGTCTTCGCCATAGCATGCACCAAAATTTTAGATTCCCAGAAGGAAAGCAGGTGTTCAGCATGAACCCCATTGTTTGTACAAAGTGCTTAGACACACGGAGCCACTCTCTCAGTTAGGGAAAGGTGGAAAGCCTCCCCAGATTCAGCTTTTCAGACACCAAATGAAGGGTAGCCATTTAAGCAGGACTTTCTAAGGAGAGCAGTCTGAGGCTTGCAACATGAAATGTCTGCACAGCAAGATTGACTGACCTTTTAGCCTTGACCTAAGAATTTATTGTAAGAGCAAGTAATATTATAACATAACATGGTACCGGTTTCATTCACATCATCCATAATTGCTTGCAATGCTGGTTACATCTGAGACTCTTGGTGAGTATTTCACAGATATTTGTACATAAATTACTAGGGCAATATTAGGCAATTATAAGCTCTCCTTTTTATCCAATTAATGCTTCAAGATAATTTTTTGATAAAATCAGCAGAATGATTTCTGATTTAAAATGAGAAGAAAAGGTGTCTTTTAATTATATGGATGATTCAGTTTTGATTTATATTGTACTAATTCCCTGTTTATAAATACAACGCAAGATATTCAATCATATTTATCAGTTATTTTCTTGCACTGGCATACATTTAAAAGTATTGGTGTTTTTTATGTCTTTTCACATCTTTCACTCAATTGCAGGGATAATACCCACTTTCTAATACTGTGGTTTTATCTTAAACTCCAAGGTTACTATCTTGAAAATTGCATTAACATGTTGATATGTGTTAATAGCAGATGCAGGGAGTACATTATTTTGAACAAAAATTAATAAGCCATATTTTTAGAGCAGTTTTTGGTGCACAGTAAAATTGAGCGGAAAGTATAGAGAGTGCTCATAGACCACAAAAATGCAATCATACACAGCCTTATTCATTTTTGTTAATAATTTATTTTTATTAATTTCAGAGAGAAAGCGATAAAGAGACATAGATAGAAACATCTGTTATGGGATAGAATTATTGATAGGCTGCCTCCTCATACACCACACCGGGTATTGAGCCCACAGCCCAGGCATGTGACTCTACTGGGAATCGAAACTTAACCTCCTGGTTCCTAGGTCAATGCTCAATGACTGAGCCACGTGGGCCTGATGCCTTGCTCATTTTGGACCTCCAGTAACAGTGAGGTATATTTATTACAATGGATGAATGTGCACTGACTTATCATTATCAACTAAAGTCCTTAAATTACAGTAAGGTTCACTCTTGGTATTGTGCATGTTATACATTGTGACAAATGCATGAAAGCACATACCCACCATTAGAATGTAGAATCATATCATACTAGTAGCCCTGCACACGAATCTGTGTGTGAGTAGCTCGCTTCTGCTTGCCTCAGCTGGCCACCCTGCCCACAAATGCTTGTAGCTCTCTGCTGCGCCTAATTGCTGCCCACCCTCTTGTAGCTCTCCACTTGTTGCCCCAATCTCCTGGAGCTCTCCACCATTTGTAGATTGGTTGTAACGTTATGGTATCGTGCCTAATTTGTATATTCCTCTATTATTATATTAGATAGTATCGCTTCACTACCACAAAAATCCTCTGTGCTCTGTTTATTCATCCTGCACTTTTCCGTAACCCCTGGAAACCACTGATCTTTTTCACTGTCTCCTTAGATTTGCCTCTTCCTGAATATTGTGTAGTTGGAATCACACAGTGGGTATCTTTTGGAATATTTAAAAAATGAATTCCAAGGCAATTGGATGGAGTTACCCAAGAAGTTCTGTGGCCTTCGTTGTTGTTTTTCATTAGCATAGGATCTGATGACATATGCCATATAAGCTGAAAGAGAATGATTTCTATTTGCATGTTCCATCTAATGGGAAGGGTTAAGAAAGATGACCTCACACACCATTGCAGAGCACTAACAATTGGACCACCCTGATCTATGAGCTGGGTCCAGAGAAACTCTCCCAATTGAAGGAGACAGCCTCAAGTAGTTCAACTTCATACACCTGGAATCACAAAGTCTTTTCTATTTACATTCCAATTGGAAATGGAGCCAGAGAGAATTTGTTTACTATATTTTACTGTGCTGCAACATGTATTGCCTCCCGACAATGTTTCCTTATGATAGGAGTGTTTCATCCTGGACTAGCTAGTCTGCACCTACTAGTAAGAGCTGGAGAATTTGTATTGTGTTAGGGAAAAATAAGTATACTCTCCTCTAACTGCTCCTATTGCAAGAAGGCAGAAAACTTATGCTACTTAAGTTTGACATGGTTAGTCTATAGTTCTGTTCCCACTAACAATAATATTTTCTGTCAGTCTGATGGGGTTTGGTTGGGATTATTGTTCCTTGTATATAGCAGTGCTCAAGTAAGTATCAAATTTTGATAGATCCCATTTTCTTTTCTTTTCTTTTTTTAGTTGTATATGTTTAAAAGGAGAAAGTAAATGTTCTTAATGCATTTGTGGCCTACAATAATATTTACTCTAGTATAGTCTTCAGGTGTGGTCCCAAAGTTACACTTTCTAGCAATGCATTAATTCAGTACTTTTAAAGTCCTGTATTCTTATTGTTTTAAAATGTATTTTTCTTTTTTAAAAAATAGTGAATGATGTCTCTAAAGAAGACTCTTTGAGCAGGTAGGATTTTATGGATTTTTCAAAATTATATGCTCACTAAGAAAATGCAGAGAAAAGAAACTAACATTTCTAGAGTGTTCTACTGTTGTCTATACCCTATACCAGTGGTTGGCAAACCACGGCTCACGAGCCACATGCGGCTATTTGGCCCCTTGAGTGTGGCTCTTCCACAAAATACCATGTGCGGCCACACACGTACAGTGCAATTGAAAATTGGTGGCCCACTCGAAGAAGTCAGTTTTCGGCCTGTTTGAGTTGATTTTGAAAAAGTAGCCTTAGAAGAAGTGGGGTGTGTCGATTGGTTGGGCGATGGGAGACAGGGCGCAGGCGCGTCACTGGATACCATGGATATGCAGTGCGGGGGAGGCGTGCGCGATTAATGCACAAGTTGTGTGAGCCAGTCAGTCAGCAGTCTCATTGTGCAGTGGTTAGTGCTAGTCGCATCCGCAAATTATGCGCGGGTTGCAAAAGGTAGAGGAAACAAGTATACAAGACGAGTGTGGATAGGAGAGTTGGAAGGGGTAGACCTCAGCGAATGTACCTCAATCAGATTGAGGATGTTTTTAGCAAAGGCCAGCTTAGGAGTACCCTAATTAAGTTAATCACAATGTACCTACCTATATAGTTTCAGTTTAAAAAATTTGGCTCTCAAAAGAAATTTCAATCGCTGTACTGTTGATATTTGGCTCTGTTGACTAATGAGTTTGCTGACCACTGGTCCAAGAGGCCCAGTTAATCTAAGCCAGCGGTTCTCAACCTGTGGGTCGTGAACAATGAAAATGCATCCTGCATATCAGATATTTACATTATGATTCATAACAGTAGCAAAATTACAGTTATGAAGAAGCAACGAAAATAATTTTATGGTTGGGGGTCACCACAACATGAGGAACTGTATTAAAGGGTCATGGCATTAACTTAAGCAGTTATCTTACTCTCCTAGACAATTGTAGTGGTAAATAGGACCTTGTTTTTGCCACCAAAGCTTCTAAGGCCCATCTCAGTTAGCTATGGCCACAGAACCAAGTTTACCTAAGCAAGGCCTCATGGGGCAAGTGTTTTTAGGAAAATAATATGAATTCTTCCTGAAACTAATTGTTTATCTGTTAGTAAAGGATATCTCTGTATAGGTTATGTCATGTTAAGTATATTCAGCATCTAATTAGGGGATATTTCTAATTGATTTTCCTATTTACCCACTTCCTAGTCTTGTTTTCCCAGTCTCCTTTGCCAAATTGTATGAAGTTTTGCCTTTTTTCCTAGAGTCCTTTGTTTCTCTACCTTAGCTTTTCCTGATTTTTTGAACTTTCTTCTCTCCTTTTCTTGGTGTTTCTTTCATTGTGTTATTTCTTTCCACTTCATCCAGCTCTGGTGTTCTCCATTTTTCTGTAGATAGAATCTAAGGCAGGTAGAATTGCAGAAGTTTAAGGAAGCCTAGCAATTAATTAATCAAAACACCCTTTAGTACTGCAACCTCTGTTTACCACACTGGCCAAGTGGTGGATCTTCCTTTAAATCTTCCCCTATGTCAGATGAGTGACCTCAGCAGAGTTTCTTATCTGTGAGAGGACTTCAAATGAGCAAACCCAAGTTGGATAGGTGGTGACCTTTCCCCCCCTTCATTTTAGCCTTGGAGGTAATGTACACAGATGAACACTTCAGCAGGTAAATGGTCAACTCTAGACAGACAAACAGGGAATTCACTTGGGCAATATATCAAGTTAGCTGTTTCAATAACGTAATTGAAGAGGCTGAGGGTGAAGTGACCTCTGTGTTATATACGTAGTTCCATGCGTGCAGGAATAATGCTTACAAAAATACAGTCAGATTTCTTCTACAGCAAGGTACTGCTGTTTTTTCTCAAGAGAACTGTGGGTAGATGGCAGAAGGATAAGTATTTATTAGTGGCTTTAATTTATAAGTGTTTGTTTTAAAATGCTAGTAATCAATAAATTAAGGTATAATCATTTCACTCTTACTGTTTTTTCTGAGTTAAAGAGTCACATTTATTGCAATCTGGGACTATGAGGGAGTCATGCACTCCAAATCTCAAAGTCTCACTGTTACTTTTTAAAAAAATATTTTATTGATTTTTTACAGAGAGGAAGGGAGAGGGCTAGAGAGTTAGAAACATCGATGAGAGAGAAACATTGATCAGCTGCCTCTTGTGCACCAACCTCAACACCATTGGGGATGTGCCCGCAGCCAAAGTACATGCCCTTGACCAGACTCGAAACTGGGACCCTTGAGTCCGCAGGCCAATGCTCTATCCACTGAGCCAAACCGGTCAGGGCCTCACTGTTACTTTTTATGAAACAGCTGAGAATTCATAGTTTGCTTTTGGCAGTTCGGGGATGCCAGTCAGTTAGTCTAGGTCAGTGGTCGGCAAACTGTGGCTCGCAAGCCATATGCCACTCTTTGACCCCTTGAGTGTGGCTCTTTCTAAGCCTTAGGAGTACCCTAATTAAGTTAATCACAATGTACCTACCTATATAGTTTTTTTTCTTTTTTTAAATAAATTTTTATTTTTTGCTAAAAGTATTACAAAGGGTATTACATATGTGTCCTTCCCCCCCCCCCCCCGCCCGTAACAATCCCCTGCCCTCTCTTACCCCCCAGTGTCTTATGTCCATTAGTTATGCTTATATGCATGCATACAAGTCCTTCGGTTGATCTCTTACTCCCCTCCCTCCTGCCCCCCAACCCTCCCTGGTCTTCCCACTGCAGTTTGACAATCAGATTGAGGCAGCTCTGCCTCTGTATCTATTATTGTTCCAAAGTTTGTAATGGTCTTTTTTTTTTTTTTTTTTTTTTTTTTTTTAAATATATTTTTATTGATTTTTTACAGAGAGGAAGGGAGAGAGATAGATAGCTAGAAACATCGATGGGAGAGAAACATCGACCAGCCGCCTCCTGCACATCTCCCACGGGGGATGTGCCCGCAACCCAGGCACATGCCCTTGACCGGAATCGAACCCGGGACCTTTCAGTCCGCAGGCTGACGCTCCATCCACTGAGCCAAACCGGTTTTGGCTGTAATGGTCTTTATTATCCATGAATGAGTTAGATCATGTGGTATTTTTCCTTCATTGACTGGCTTGTTTCACTTAGCATAATGCTCTCCAGTTCCATCCATGCTGTTGCAAATGGTAAGCGTTCCTTCTTTTTTTACAGCAGCATAATATTCCATTGTGTAGATGTACCACAGTTTTCTAATCCATTCATCTACTGATGGGCACTTAGGCTGTTTCCAGACCTTAGCTATGGTGAATTGTGCTGCTATGAACATAGGGGTGCACATATCCTTTCTGATTGGTGTTTCTGGTTTCTTGGGATATATTCCTAGAAGTGGGATCACAGGCTCAAATGGGAGTTCCATTTCCAGTTTTTTGAGGAAACTCCATACTGTCTTCTATAGTGGCTGCACCAGTCTGCATTCCCACCAGCAGTGCACAAGTGTTCCTTTTTCTCCACATCCTCTCCAGCACTTGTCGTTTGTTGATTTGTTGATGATAGCCAGTCTGACAGGTGTGAGATGGTACCTCATTGTTGTTTTGATTTGCATCTCTTGGATGATTAGTGACTTTGAGCATGTTTTCAGATGTCTCTTGGCTTTCTGAATGTCCTCTTTTGAAAGGTGTCTATTTAGATCCTTTGCCATTTTTTGATTGAATTGTTTATCTTCCTTTTGTTAAGTTGTATGAGTTCCCTATAAATTTTGGAGATTAAGCCCATATCAGATATGACACTGGCAAATATATTTTCCCAAACAGTGGGTTTTCTTGTTGTTTTGTTGATGGTTTCTTTTGCTGTGCGGAAGCTTTTTATTTTGATGTAGTCCCATTTGTTCATTTTCTCTTTAGTTTCAACTTCCCTGGGAGCTTTATCAGTGAAGAAATTGCTTCTGCATACTTCTGAGATTCTGTTGCCTTTGGATTCTTCTAGAATTTTTATGATTTCCTGTAGTACATTTAAGTCCTTTATCCATTTTGAGTTTATTCTTGTGTATGGTGTAAGTTGGTGGTCTAGTTTCATTTTCTTGCTTATATCTGACCAATTTTCCCAACACCGTTTATTGAAGAGACTATCTTGGCTCCATTGTATGTTCTTGCCTCCTTTGTCAAATATTAATTGAGCATATTGGTTCGGGCTAATTTCTGGACTCTCTATTCTATTCCACTGATCTATATGTCTGTTCTTGTGCCAGTACCAGGCAGGTTTGAGAACAGTGGCTTTGTAATACAGCTTGATATCTGGCATTGAGATCCCACCTACTTTGTTCTTTCTCAGGATCGCTGCAGCTATTCGGGGTCTTTTTTAATTCCAGGTGAATTTTTGGAGAGTTCGTTCTAGATCTTTGAAGTAGGCCATTGGTATTTTAATGGGAAGTGCACTGAATTTATAGATTGCTTTGTGTAGTATGGACATTTTAATGATGTTGATTCTACCAATCCAAGAACATGGTATGTTCTTCCATCTCTTTATGTCTTCCTCTACCTCTTTTTTCAACTTCCTGTAGTTTTCTGAGTAGAGGTCTTTTACCTCTTTAGTTAAGTTTATTCCTAGGTATCTTAATTTTTTTGGTGCGATGGTAAATGGGATTGTTTTTATAATCTCTCTTTCTGAAAGTTCACTATTGGTGTATAGAAATGCCTCAGATTTCTTGTGGTTAATTTTGTATCCTGCTACACTGCCAAATTCATGTATTAAGTCTAGTAGTTTTTTATGGAGTCTCTAGGGTTTTGTATGTATAATATCATGTCATCTGCAAATAAGGACAGTTTTACTTCCTCTTTTTCAATTTGGATGCCTTTTATTTCTCCTTCTTGTCTAATTGCAATGGCTAATACTTCCAGGACTATGTTGAACAGGAGTGGTGAGAGTGGCCATCCCTGTCTTGTTCCTGTTCTTAGGGGAAATGGTGTTAGTTTTTGTGCATTGAGTATGATGTTGCCTGTGGTCCTGTAATATATGGCTTTTATTATGTTGAGGTATGATCCTTCAATTCCCACTTTGCTGAGAGTTTTTATCAAAAATGGGTGTTGGATTTTGTCGAATGCTTTTTCTGCATCACTTGACATGACCATGTGGTTTTTTTCTTTCAATTTGTTTATGTGCTGCATCACGTTTATTGATTTACGGATGTTGTACCATCCTTGCATCCCTGGGATAAATCCTACTTGGTCATGGTGTATGATCCTTCTGATGTAGTGCTGGATCCGATTTGCTAAGATTTTGTTGAGGATTTTGGCATCTATGTTCATGAGGGATATTGGCCTGTAATTCTCTTTCATTGTGTTGTCTTTACCTGGTTTTGGTATTAGGGTGATGCTGGCTTCATAGAATGAGTTTAGAAGTGTTCCTTCCTCTTGAATTTTTTGTAGTAGTCTGAGGAGGATAGGTTTTAGTTCTTCCTTGAAATTTTGGTAAAACTCCCCTGAGAAGCCGTCTGGTCCTGGGCTTTTGTTTGCTAGAAGCTTTCTGATGACTGCTTCAATTTCTTCCATAGTTATTGGCCTGTTGAGATTTTTAGATTCTTCCTGATTGAGTTTTCGAATGTTGTATTTTTCTAGGAATTTGTCCATTTCCTCCAGGTTGTCTATTTTGTTGGAGTAGAGTTGTCCGTAGTATTGTTTAACAATCATTTGTATTTCTGTGGGGTCTGTTGTTATTTCGCCTCTATCGTTTCTGACTTGGTTTATTTGGGACCTCTCTCTTTACTTCTTGGTGAGCCTGGCTAGAGGTTTGTCAATCTTGTTTATCCTTTCAAAGAATTTTCTGTATTGTTTTTTTGGTCTCTATGTCATTTATTTCTCCTCTAATCTTTATTATCTCCTTCCTTCTGCTCACTCTGTGGTTTTCTTGTTGCTCTCTTTCTAATTCTTTGAGTTGTAGAGTTAGATGTTTTACTACCATTTTTTCTTGTTTTTTGAGATAGGCCAGTAGAGCTATAAACTTCCCTCTCAGGACTGCTTTCATTGTGTCCCAGAGGTTTTGGATTGTTGTATTTTCATTGTCATTAGTGTCCAGGATGTTTTTAATTTCTACTTTGATGCCATTTGCAACCCAATCAATATTTAATAACATGCTATTCAGCTTCCAAGTGTTTGATTATTTTGGGTTGTTTTTATTGAAGTTTATTTCTAACATTATGCCATCGTGGTCTGAGAAGATGCTTTTTATGATTTAAATCTTCTTGAATTTGTGGAGACTTTGCTTGTGACCCAATATGTGGTCTATTTTTGAATATGTCCTATGAGCACCTGAGAGGAATGTATATTCCATGGCTTTGGGGTGAAGTGTTCTGAAGATGTCAATTAAGCCTATCTGATCTAGTGAGTCATTTAGGATTGCTATTTCTTTGCTCATTGTTTGTCTCGCGGATTTATTCAGTGATGTCAGTGGTGTATTAAAGTCCCCTACTATGATTGTATTGTTGTCGATCTCTCCCCTGATATCGTCCAGAAGTTTTTTTTATGAATTTGGTGCTCCTGCATTGGGTGCATATATGTTTACCAGGGTTATATCTTCTTGTTGTATTGATCCCTTTAGTATTATGAAGTGGCGTTCCTTATCTCTTGTTATGACCTTCACTTTGAGGTCTATTTTGTCCGATATAAGTATTGCTACCCCAGCTTTCTTTTCCTTTCCATTTGCCTGAAAGATATTTTTCCATCCCTTCACTTTCAGTCCGTGTGAGTCCCTTCTAATGAGGTGGGTCTCTTGTAGACAGCAGATGTATGGGTCATGTTTTTTATCCATTCAGCCACTCGATGTCTTTTGGTTGGAGCATTTAGTCCATTTACATTTAAAGTTATTATTGAAAGGTACTTGTTTGTAGCCATTTATTTTTTTGTGTGTGGCTGTTTTCTTTCTGAGCTTTTTATTTCTTCTTTTTACACCAGTCCCTTTAGCATTTCTTGCATGGCTGGCTTGGTGGTGATAAACTCCCTTAGCCCTTTTTTGTCTGTGAAGCTTCTTATTTCCCATTCAATTTTGAATGATAGCCTTGCTGGATAGAGTATTCTTGGATTCAGTCCTTTGCTTTGCATCACTTTGTAGATTTCTGTCCATTCTTTTCTGGCCTGATGTGTTTCTGTTGAGAAATCATTTGATAATCTAATGGGAGATCCCTTTTTTGTAACTTTCCGTCTCTCTCTTGCAGCCTGTAAGATTCTCTCTTTGTCCTGAACATTTGCCATGGTAATTATGATGTGTCTTGGTGTGGGTCTTTTCAGGTTCACTTTGTTTGGGACTCTCTGGGCTTGTGTGACTTTTTTCTTCCCCACCTCAGGGAAGTTTTCTGATATTATTTCTTCAAATAGGTTTTCTAATCCTTGTTCATCTTTCTGTTGTTCTGGCGCCCCTATTATTTGTATATTGTTTCGTTCCATATTGTCCCAAAGCTCCCTTAGGCTCTCCTCCTGTCTTTTAATTTTTTTCTCCAATTGCAGTACGGTTTGGGTGTGTTTTGCTTCCTTGTCTTCTAAATCTCTAATTCGGTCCTCCGCTTCTCCTAGTCTACGGCTGATACTTTCAATGGTGTTTTTTATTGCAGCTATATCGCTCTTCATTTCTTCTTGGGACTTACTTAAGTTGTTGATTTTTTCATCTGTTTCTTCTTGCTTCTTGCATAGGTAGTTGATTTTTTCATCTGTTTCTTCTAGCTTCTTGAAAATGGTATTGATTTTTTCCTCCGTCTGGTGCATGCAATCTAGGACACTTATTCTGAATTCTTTTTCCGTCATGTTGCATGCCTCTGTCTCACTTAGCTGCTTTTCTGGTGAGTCCCCCTTTTCTTTCCTTTGGGGGTTTCTTTGTCTACCCATGTTTGATCTTACTGACATATCTAGTTGTTGAGTCATTCAGTAGCTGCTCCCTGGGTGGCAGTGGCTGTTCCCTGGGTGGCAGTGGCTCCTCGGTCTGTGGTTGCTCCTTGGGCAGTTGTGGTAGCAGCTGCTCCTCTGTTGGTAGCAGGGTCTCTGGTGGGTGATGTTCGTAGCTCTGGTGGCTCTTCTGGCTGGTGGAGGGAGGCTTCACACACAGGAACTGTTCCCCAGATAGAGTGTGTGGTGATCAGGAGGCCACTGTTGCTTGAATCTGCTTTCCGTGGGGAGAAGCAGGTCTCCTCTGAGTTCATGTAGTCGTGCTGCTTGAGAGCTGTTGCCTCTGGGTTAGTAGCCGATCTCTGGATGCGGATAACAGCTACTCAAGATGGCGCGGTCTCGCTGCTGAGCTGGCGCCCAGGGGGAGGTTTCAGCCTCAATCTCTAAACATCCCCATTTTCTAGGAGTTCTCTGTCGTTCCTGGCTGCGGACAGTCTCTCAGCTGAATCTCCTCAGCTTGTTCGGGCTGTATGTTACCCATTTCAGCTGCTCGCCCTTATCTGCTCTGGGACAAAGCACCAACACGTCCGTCTAAACCTCCGCCATTTTTTCTCCCCTACCTATATAGTTTAAGTTTAAAAAATTTGGCTCCCAAAAGAAATTTCAGTCCTTGTACTGTTGATATTTGGCTCTGTTGACTAATGAGTTTGCTGACCACAGGTCTAGGTCATCAGCCAGAAAACAAACAGAGGCTCAGCTAGTTCGAAGAAGCAATAGGCCAAATTCTTTATCTCAGAACTTTTAAGATTTCTACCCATTTCATTCCAAGTAGGACCGCTATGCATGAGGTTATAAATCTAAGCTCTGATTTCTCTAACTAGTTATTTGGGGTCTTGAAGTGTTCACTGTAGCTCCTGGGGGCTATCTCCAGAACAAAGGGCCTTGAAAGGACTGATTCCATCCTGTCCCTCAAGCTCCATCTGAACCATAGGAACTCCATCTTGTTCCCATAACCTCCATTTTCTAAGAACTGACATTTAGAAATTTCCACTAAACACAGATGGTCCTTTGTTCTGTTAATTCCAGGAAGTAACTAAACCAGATATCCTCCCTGATGAAAGTAACACTGCTATTTCTAGCTTCTGTAAGCATGCTTGCTCGAATAATGGGGAAAATAAGACATTTTGGAGGAGGGGTTAGCAATCTGAATCTGTGCCAGTAACCTAATGCATATCCTTGTTAGCCTATAGTCTAGTCACTGCCCCCTCTTAATGATCTGATCCTGCATGCCGCTCTGTCAGTGTGGGGGTCTGGTCCATCCTTGGTTCCTCCCATGCCAGGTGTCCTCTGGTTATCTGAGCTGTGCTCAAGGCTGAAAGCTTTCTGCAAGGTATCTGCTAAACACACTGCCCGCATTCCAGCACATGTTTCTTTGTGTGTATGTGTGTGTGTGTGTGTGTGTGTGTGTGTGTTTGCCTTTGTAAGCTAACCCCTAACTAAGTTAATTTGGGGCCGCGAGAATTTGAGATACCCAAGTCCTTCTACGGCCACTGGCTTTTGAAATAAAGACTCCAAATTTGGCTCTCTGATTATGGCCTCTTCTGGTTAGCTCACTGAATTTCCAATATAATACTCCTCTACCATCCCTTGAATTTTTCAGGATCATAAAAGATTCCCTATGTCCAGGTAGACATTTTCTCTTATAAGTCAGATGGAAATGTAAAAAAACAACATTCTAATTTTTATGTTGGTTCCATTGATTCTATTGCTACTGAGTTGCCACTGAAACCCATCACATAATCATGATTGATCTTTGCTCCCAGGTTGGCCTTGCTGATCTAGATTCCTGAGTCTTCATGTCAACTCACACTTGGACTTGGGGGTCACACCTTTTTTTAGTTTACATACATATACTTTGTATGCTTATCCAGTACTCCAATTCCCAGCAGCCTATTCTGGCAGATGGGCCTCCTAGCTCCTGCCACCCACAGCCTCCCTCACACACTGGAAAGCGTATGTGCAGCTCACTTCTTAGCCCAGATTTCTGGGGATGAGTTATCCTTTAAGCTTCCTGCGGTTTTCTGTTTTGTTTTGTTTTTCTGCTAGCAGGTGTTACTTACAACAATACTAAGCTGCCAAAGAGATCAAAATAATGACACAAGAGAAAAATCAGAAGATCTTTCACCTTTGTTACTATATCTATACTGAAGGTCACTTTATACCCTGTGGAGCATCTCTGTTTAGGTAGTGGAAGGAGCCTTATGGCTTTCTCAGAGTAGTA
This sequence comes from Myotis yumanensis, assembly GCF_028538775.1. Taxonomy (NCBI): domain Eukaryota; kingdom Metazoa; phylum Chordata; class Mammalia; order Chiroptera; family Vespertilionidae; genus Myotis; species Myotis yumanensis. The sequence goes on along the minus strand of NW_027223771.1, from coordinate 17,353,432 downwards.
AGCACCAGATTTCCTGAGGTTCCATAATTGAGGTTGGCCCCTCAATGATCTCTTTACCATAATAATGAAACTTCCCCAAGTGATTTGAATTTACCTCAGGTTTCAAAGTATTTTAAATTATGCCTCACATGGAAGCCAGTCAACAGAAATCTCTGAATCAAAAGTAGGTTATTGGTCCTTAAAATTGCTAAGGGTCCATCCATGACCCATAGATATCCATGGGTGGCCACTAGGATTGCATCTTCCAAGCCAACTGGGGATAGACAGGGAGATTAAGCTCCATTCTCATAAAGATTTGCTGGGTCACAGTTTGAGTAGGTAGAGAAGGGGTAGTCTTAGTCCAGGCCAGGTCCTGACCTTCATGAGTTTTCTGTGGTTGGTATGATTTGCTACAAAAAGAAGGGAGCGTTGTGTTATCTGACTTTATGAGGTAATATATTTGTACATAAATTCAGTTACCAGTTATGTAACAGCTGAGATATCCTGAAATACAGACCACAATCTGAGTACAGGTAATAAACAGACTTAATAACATTTTCTGAAATCTGGAACATTTAGTAACCATGACAAGTTTGCATTGGGATTTATTTGGGATTTAAAATAGTTTCAACAAATAAAGTTCATAACCAGCTTTTTTCTTTGCTTTATTGTTTTTCTGAGCATAACTTTTGCTGTATTATATCATTTGCCCCTCCTTAACCTTCTGAAATAAATAATAAGATTATTATGTTGTAGAGGAGGACCTTGAACCACACAAAGACCTGTTGGTTATAGAATTAGGATGTGTGAGTTTAAGACATTTGTGATTATGTCTAGCTAACTCTAATTAATTCACTGAACTATACTGCCCTCATATCATGACTGTTATACCTTATGTTTTTAAATTACATACTTCATAAAACAGTTGTATACCTTACACATTTAAAGTGGATGGAATAATTGAAGTTTTAACATTAGTGCTGATATTACCTGAAATATTCTAAGAATTTACTATATTTGGAAAATATTTTTATGTTAATATTAAGAAAGTAATATTACTTATCACCATTTTTTTCTGCACAGAAAGCAACAACTAACTTCTAAACATAAAGAAAAAAAGAAACCCACAAAATCTGAAAGTTTCACTCCTGGTAAGATTTCTGATAATGAATTCCTCTTGGCTCTCCTACCATAGATGAAGTAAGAGTAGGGAAATTTTGATAACGAAAGTGCAGGGAAAAAATACCAATGTGTAAGTTGCAAGTATAGTTTTTCTTTATCTCTTTCTTAATAGAATAGTAATCAGTATTATTAACAAAGTTAATTGTAGGTAATTTAAAATCTGGGCAATATGGTTTGCAAAGTTCATTTATTTAGTTCTGACCCCTAAAATCCCACATTATATTTTTATGTTAAAAAGAAAAAAGATATTAAGATGGTGTATGTTTCCTCTATATTCACATTATCCCAAACTGGACTTGTCCTGAAAATGAATCTTTAGTTTTAACTGTGAATGGATTATATTTAGTAAATGAATATTTGTTATTGCATAGTGATTTGTCCACCAAAAAACAGTAACTATAACGAGGAACTCAACAATACTTTCCCGGTAGCACAAACAGATGGCAAACAGTAAGAGCTACAACACTTAGCCATTGTGTAAGATTCCTGATGACATTGTTTTGTAAAGACATCTACCCATAGTTCTGAACTCAGAAAGGCAATGCTTGTTGAGAATTTTCATATTATACCAACAAGGTCTCACTATTTTCAACTTTATTCCTCAGAAGTCAAAACAGAATGGTATAGGTTGACTTCATTAATTTAGTAATTATCAGGATACTGGAATTTCTTTAGAACAAGAGGTTCTGTGTCCAGTATTCAGAAAAAAAATGATAATAAATATTTGAACAGCCCACCCTGGGACTCAACCAATTATAATAAATGTACAAAAATATTTCCCAGTTAAAAAAAAATGCCGGATGTGGAACCTACTTCATTGTACAGTCTGAACTGTCTGATGACACCTTGCACTTGGTAGATCATCATCAGAGGGTTTGTGTAGGTTGGCTTTGCAAGTTATAGGAAATCAATGAAATAGCATTTTGACTTTGAAGTTACTCATAATCTGAGAGAAGTGTTACTGGGTTATTTCTCTGTTTTTCTAAACAAAATTTTCAAAGAAAATGTCAAAACTCAGTTATTCATTTTTCAGCTGAATGGTCTGCCATTTAACTCTCAGGTGTCTTTCAGGTACTAAGTGTTATTCTGATGCTGCCAAATTGAAACTTTTTAAAAACAGTCATTGCCCTTTAAGATCATGTTAAGTTCATTTTAATTCCCATGATTTGCTATACTTTAGTTAGTGCTTACTGGGTGCCAGATTGCATTAGGGTTTTACAATTATCCCTATTTATTCATTTTATTGGTGTTTAGTATGCACCAGCCCCTTTAAGTCTATGATGAGAATTAGAGTTTTTAAAATGTAGGTTAAGCTTTGGCTGGGTTTCTCAGTTGCTGAAAGCATTGTCCCTGACATGTCAAGGTTGTGGATTTGATGCCTGGTCAAATACCAGACTGATCCAATGAATGCATAAATAAGTATAACTACAAACCAAGGTTTCTATCTGTCTCTCTACCTTTAATCAATTTTTAAACAGTTCAAAAAAATGTGGATGGGTTTTAGAGTAAGCATGCGGACCACAAAGCAGTTTTCTAGGTAAAGGGGCAGGAGGGGTGATGTTTCTACCGTTCGCAGCAGAAAGAGCAGGGCAAGGGCTAAGATGCACAAGTGAATGTTGCGGGAATTCGGAGCAGTACAGTTTCAGAGGTGCGACGTGTGTGCTATGGGAATGGTTGGTAATGGGTGAGTGCCTAGCTAAGGCAGGCTTATGGAAGTTTTTACTACCACAGAGTGGTCTAGAGCTTATCCTCCAGGCCTTGGGGAATTTCTCAGATAGGATGCTTTTAGCTTCGGGATTAGGTGGCCTAATTAACACAGGCAGAAACAGTAGGAACCAGGATTGTTTTGGTGACTCAGTGATGTCATCAGGATCAAGATAGTGTCCTTTTCTCAGGTGAGAAGTTGTCTTCATTTATGTCTGCTTTCCTGCTCAGTAATCAGCTCTGGTTCCAAAGCCTCCTATTCTCACATGTCAGTATGTGAAGGCCAAAGGGACTGCTTTTCCGTAAACATTTCTTTTTCCTTCTACAACATTTTGTTAAAGTAGAGTATGCACACATTGTATTACTTTAAGGTGAACAACCACAGTGGTTTGACATTTATGTTCCTTATGATGTGTTCACAATGATATGTCTAGTAATCCTCCATCACTGAGCAAAGTTATTATGATATTGACCCATTTCCTGTGCTGCACAGCACACGACACCCCTCTGGCTTATGTAATTTATACCTGGAATTTTGCACTTTATACTCTTTTATTTCACCCATCACCTCTGCTTACTATGCTCTAGCAACCACCAGTTTGTTCTCTGTCGCTATGGAGTCTGTTTCTGTTTTGTTGTGTTATATTGCACCTGTAAGTGAGAACCTATGGTATTTGTTTTCTTTGTCATATTTCACTTCTTAAGACCCTCCTAGTCCATCCATGTTGCCATAAAAGGCAAGAGTTCATTGTGTGTTTTTTATGTCTGAGTAGACTTTCATTTATTTACTTATGTATTGAAGGGCACCTATGTTGCTTCCATATCTTGGCTATTGTAAATAATGCTGTAGTGAACATAAGGGTACAAATAAGTTTTTAAATTCTTGTTCATGCTTCTGTTGATTAAATACCCAGGATTAGATGGCAGTTCTATTTCAATTTTTTTTGAGGAATGTCCACTGCTTTCCACAGTGACTGTGCCAATATATAATCACATGAGCAGTGCTCAAAGCTTTCTATTTTCTCCACATCCTCAGCAACACTTGTTATTTATTTATATTTAGATGACAGCCATTCTAAGAGGAGTGAGAATTTACTTCCTTATGACTTTCATTTGCATTTCCCAGTTTAGCAATGCTGAGCTATGTGTTTCCTTAATTTTTTAAATATGTTTTATTGACTTTACAGGGAGAGGAAGGAAAAGGGAGAGATGGAAACATCAGAGAGGGAGACCCATCACAACGCTGAGGCTGCCTCCTGCACACCCACTCCTGGGGATCAAACCTGCCACCCTGGCATCTGCCCTGCCCTGGAGTATCACCAGGGATCTCTTGGTGAATGGGACAAAGGACTCAATCTACTGAACCACACCTGCTGGGCCTATGTCTTTGTTTTAAATAGGAAGGAACTGAGAAGCTTGCACTTGACTTCCCTAACTTTTTATAGGCTTGGGTTAATCCCCTGCTCATTCCTAAACCAGTTAGTGGTAAACTAGTGACTAGGATGAGGATATTATAATCATTTCTCTCTTTGGAACTGATACACAATGAAGACACCAGCTTATCTGTGTATAAGGACAATAAATGTCCCAATAGAATTGTGGTTCTCCAGTAAAAATGAAGACTAAGGTCGAGAGCCAGAAATATTTACTGCAGGGGATTCATTGGGGTTTTGAGCAGAAGAGGAACAAGATTAGATTTGATGAGGGCCCTCTGATTGTGGTGTGAAGCAGGGATCACCAACTTTTCTCTGAAAAGGGCCTGATTTTAGGCCATGTGGTCTGTCATATGTACTCAAGTCTGCCATTGTAGTGTGAGAGCAGTCCTAGAGAATCTGTAAGCAGGTAGGCACAGCTGTCTTCCAGTGAGGCTATTTGCAAAACAGCTTGTATTGGCCTCTGGGCCCTAGTTTGCTGACTCCTCCTGTAGAGAACAGATGGAAGGAAACTGCATAAAGGGCCTGGAAGACAAAGGAATATTTTGCCTCCTTGGATGAGCATCAGTCTAATTAGAAAGTTTTATGCTTTCATGCTCAATTGAGATAGGAAACTAGATTTATTCCATTTGAAATGTTTTCTAGGCCTATGTCTTTCTCAGTTCTTTTGCTGAATCAAATCTTCTTTATTTAAGAAAGAACAATAATGTTTGTTGGTATTCTCACACAACACAAGAGAGACATCTTTTAAGAGCTTATGTTTGACTAGGGCAGTTGACAATAAGTAGCAATGTAAAGGAGACAGTAGAGAGGTCTAGTCATATGACTGTGGTGATGATTGCATGTAAAGAACTGGTGGAGAGACAGAAATCTAAGGTGATTCATAGGTTTCCAGGTAGTGAACTAGGATTTAGTTTTGGCATAAAGAACAGGAAGACCATGCTATGGCATGCACAGGCGCCAGGCCAGCCAAAGTGGCTGCAATGTGATTGGTGGGGCGGCCTGCCACTGCACCACAATCGCCTTGTGGAGGAAGTCCCAGACCACCAGCCATTGGGATGATGAATCAGGGGGCTCCATGATCGCCCCAAAGAGGGAGGCCTAGGCCACTGATTGCAGGGTGATCAATGAGGGGCCTCCGCAGAAAAAGGGAACTCTGGGTGTGTGGCTGAGGAAGTGGGCATCACCAGGCCAAGGTGGGTGTAGGAGTGGGAGGCACACGGCTGTGAGGCACCCCGGCCATGTGGCAGCCAGCGCTTCCAGGGCCCTGGCCCCTGGGGCTGGAGAGGCCCAGCAACCTGGGCTCTGAAGGCCTAACCTTGCATAAATTTTGTGCATTGGGCCTCTAGTTTATGATCATTACTGTTCTCTTGAAGTTACTCATTACTTGATTGATTCACAACTGTTGTACAAAGGAATTAAACCTTGTTTACTTGGAGAAAATGGTCAGTTTGATGCCCTCACATTCCTTATAGAAACGTTGACACAATAGTACATGTCAATCAGTAGGATTCTGCATTTTCTACTGTGACTAAATAGGAATGTTGCTTATTTCACATTATTTTCTGACATCAATGTTTAATTTATCCCTTTTATGTCTTTATTCCAATAGTTATAGATCTACAGAAAATTCCAAAAGGAGCATGGACTGAAACACAATCAATGATAGGTATTCGGCGAAATTAGCTTATGTATTGTAATCATGTATAACATATCAATCCAAAGAATATTTTCACATAATGCAATTTTGTTAGAGGTTCCTAAATCCACTCCTAGGTTTGCTCATTCACTAGACAACATTACAGGACCCAGTATGTAGTAGTTGTGTTCATACCTGAGATTTTTGATAGTGAAATCCCACAGTAAAGTCAGCCAAGAGAAGAGGTGTGTGTGACAAAGGGTGGAGGACACCAGGCACAAGCTTCCAAGAGTCCTCTTCCTGTGGAGTTACCTCGATGTGCTTAGTAATTCCAGTATATAATCATGACAACACACGTGAAATATGTCATCTACCAGTCTTCTTAGCCTCAAGGAGAGGTTTTTATGGCATGGTCTTCACATAGGCGTCTTCACCATAGCATGCACCAAAATTTTAGATTCCCAGAAGGAAAGCAGGTGTTCAGCATGAACGCCATTGTTTGTACAAAGTGCTTAGACACACGGGGCCACTCTCTCAGTTAGGGAAAGGTGGAAAGCCTCCCCAGATTCAGCTTTTCAGACACCACATGAAGGGTAGTCATTTAAGTAGGACTTTCTAAGGAGAGCAGTCTGAGGCCTGCAACATGAAATGTCTGCACAGCAAGATTGACTGACCTTTTAGCCTTGACCTAAGAATTTATTTTAAGAGCAAGTAATATTATAACATAACATGGTACCAGTTTCATTCACATCATCCATAATTGCTTGCAATGCTGGTTACATCTGAGACTCTTGGTGAGTATTTCACAGATATTTGTACATAAATTACTAGGGCAATATTAGGCAATTATAAGCTCTCCTTTTTATCCAATTAATGCTTCAAGATAATTTTTTTGATAAAATCAGCAGAATGATTTCTGATTTAAAATGAGAATAAAAGGTGTCTTTTAATTATATGGATGATTCAGTTTTGATTTATATTGTACTAAGTCCCTGTTTATAAATACAACGCAAGATATTCAATCATATTTATCAGTTATTTTCTTGCACTGGCATACATTTAAAAGTATTGGTGTTTTTTATGTCTTTTCACATCTTTCACTCAATTGCAGGGATAATACCCACTTTCTAATACTGGGGTTTTATCTTAAACTCTGAGGTTACTATCTTGAAAATTGCATTAATATGTTGACATGTGTTAATAGCAGATGCAGGGAGTACATTATTTTGAACAAAAATTAATAAGCCATATTTTTAGAGTAGTTTTAGGTGCACAGTAAAATTGAGTGGAAAGTATAGAGAGTGCTCATAGACCACAAAAATGCAAACATACACAGCCTCATTCATTTCTGTTAATAATTTATTTTTATTAATTTCAGAGAGAAAGGGATAAAGAGACATAGATAGAAACATCTGTTATGGGATAGAATTATTGATAGGCTGCCTCCTCACACACCACAGCAGGTATTGAACCCACAGCCCAGGCATGTGACTCTACTGGGAACCGAACCTTAACCTCCTGGTTTCTAGGTTAATGCTCGACGACTGAGCCACGTGGGCCTGATGCCTTGCTCATTTTTGACCTCCAGCAACAGTGAAGTATATTTATTACAATGGATGAATGTGCACTGACTTATCATTATCAACTAAAGTCCTTAAATTACAGTAAGGTTCACTCTTGGTATTGTGCATGTTATACATTGTGACAAATGCATGAAAGCACATACCCACCATTAGAATGTAGAATCATATCATACTAGTAGCCCTGCACACGAATCTGTGCCTCAGTAGCTCGCTTCTGCTTGCCTCAGCTGGCCACCCTGCCCACAAATGCTGGTAGCTCTCTGCTGCGCTTAATTGCTGCCCTGCCCTCTTGTAGCTCTCCACTTGTTGCCCCAATCTCCTGGAGCTCTCCACCACTTGTAGATTGGTTGTGACGTTATGGTATCCTGCCTAATTTGCATATTCCTCTATTATTATATTAGATAGTATGGCTTCACTACCACAAAAATCTTCTGTGCTCTGCTTATTCATCCTGCACTTTTCCCTAACCCCTGGAAACCACTGATCTTCTTCACTGTCTCCCTAGATTTGCCTATTCCTGAATGTTGTGTAGTTGGAATCACACAGTGGGTATCTTTTGGAATATTTAAAAAATGAATTCCAAGGCAATTGGATGGAGTTACCCAAGAAGTTCTGTGGCCTTCATTGTTGTTTTTCATTAGCATAGGATCTGATGACATATGCCATATAAGCTGAAAGAGAATGATTCTATTTTCATGTTCCATCTAAGGGGAAGGGTTAAGAAAGATGACCTCACACACTGTTGCAGAGCACTAACAATTGGACCACCCTGCTCTATGAGCTGGGTCCAGAGAGACTCTCCCAATTGAAGGAGACAGCCTCAAGTAGTTCAACTTCATACACCTGGAATCACAAAGTCTTTTCTACTTACATTCCAATTGGAAATGGAGCCAGAGAGAATTTGTTTACTATATTTTACTGTGCTGCAACGTGTAGTGCCTCACGACAATGTTTCCTTATGATAGGAGTGTTTCATCCTGGACTAGCTAGTCTGCACCTACTAGTAAGAGCTGGAGAATTTGTATTGTGTTAGGGAAAAATAAGTATACTCTCTAACTGCTCCTAATGGAAGAAGGCAGAAAACTTATGCTGTTTAAGTTTGGCATGGTTAGTCTATAGTTCTGTTCCCACTAACAATAATATTTTCTGTCAGTCTGATGGGGTTTGGTTAGGATTATTGTTCCTTGTATATAGCAGTGCTCAAGTAAGTATCAAATTTGGATAGATCCCATTTTCTTTTCTTTTCTTTTTTTAGTTGTATATGTTTAAAAAGAGAAAGTTGCCGAACCGGTTTGGCTCAGTGGATAGAGCGTCGGCCTGCGGACTGAAGGGTCCCAGGTTCGATTTCAGTCAAGGGCATGTACCTTGATTGCAGGCACATCCCCAGTAGGGGGTGTGCGGGAGGCAGCTGATCGATGTTTCTCTCTCATCAATGTTTCTAACTCTCTATCCCTCTCCCTTCCTCTCTGTAAAAAAACCAATAAAATATATTAAAAAAATAAAAATAAAAAGAGAAAGGAAATGTTCTTAATGCATTAGTGGCCTACAATAATATTTATTCTAGTATAGTCTTCAGGTGTGGTCTCAAAGTTACACTTTGTAGCAATGCATTAATTCAGTACTTTTAAAGTCCTGTATTCTTATTGTTTTAAAAAGTATTTTTCTTTTTTTAAAAATAGTGAGTGATGTCTCTAAAGAAGACTCTTTGAGCAGGTAGGATTTTATGGATTATTCAAAATTATATGCTCACTAAGAAAATGCAGAGAAAAGAAACTAACATTTCTAGAGTGTTCAACTGTGGGCTGTACCCTCTACCAGTGGTCGGCAAACCACAGCTCAAGAGCCACATGCAGCTCTTTGGCCCCTTGAGTGTGTCTCTTCCACAAAATACCATGCGTGGACACACACGTACAGTGCAATTGAAACTTCGTGGCCCATGCGCAGAAGTCGGTTTTCGGCCTGGGAGAGCTGATTTTGAAGAAGTGGCGTTATAAGAAGTGGGGGGTGTCGATCAGTCAGGCAATAGGAGACAGGGCACAGGCGGGCCACTGGATACGCAGCGTGGGGGAGGCCCGTGCGATTCATGCAGGAGTTGAGTGAGCCAGTCAGTCAGCAGTCTCATTGTGCAGTGGTTAGTGCTAGTCGCATCCGCAAATCGTGCGCGGGTGACAAAAGATAGAGGAAACAAGTATACAAGAGGAGTGTTGATGGGAGAGTTGGGAGTGGTAGACCTCAGCGAAAATACCTCAATCAGGCCAGCTTTGGAGTACCCTAATTAAGTTAATCACAATGTACCTACCTATATAGTTTAAGTTTAAAACATTTGGCTCTCAAAAGAAATTTCAATCGCTGTACTGTTGATATTTGGCTCTGTTGACGAATAAGTTTGCTGACCACTGATCTAGGAGGCCCAGTTAATCTAAGCCAGCGGTTCTCAACCTGTGGGTCGTGAACAATGAAAATGCATCCTGCTTATCAGATATTTACATTATGATTCATAACAGTAGCAAAATTACAGTTATGAAGAAGCAACGAAAATAATTTTATGGTTGGGGGTCACCACAACATGAGGAACTGTATTAAAGGGTCATGGCATTAACTTAAGCATTCATCTTACTCTCCTAGACAATTGTAGTGGTAAATAGGACCTTGTTTTTGCCACCAAAGCTTCTAAGGCGCATCTCAGTTAGCTATGGCCACAGAACCAGGTTTACCTAAGCAAGGCCTCATGGGGCAAGTGTTTTTAGGGAAATGATATGAATTCTTCCTGAAACTAATTGTTTATCTGTTAGTAAAGGATATCTCTGTGTAGGTTATGTCATGTTAAGTATATTCAGCATCTAATTAAGGGATATTTCTAATTGATTTTCCTATTTACCCACTTCCCAGTCTCGTTTTCCCAGTCTCGTTTGCCAAATTGTATGAAGTTTTGCCTTTTTTTCTACAGTCCTTTGTTTGTCTACCTTAACTTTTCCTGATGTTTTGAACTTTCTTCTCTCCTTTTCTTGGTGTTTCTTTCATTGTGTTATTTCTTTCCACTTCATCCAGCTCTGGTGTTCTCCATTTTTCTGTAGACAGAATCTAAGGCAGGTAGAATTGCAGGAGTTTAAGGAAGCCTAGCAATTAATTAATCAAAACACCCTTTAGTACTGCAACCTCTGTTTACCACACTGGCCAAGTGGTGGATCTTCCTTTAAATCTTCCCCTATGCCAGATGAGTGACCTCAGCAGAGTTTCTTATCTGTGAGAGGACTTTAAATGAGCAAACCCAAGTGGGATAGGTGGTGGCCTTCTTCCCCCTTCATTTTAGCCTTGGAGGTAATGTACACAGATGAACACTTCAGCAGGTAAATGGTCAACTCTAGACAGACAAACAGGGAATTCACTTGGGGAATATATCAAGTTAGCTGTTTTAATAACATAATTGAAGAGGCTGAGGGTGAAGTGAATGATCTCTGTGTTATATACATAGCTCCCATGCGTGCAGGAAATAATGCGTACAAAAATACAGTCAGGTTTCTTCTACAGCAAGGTACTGCTGTTTTTTCTCAAGAGAACTGTGGGTAGATGGCAGAAGGATAAGTATTTATTAGTGGTTTCAATTTATAAGTGTTTGTTTTAAAATGCTAGTAATCAATAAATTAAGGTATAATCATTTCACTCTTACTGTTTTTTTCTAAATTAAAGAGTCACATTTATTGCAATCTGGGACTACGAGGGAGTCATGCACTCCAAATCTCAAAGTCTCACTGTTACTTTAAAAAAATATATTTTATTGATTTTTTACAGAGAGGAAGGGAGAGGGCTAGAGAGTTAGAAACATCGATGAGAGAGAAATATTGATCAGCTGCCTCTTGTGCACCCCCCATTGGGGATGTGCCCGCAGCCAAAGTACATGCCCTTGACCAGACTCGAACCTGGGACCCTTGAGTCCGCTGGCCAATGCTCTATCCACTGAGCCAAACCGGTCAGGGCCTCACTGTTACTTTTTATGTAACAGCTGAGAATTCATAGTTTGTTTTTGGCAGTTTGGGGATGCCAGTCAGTTAGTCTAGGTTAGTGGTTGGCAAACTGTGGCTCGCAAGCCATATGCGGCTCCTTGGCCCCTTGAGTGGGGCTATTCCTAAGCCTTAGGAGTACCCTAATTAAGTTAATCACAATGTACCTACCTATATAGTTTAAGTTTAAAAAATTTGGCTCCCAAAAGAAATTTCAGTCCTTGTACTGTTGATATTTGGCTCTGTTGACTAATGAGTTTGCTGACCACTGGCCTAGGTCATCAGCCAGAAAACAAACAGAGGCTCAGCTAGTTCGAAGAAGCAATAGGCCAAATTCTTAATCTCAGAACTTTTAAGATTTCTACCCATTTCCTTCCAAGTAGGACCACTATGCATGAGGCTATAAATCTAAGCTCTGATTTCTCTAACTAGTTATTTGGGGTCTTGAAGTGTTCGCTGTAGCTCCTGGGGGATATCCCCTGAACAAAGGGCCTTGAAAGGACTGACTCCATCCTGTCCCTCAAGCTCCATCTGAACCATAGGAACTCCATCTTGTTTCCATAACCTCCATTTTCTAAGAACTACCATTTAGAAATTTCCACTAAACACAGATGGTCCTTTGTTCTGTTAATTCCAGGAAGTAACTAAACCAGATATCCTCCCTGATGGAAGTAACTCTGCTATTTCTAGCTTCTGTGAGCACGCTTGCTCGAATAATGGGGAAAATAAGACATTTTGGAGGAGGGGTTAGCAATCCAAATCTGTGCCAGTAACCTAATGCATATCCTTGTTAGCCTACAGTCTAATCACTGCTCCCTCTTAATTATCTGGTCCTGCAAGCCGCTCTGCCAGCATGGGGGTCTAGTCCATCCTTCGTTCCTCCCATGCCAGGTGTCTTCTGGTAATCTGAGCTGTGCTCAAGGCTGAAAGCTTTCTGCAAGGTATCTGCTAAGCACACTGCCCACATTCCAGCACATGTTTCTTTGTGTGTGTGTGTGTGTGTGTGTGTGTGTGTGTGTGTGTTTTGCCTTTATAAGCTAACCCCTAACTAAGTTAATTTGGGGCTGCGAGAATTTGAGAGACCCAAGTCCTCCTACGGCCGCTGGCTTTTGAAATAAAGACTCCAAATTCGGCTCTCTGATTATGGCCTCTTCTGGTTAGCTCACTGAATTTCCAATATAACACTCCTATACCATCACTTGAATTTTTCAGGAACATAAAGGATTCCCTAAGTCCAGGTAGACAATTTTCTCTTACAAGTCAGATGGAGATGTAAAAAACAACATTCTAATTTTTATGTTGGTTCCATTGATTCTATTGTTACTGAGTTGCCATTGAAACCCATCACATAATCATGACTGATCTTTGCTCCCAGGTTGGCCTTGCTGATCCAGATTCCTGAGTCTTCATGTCAACTCACACTTGGACTTGGGGGTCACACTTTTTTTTAGTTTACATACATATACTTTGTATGCTTATCCACTACTCCAATTCCCAGCATCCTATTCTGGCAGCTGGGCCTCCTAGCTCCTGCCACCCGCAGCCTCCCTCACACACTGGAAAGCTTATGTGCAGCTCACTTCTTAGCCCAGATTTCTGGGGATGAGTTATCCTTTAAGCTTCCTGCGGTTTTCTGTTTTGTTTTGTTTTACTGCTAGCAGGTGTTACTTACAACAATACTAAGCTGCCAAAGACATCAAAATAATGACACAAGAAAAAATCATAAGATCTTTCACCTTTGTTACTATATCTATGCTGAAGGTCACTTTATACCCTGTGGAGCATCTCTGTTTTGGTAGTGGAAGGCCCCTTATCGCTTTCTCAGAGTAGTAAGCACCAGATTTCCTGAGGTTCCATAATCGAGGTTGGCCCCTCAGTGATCTCTTTGCCATAATAATGAAACTTCCCCAAGTGATTTGAATTTACCTCAGGTTTCAAAATATTTTAAATTATGCCTCACATGGAAGCCAGTCAACAGAAAGCTCTGAATCAAAAGTAGGTTATTGGTCCTTAAAATTGCTAAGGGTCCATCCATGACCCATAGATATCCATGGGTGGCCAGTAGAATTGCATCTTCCAACTCAACTGGGGATGGACAGGGAGATTAAGCACCTTTCTTATAAAGATTTGCTGGGTCACAGTTTGAGTAGGTAGAGAAGGGGTAGTCTTAGTCCAGGCCAGGTCCTGACCTTTATCAGTTTTCTGTGGTTGGTATGATTTGCTACAAAAAGAAGGGAGAGTTGTGTTATCTGACTTTATGAGGTAATATATTTGTACATAAATTCAGTTACCAGTTATGTAACAGCTGAGATACCCTGAAATACAGACCACAATCTGAGTACAGGTAATAAACAGACTTAATAACATTTTCTGAAATCTGCAACATTTAGTAACCATGACAAGTTCACATTGGGATTTATTTGGGATTTAAAATAGTTTCAACAAATAAAGTTCATAACCAGCTTTTTTCTTTGCTTTATTGTTTTTCTGAGCATAACTTTTGCTGTATTATCTCATTTGACCCTCCTTAACCTTCTGAAATAAATAATAAGATTATTATGTTGTAGAGGAGGACCTTGAGCCACACAAAGACCTGTTGGTTATAGAATTAGGATGTGTGAGTTTAAGACATTTGTGATTATGTCTAGCTAACTCTAATTAATTCACTGAACTATACTGCCCTCATATCATGACTGTTGTACCTTATGTTTTTTAATTACATACTTCATAAAACAGTTGTATACCTTACACATTTAAAGTGTATGGAATAATTGAAGTTTTAACATTAGTGCTGATATTACCTGAAATATTCTAAGAATTTACTATATTTGGAAAATATTTTATGTTAATATTAAGAAAGTAATATTATTTATCACCATTTTTTTCTGCACAGAAAGCAACAACTAACTTCTAAACATAAAGAAAAAAAGAAACCCACAAAATCTGAAAGTTTCACTCCTGGTAAGATTTCTGATAATGAATTCCTCTTGGCTCTCCTACCATAGATGAAGTAAGAGTAGGGAAGTTTTGATAACGAAAGTGCAGGGAAAAAATACCAATGTGTAAGTTGCAAGTATAGTTTTTCTTTATCTCTTTCTTAATAGAATAGAAATCAGTATTATTAACAAAGTTAATTGTAGGTAATTTAAAATCTGGGCAATATGGTTTGCAAAGTTCATTTATTAAGTTTTGACCCCTAAAATCCCACATTATATTTTTATGTTAAAAAGAAAAAAGATGTTAAGATGGTGTATGTTTCCTCTATATTCACATTATCCCAAACTGGACTTGTTCTGAAAATGAATCTTTAGTTTTAACTGTGAATGGATTATATTTAGTAAATGAATATTTGTTATTGCATAGTGATTTGTCCACCAAAAAACAGTAACTATAACGAGGAACTCAACAATACTTTCCCGGTAGCAGAAACAGATGGCAAACAGTAAGAGCTACAACACTTAGCCATTGTGTAAGATTCCTGATGACATTGTTTTGTAAAGACATCTACCCATAGTTCTGAACTCAGAAAGGCAATGCTTGTTGAGAATTTTCATATTATACCAACAAGGTCTCACTATTTTCAACTTTATTCCTCAGAAGTCAAAACAGAATGGTATAGGTTGACTTCATTAATTTAGTAATTATCAGGATACTGGAATTTCTTTAGAACAAGAGGTTCTGTGTCCAGTATTCAGAAAAAAATGATAATAAATATTTGAACAGCCCATCCTGTGACTCAACCAATTATAATAAATGTACAAAAATATTTCCCAGTAAAAAAAAAATGCCAGATGTGGCACCTACTTCATTGTACAGTCTGAACTGTCTGATGACACCTTGCACTTGGTAGACCATCATCAGAGGGTTTGTGTAGGTTGGCTTTGCAAGTTATAGGAAATCAATGAAATAGCATTTTGACCTTGAAGTTACTCATAATCTGAGAGAAGTGTTACTGGGTTATTTCTCTGTTTTTCTAAACAAAATTTTCAAAGAAAATGTCAAAATTCAGTTATTCATTTTTCAGCTGAATGGTCTGCCATTTAACTCTCAGGTGTCTTTCAGGTACTAAGTGTTATTCTGATGCTGCCAAATTGAAACTTTTTAAAAACAGTCATTGCCCTTTAAGATCATGTTAAGTTCATTTTAATTCCCATGATTTGCTATAATTTAGTTAGTGCTTACTGGGTGCCAGATTGCATTAGGGTTTTACAATTATCCCTATTTATTCATTTTATTGGTGTTTAGTATGCACCAGGCCCTTTAAGTCTATGATGAGAATTAGAGTTTTTAAAATGTAGGTTAAGCTTTGGCTGGGTTTCTCAGTTGCTGAAAGCATTGTCCCTGACATGTCAAGGTTGTGGATTTGATGCCTGGTCAAATACCAGACTGATCCAATGAATGCATAAATAAGTATAACTACAAACCAGGGTTTCTATCTGTCTCTCTACCTTTAATCAATTTTTAAACAGTTCAAAAAATGTGGATGGGTTTTAGAGTAAGCATGCAGACCACAAAGCAGTTTTCCAGGTAAAGGGGCAGGAGGGGTGATGCTTGACAGGAGGAATGTCTATTATGATTATACCGTTCGCAGCAGAAAGGGCAGGGCAAGGGCTAAGATGCACAAGTGAATGTTGCGGGAATTCGGAGCAGTACAGTTTCAGAGGTGCGACGTGTGTGCTATGGGAATGGTTGGTAATGGGTGAGTGCCTAGCTAAGGCAGGCTTATGGATCTTTTTATTACCACAGAGTGGTCTAGAGCTTATCCTCGAGGCCTTGGGAAATTTCTTAGATAGGATGCTTTTAGCTTCGGGATTAGGTGGCCTCATTAACAGAGGCGGAAACAGTAGGAACCAGGATTGTTTTGGTGACTCAGTGATGTCATCAGGATCACAGATATTGTCCTTTTCTCAGCTGTGAAGTTGTCTTCATTTATGTCTGCTTTCCTGCTCAGTAATCAGCTCTGGTTTCAAAGCCTCCTATTCTCACATGTCAGTATGTGAAGGCCAAAGGGACTGCTTTTCTGTAAACATTTCTTTTTCCTTCTACAACATTTTGTTAAAGTAGAGTATGCACACATTGTATTACTTTAAGGTGACCAACCACAGTGGTTTGACATTTATGTTCCTTATGATGTGTTCACAATGATATGTCTAGTAATCCTCCATCACTGAGCAAAGTTATTATGATATTGACCCATTTCCTGTGCTGCACAGCACACGACACCCCTCTGGCTTATGTAATTTATACCTGGAATTTTGCACTTTATACTCTTTTATTTCACCCATCACCTCTGCTTACTATGCTCTAGCAACCACCAGTTTTTTCTCTGTGGCTATGGAATCTGTTTCTGTTTTGTTGTTTTATATTGCACCTGTAAGTGAGAACCTATGGTATTTGTTTTCTTTGTCATATTTCACTTCCTAAGACCCTCCTAGTCCATCCATGTTGCCATAAAAGGCAAGAGTTCATTTTGTGTTTTTTATGTCTGAGTAGTCTTTCATTTATTTACTTATGTATTGAAGGGCACCTATGTTGCTTCCATATTTTGGCTATTGGAAATAATGCTGTAGTGAACATAAGGGTACAAATAAGTTTTTAAATTCTTGTTCATGCTTCTGTTGAATAAATACCCAGGATTAGATAGCAGTTCTATTTTAATTTTGTTGAGGAATGTCCACTGCTTTCCACAGTGACTGTGCCAAATTACAATCACATAAGCAGTGCTCAAAGCTTTCTATTTTCTCCACATCCTCAGCAACACTTGTTATTTATTTTTATTTAGATGACAGCCATTCTAAGAGGAGTGAGGATTTACTTCCTTATGACTTTCATTTGCATTTCCCAGATTAGCGATACTGAGCTATGTGTTTCCTTAATTTTTTTTAAATATGTTTTTATTGACTTTAAAGGGAGAGGAAGGAAAAGGGAGAGATGGAAACATCAGAGAGGGAGACCAGTCACATCCCTGAGGCTGCCTCCTGCACACCCACTCCTGGGGATCAAACCTGCCACCCTGGCATCTGCCCTGCCCTGGAGTATCACCAGGGATCTCTTGGTGAATGGGACAAAGGACTCAATCTACTGAACCACACCTGCTGGGCCTATGTCTTTGTTTTAAATAGGAAGGAACTGAGAAGCTTGCACTTGACTTCCCTGACTTTTTATAGGCTTGGGTTAATCCCCTGCTCATTCCTAAACCAGTTAGTGGTAAACTAGTGACTAGGATGAGGATATTATAACCATTTCTCTCTTTGGAACTGATACACAATGAAGACACCAGCTTATCTGTGTATAAGGACAATAAATGTTCCAATAGAATTGTGGTTCTCCAGTAAGAATGAAGACTAAGTTTGAGAGCCAGAAATATTTACTGCAGGGATTCATTGGAGTTTTGAGCAGAAGAGGAACAAGATTAGATTTGATGAGGGCCCCCTGATTGTGGTGTGAAGCAGGGATCACCAACTTTTCTCTGAAAAGGGCCTGATTTTAGGCCATGTGGTCTGTCATATGTACTCAAGTCTGCCATTGTAGTGTGAGAGCAGTCCTAGAGAATCTGTAAGCAGGTAGGCACGGCTGTCTTCCAGTGAGACTATTGGCAAAACAGCATGTATTGGCCTGTGGGCCCTGGTTTGCTGAATCCTCCTGTAGAGAACAGATGGAAGGAAACTGCATAAAGGGCCTAGAAGACAAAGGAATATTTTGCCTCCTTGGATGAGCATCAGTCTAATTAGAAAGTTTTATGCTTTCATGCTCAATTGAGATAGGAAGCTAGATTTATTCCATTTGAAATGTTTTCTAGGCCTATGTCTTTCTCAGTTCTTTTGCTTAAACAAATCTTATTCATTTAAGAAAGAACAATAATGTTTGTTGGTATTCTCACACACCACAAGGGAGACATCTTTTCAGAGCTCATGTTTGACTAGGGCAGTTGACAGTAAGTAGCAAAGTAAAGCAGACAGTAGAGAGGTCTAGTCATATGACTGTGGTGATGATTGCATATAAAGAACTGGTGGAGAGACAGAAATCTAAGGTGATTCATAGGTTTCCAGGTAGTGCACTAGCATTTAGATTGGGCATAAAGAACAGAAAGACCATGCTATGGCACGCACAGCGCCAGGCCAGCCAAAGTGGGTGCGATGTGATTGGTGGGGCGGCTCACCACTGCCCCACAATTGCCTTGTGGAGGAAGGCCCAGACCACCAGCCATTGGGATTATGAATCAGGGGGCTCCATGATCATCCCAAAGAGGAAGCCCAGGCCACTGACTGCAGGGTGATCAATGGGGGGGGCTCCGCAGAACAAGGGAACTCTGGGTGTTTGGCTGCGGAAGTGGGCAGCACCAGGCCAAGGTGGGTGTGGGAGTGGGAGGCACACGGCTGTGCGGCACCCCCAGCCATGTGGCAGCCAGGGCTTCGAGGGCCCTGGCCCCTTGGGCTGGAGAGGCCCAGCAACCGGGGCTCTGAATTCCTAATCTTGCATAAATTTTTTGCATCGGGCCTCTAGTTTATGATCATTACTGTTGTCTTCCAGTTACTCATTACTTGATTGATTCACAACTGTAGTACAAAGGAATTAAACCTTGTTTACTTGGAGAAAATGGTCAGTTTGACGCCTTCACTTTCCTTATAGAAACGTTGATACTACAGTACATGTTGTCAATCAGTAGGATTCTGCATTTTCTACTGTGACTAAATAGGAATGTTACTTATTTCACCTTATTTTCTTACATCAATGTTTGATTTATCCCTTTTATGTCTTTATTCCAATAATTATAGATCTACAGAAAATTCCAAAAGGAGCATGGACGGAAACACAATCAATGATAGGTATTTGGCGAAATCAGCTTATGTATAGTAATCATGTATAACATATCAATCCAAAGAATATTTTCACATAATGCAATTTTGTTAGAGGTTCCTAAATCCACGCCTAGGTTTGCTCATTCACTAGACAACCTTACAGGACCCAGTATGTAGTAGTTGTGCTCATACCTGAGATTTTTGATAGTGAAAGCCCAGAGTAAAGTCAGCCAAGAGAAGAGGTGTGTGTGACAAAGGGTGGAGGACACCAGGCACAAGCTTCCAAGAGTCCTCTTCCTGTGGAGTTACCTCGATGTGCTTAGTTATTCCAGTATATAATCATGACAGCACACGTGAAATATGTCATCTACCAGTCTTCTTAGACTCAAGGAGAAGTTTTTATGGCATGGTCTTCACATAGGCGTCTTCGCCATAGCATGCACCAAAATTTTAGATTCCCAGAAGGAAAGCAGGTGTTCAGCATGAACCCCATTGTTTGTACAAAGTGCTTAGACACACGGGGCCACTCTCTCAGTTAGGGAAAGGTGGAAAGCCTCCCCAGATTCAGCTTTTCAGACACCACATGAAGGGTAGCCATTTAAGCAGGACTTTCTAAGGAGAGCAGTCTGAGGCTTGCAACATGAAATGTCTGCACAGCAAGATTGACTGACCTTTTAGCCTTGACCTAAGAATTTATTGTAAGAGCAAGTAATATTATAACATAACATGGTACCGGTTTCATTCACATCATCCATAATTGCTTGCAATGCTGGTTACATTTGAGACTCTTGGTGAGTATTTCACAGATATTTGTACATAAATTACTAGGGCAATATTAGGCAATTATAAGCTCTCCTTTTTATGCAATTAATGCTTCAAGATAATTTTTTGATAAAATCAGCAGAATGATTTCTGATTTAAAATGAGAAGAAAAGGTGTCTTTTAATTATATGGATGATTCAGTTTTGATTTATATTGTACTAATTCCCTGTTTATAAATACAACGCAAGATATTCAATCATATTTATCAGTTATTTTCTTGCACTGGCATACATTTAAAAGTATTGGTGTTTTTTATGTCTTTTCACATCTTTCACTCAATTGCAGGGATAATACCCACTTCCTAATACTGTGGTTTTATCTTAAACTCCAAGGTTACTATCTTGAAAATTGCATTAACATGTTGATATGTGTTAATAGCAGATGCAGGGAGTACATTATTTTGAACAAAAATTAATAAGCCATATTTTTAGAGCAGTTTTTGGTGCACAGTAAAATTGAGCAGAAAGTATAGAGAGTGCTCATAGACCACAAAAATGCAATCATACACAGCCTTATTCATTTTTGTTAATAATTTATTTTTATTAATTTCAGAGAGAAAGCGATAAAGAGACATAGATAGAAACATCTGTTATGGGATAGAATTATTGATAGGCTGCCTCCTCATACACCACACCGGGTATTGAGCCCACAGCCCAGGCATGTGACTCTACTGGGAATCGAAACTTAACCTCCTGGTTCCTAGGTCAATGCTCACTGACTGAGCCACGTGGGCCTGATGCCTTGCTCATTTTGGACCTCCAGTAACAGTGAGGTATATTTATTACAATGGATGAATGTGCACTGACTTATCATTATCAACTAAAGTCCTTAAATTACAGTAAGGTTCACTCTTGGTATTGTGCATGTTATACATTGTGACAAATGCATGAAAGCACATACCCACCATTAGAATGTAGAATCATATCATACTAGTAGCCCTGCACACGAATCTGTGTGTGAGTAGCTCGCTTCTGCTTGCCTCAGCTGGCCACCCTGCCCACAAATGCTGGTAGCTCTCTGCTGCGCCTAATTGCTGCCCACCCTCTTGTAGCTCTCCACTTGTTGCCCCAATCTCCTGGAGCTCTCCACCACTTGTAGATTGGTTGTGACGTTATGGTATCGTGCCTAATTTGTATATTCCTCTATTATTATATTAGATAGTATCGCTTCACTACCACAAAAATCCTCTGTGCTCTGTTTATTCATCCTGCACTTTTCCGTAACCCCTGGAAACCACTGATCTTTTTCACTGTCTCCCTAGATTTGCCTCTTCCTGAATATTATGTAGTTGGAATCACACAGTGGGTATCTTTTGGAATATTTAAAAAATGAATTCCAAGGCAATTGGATGGAGTTACCCAAGAAGTTCTGTGGCCTTCGTTGTTGTTTTTCATTAGCATAGCATCTGATGACATATGCCATATAAGCTGAAAGAGAATGATTTCTATTTGCATGTTCCATCTAATGGGAAGGGTTAAGAAAGATGACCTCACACACCATTGCAGAGCACTAACAATTGGACCACCCTGCTCTATGAGCTGGGTCCAGAGAAACTCTCCCAATTGAAGGAGACAGCCTCAAGTAGTTCAACTTCATACACCTGGAATCACAGTCTTTTCTATTTACATTCCAATTGGAAATGGAGCCAGAGAGAATTTGTTTACTATATTTTACTGTGCTGCAACATGTAGTGCCTCCCGACAATGTTTCCTTATGATAGGAGTGTTTCATCCTGGACTAGCTAGTCTGCACCTACTAGTAAGAGCTGGAGAATTTGTATTGTGTTAGGGAAAAATAAGTATACTCTCCTCTAACTGCTCCTAATGCAAGAAGGCAGAAAACTTATGCTACTTAAGTTTGACATGGTTAGTCTATAGTTCTGTTCCCACTAACAATAATATTTTCTGTCAGTCTGATGGGGTTTGGTTGGGATTATTGTTCCTTGTATATAGCAGTGCTCAAGTAAGTATCAAATTTTGATAGATCCCATTTTCTTTTCTTTTCTTTTTTTAGTTGTATATGTTTAAAAAGAGAAAGTAAATGTTCTTAATGCATTTGTGGCCTACAATAATATTTACTCTAGTATAGTCTTCAGGTGTGGTCCCAAAGTTACACTTTCTAGCAATGCATTAATTCAGTACTTTTAAAGTCCTGTATTCTTATTGTTTTCAAATGTATTTTTCTTTTTTTAAAAATAGTGAATGATGTCTCTAAAGAAGACTCTTTGAGCAGGTAGGATTTTATGGATTTTTCAAAATTATATGCTCACTAAGAAAATGCAGAGAAAAGAAACTAACATTTCTAGAGTGTTCTACTGTTGTCTATACCCTATACCAGTGGTTGGTAAACCACGGCTCACGAGCCACATGCGGCTATTTGGCCCCTTGAGTGTGGCTCTTCCACAAAATACCATGTGGGGCCACACACGTACAGTGCAATTGAAAATTGGTGGCCCACTCGAAGAAGTCAGTTTTCGGCCTGTTTGAGTTGATTTTGAAAAAGTGGCCTTAGAAGAAGTGGGGTGTGTCGATTGGTTGGGCCATGGGAGACAGGGCGCAGGCGGGTCACTGGATACCTTGGATATGCAGTGCGGGGGAGGCGTGCGCGATTAATGCACAAGTTGTGTGAGCCAGTCAGTCAGCAGTCTCATTGTGCAGTGGTTAGTGCTAGTCGCATCCGCAAATTATGCGCGGGTTGCAAAAGGTAGAGGAAACAAGTATACAAGATAAGTGTGGATAGGAGAGTTGGAAGGGGTAGACCTCAGCGAATGTACCTCAATCAGATTGAGGATGTTTTTAGCAAAGGCCAGCTTAGGAGTACCCTAATTAAGTTAATCACAATGTACCTACCTATATAGTTTAAGTTTAAAAAATTTGGCTCTCAAAAGAAATTTCAATCGCTGTACTGTTGATATTTGGCTCTGTTGACTAATGAGTTTGCTGACCACTGGTCCAAGAGGCCCAGTTAATCTAAGCCAGCGGTTCTCAACCTGTGGGTCGTGAACAATGAAAATGCATCCTGCATATCAGATATTTACATTATGATTCATAACAGTAGCAAAATTACAGTTATGAAGAAGCAACGAAAATAATTTTATGGTTGGGGGTCACCACAACATGAGGAACTGTATTGAAGTGTCATGGCATTAACTTAAGCATTTATCTTACTCTCCTAGACAATTGTAGTGGTAAATAGGACCTTGTTTTTGCCACCAAAGCTTCTAAGGCCCATCTCAGTTAGCTATGGCCACAGAACTGAATCAATAGTTTACCTAAGCAAGGCCTCATGGGGCAAGTGTTTTTAGGAAAATGATATGAATTCTTCCTGAAACTAATTGTTTATCTGTTAGTAAAGAATATCTCTGTTTCGGTTATGTCATGTTAAGTATATTCAGCATCTAATTAGGGGGTATTTCTAATTGATTTTCCTATTTACCCACTTCCCAGTCTTGTTTTCCCAGTCTCCTTTGCCAAATTGTATGAAGTTTTGCCTTTTTTCCTAGAGTCCTTTGTTTCTCTACCTTAACTTTTCCTGATGTTTTGAACTTTCTTCTCTCCTTTTCTTGGTGTTTCTTTCATTGTGTTATTTCTTTCCACTTCATCCAGCTCTGGTGTTCTCCATTTTTCCGTAGATAGAATCTAAGGCAGGTAGAATTGCAGAAGTTTAAGGAAGCCTAGCAATTAATTAATCAAAACACCCTTTAGTACTGCAACCTCTGTTTACCACACTGGCCAAGTGGTGGATCTTCCTTTAAATCTTCCCCTATGTCAGATGAGTGACCTCAGCAGAGTTTCTTATCTGTGAGACGACTTCAAATGAGCAAACCCAAGTTGGATAGGTGGTGACCTTTCCCCCCCTTCATTTTATCCTTGGAGGTAATGTACACAGATGAACACTTCAGCAGGTAAATGGTCAACTCTAGACAGACAAACAGGGAATTCACTTGGGCAATATATCAAGTTAGCTGTTTCAATAACGTAATTGAAGAGGCTGAGGGTGAAGTGACCTCTGTGTTATATACATAGCTTCCATGCGTGCAGGAATAATGCTTACAAAAATACAGTCAGATTTCTTCTACAGCAAGGTACTGCTGTTTTTTCTCAAGAGAACTGTGGGTAGATGGCAGAAGGATAAGTATTTATTAGTGGCTTTAATTTATAAGTGTTTGTTTTAAAATGCTAGTAATCAATAAATTAAGGTATAATCATTTCACTCTTACTGTTTTTTCTGAGTTAAAGAGTCACATTTATTGTGATCCGGGACTATGAGGGAGTCATGCACTCCAAATCTCAAAGTCTCACTGTTACTTTTTTTTTAAAAAAATATTTTATTGATTTTTTACAGAGAGGAAGGGAGAGGGCTAGAGAGTTAGAAACATCGATGAGAGAGAAACATTGATCAGCTGCCTCTTGTGCACCAACCTCAACACCATTGGGGATGTGCCCGCAGCCAAAGTACATGCCCTTGACCAGACTCGAAACTGGGACCCTTGAGTCCGCAGGCCAATGCTCTATCCACTGAGCCAAACCGGTCAGGGCCTCACTGTTACTTTTTATGAAACAGCTGAGAATTCATAGTTTGCTTTTGGCAGTTCGGGGATGCCAGTCAGTTAGTTTAGGTCAGTGGTCGGCAAACTGTGGCTCGCAAGCCATATGCCACTCTTTGACCCCTTGAGTGTGGCTCTTTCTAAGCCTTAGGAGTACCCTAATTAAGTTAATCACAATGTACCTACCTATATAGTTTTTTTTCTTTTTTTAAATAAATTTTTATTTTTTGCTAAAAGTATTACAAAGGGTATTACATATGTGTCCTTCCCCCCCCCCCCCGCCCTTAACAATCCCCTGCCCTCTCTTACCCCCCAGTGTCTTATGTCCATTAGTTATGCTTATATGCATCATACAAGTCCTTCGGTTGATCTCTTACTCCCCTCCCTCCTGCCCCCCTACCCTCCCTGGTCTTCCCACTGCAGTTTGACAATCAGATTGAGGCAGCTCTGCCTCTGTATCTATTATTGTTCCAAAGTTTGTAATGGTCTTTATTATCCATGAATGAGTTAGATCATGTGGTATTTTTCCTTCATTGACTGGCTTGTTTCACTTAGCATAATGCTCTCCAGTTCCATCCATGCTGTTGCAAATGGTAAGCGTTCCTCCTTTTTTTACAGCAGCATAATATTCCATTGGGTAGATGTACCACAGTTTTCTAATCCATTCATCTACTGATGGGCACTTAGGCTGTTTCCAGACCTTAGCTATGGTGAATTGTGCTGCTATGAACATAGGGGTGCACATATCCTTTCTGATTGCTGTTTCTGGTTTCTTGGGATATATTCCTAGAAGTGGGATCACAGGGTCAAATGGGAGTTCCATTTCCAGTTTTTTGAGGAAACTCCATACTGTCTTCTATAGTGGCTGCACCAGTCTGCATTCCCACCAGCAGTGCACAAGTGTTCCTTTTTCTCCACATCCTCTCCAGCACTTGTCGTTTGTTGATTTGTTGATGATAGCCAGTCTGACAGGTGTGAGATGGTACCTCATTGTTGTTTTGATTTGCATCTCTCGGATGATTAGTGACTTTGAGCATGTTTTCATATGTCTCTTGGCTTTCTGAATGTCCTCTTTTGAAAGGTGTCTATTTAGATCCTTTGCCATTTTTTGATTGAATTGTTTATCTTCCTTTTGTTAAGTTGTATGAGTTCCCTATAAATTTTGGAGATTAAGCCCTTATCAGATATGACACTGGCAAATATATTTTCCCAAACAGTGGGTTTTCTTGTTGTTTCGTTGATGGTTTCTTTTGCTGTGCGGAAGCTTTTTATTTTGATGTAGTCCCATTTGTTCATTTTCTCTTTAGTTTCAACTTCCCTGGGAGCTTTATCAGTGAAGAAATTGCTTCGGCATACTTCTGAGATTCTGTTGCCTTTGGATTCTTCTAGAATTTTTATGATTTCCTGTAGTATATTTAAGTCCTTTATCCATTTTGAGTTTATTCTTGTGTATGGTGTAAGTTGGTGGTCTAGTTTCATTTTCTTGCCTATATCTGACCAATTTTCCCAACACCATTTATTGAAGAGACTATCTTGGCTCCATTGTATGTTCTTGCCTCCTTTGTCAAATATTAATTGAGCATATTGGTTCGGGCTAATTTCTGGACTCTCTATTCTATTCCACTGATCTATATGTCTGTTCTTGTGCCAGTACCAGGCAGGTTTGAGAACAGCGGCTTTGTAATACAGCTTGATATCTGGCATTGAGATCCCACCTACTTTGTTCTTTCTCAGGATCGTTGCAGCTATTCGGGGTCTTTTTTAATTCCAGGTGAATTTATGGAGAGTTCGTTCTAGATCTTTGAAGTAGGCCATTGGTATTTTAATGGGAAGTGCACTGAATTTATAGATTGCTTTGGGTAGTATGGACATTTTAATGATGTTGATTCTACCAATCCAAGAACATGGTATGTTCTTCCATCTCTTTATGTCTTCCTCTACCTCTTTTTTCAACTTCCTGTAGTTTTCTGAGTAGAGGTCTTTTACCTCTTTAGTTAAGTTTATTCCTAGGTATATTAATTTTTTTGGTGCGATGGTAAATGGGATTGTTTTTCTAATCTCTCTTTCTGAAAGTTCACTATTGGTGTATAGAAATGCCTCAGATTTCTTGTGGTTAATTTTGTATCCTGCTACACTGCCAAATTCATGTATTAAGTCTAGTAGTTTTTTAATGGAGTCTCTAGGGTTTTGTATGTATAATATCATGTCATCTGCAAATAAGGACAGTTTTACTTCCTCTTTTTCAATTTGGATGTCTTTTATTTCTCCTTCTTCTCTAATTGCAATGGCTAATACTTCCAGGACTATGTTGAACAAGAGTGGTGAGAGTGGCCATCCCTGTCTTGTTCCTGTTCTTAGGGGAAATGGTGTTAGTTTTTGTGCATTGAGTATGATGTTGGCTGTGGTCCTGTAATATATGGCTTTTATTATGTTGAGGTATGATCCTTCAATTCCCACTTTGCTGAGAGTTTTTATCAAAAATGGGTGTTGGATTTTGTCGAATGCTTTTTCTGCATCAATTGACATGACCATGTGGTTTTTTTCTTTCAATTTGTTTATGTGCTGTATCACGTTTATTGATTTACAGATGTTGTACCATCCTTGCATCCCTGGGATAAATCCTACTTGGTTATGGTGTATGATCCTTCTGATGTAGTGCTGGATCCGATTTGCTAAGATTTTGTTGAGGATTTTGGCATCTATGTTCATGAGGGATATTGGCCTGTAATTCTCTTTCATTGTGTTGTCTTTACCTGGTTTTGGTATTAGGGTGATGCTGGCTTCATAGAATGAGTTTAGAAGTGTTCCTTCCTCTTGAATTTTTTGTAGTAGTCTGAGGAGGATAGGTTTTAGTTCTTCCATGAAATTTTGGTAAAACTCCCCTGAGAAGCCGTCTGGTCCTGGGCTTTTGTTTGCTAGAAGCTTTCTGATGACTGCTTCAATTTCTTCCATAGTTATTGGCCTGTTGAGATTTTTAGATTCTTCCTGATTGAGTTTTGGAATGTTGTATTTTTCTAGGAATTTTTCCATTTCCTCCAGGTTGTCTAGTTTGTTGGAGTAGAGTTGTCCGTAGTATTGTTTAACAATCATTTGTATTTCTGTGTGGTCTGTTGTTATTTTGCCTCTATCGTTTCTGACTTGGTTTATTTGGGACCTCTCTCTTTACTTCTTGGTGAGCCTGGCTAGAGGTTTGTCAATCTTGTTTATCCTTTCAAAGAATTTTCTGTATTGTTTTTTTGGTCTCTATGTCATTTATTTCTCCTCTAATCTTTATTATCTCCTTCCTTCTGCTCACTCTGTGGTTTTCTTGTTGCTCTCTTTCTAATTCTTTGAGTTGTAGAGTTAGATGTTTTACTACCATTTTTTCTTGTTTTTTGAGATAGGCCAGTAGAGCTATAAACTTCCCTATCAGGACTGCTTTCATTGTGTCCCAGAGGTTTTGGATTGTTGTGTTTTCATTGTCATTAGTGTCCAGGATGTTTTTAATTTCTACTTTGATGCCATTGGCAACCCAATCAATATTTAATAACATGCTATTCAGCTTCCAAGTGTTTGATTATTTTGGGTTGTTTTTATTGAAGTTTATTTCTAACATTATGCCATCGTGGTCTGAGAAGATGCTTTTTATGATTTAAATCTTCTTGAATTTGTGGAGACTTTGCTTGTGACCCAATATGTGGTCTATTTTTGAATATGTCCTATGAGCACCTGAGAGGAATGTATATTCCATGGCTTTGGGGTGAAGTGTTCTGAAGATGTCAATTAAGCCTATCTGATCTAGTGAGACATTTAGGATTGCTATTTCTTTGCTCATTGTTTGTCTCGCGGATTTATTCAGTGATGTCAGTGGTGTATTAAAGTCCCCTACTATGATTATATTGTTGTCGATCTCTCCCCTGATATCGTCCAGAAGTTTTTTTTATGAATTTGGTGCTCCTGCATTGGGTGCATATATGTTTACCAGGGTTATATCTTCTTGTTGTATTGATCCCTTTAGTATTATGAAGTGGCGTTCCTTATCTCTTGTTATGACCTTCACTTTGAGGTCTATTTTGTCCGATATAAGTATTGCTACTCCAGCTTTCTTTTCCTTTCCATTTGCCTGAAAGATATTTTTCCATCCCTTCACTTTCAGTCCGTGTGAGTCCCTTCTAATGAGGTGGGTCTCTTGTAGACAGCAGATGTATGGGTCATGTTTTTTATCCATTCAGCCACTCGATGTCTTTTGGTTGGAGCATTTAGTCCATTTACATTTAAAGTTATTATTGAAAGGTACTTGTTTGTAGCCATTTCTTTTTTTGTGTGTGGCTGTTTTCTTTCTGAGCTTTTTATTTCTTCTTTTTACACCAGTCCCTTTAGCATTTCTTGCATGGCTGGCTTGGTGGTGATAAACTCCCTTAGCCCTTTTTTGTCTGTGAAGCTTCTTATTTCCCATTCAATTTTGAATGATAGCCTTGCTGGATAGAGTATTCTTGGATTCAGTCCTTTGCTTTGCATCACTTTGTAGATTTCTGTCCATTCTTTTCTGGCCTGATGTGTTTCTGTTGAGAAATCATTTGATAATCTAATGGGAGATCCCTTTTATGTAACTTTCCATCTCTCTCTTGCAGCCTGTAAGATTCTCTCTTTGTCCTGAACATTTGCCATGGTAATTATGATGTGTCTTGGTGTGGGTCTTTTCAGGTTCACTTTGTTTGGGACTCTCTGGGCTTGTGTGACTTTTTTCTTCCCCACCTCAGGAAAGTTTTCTGATATTATTTCTTCAAATAGGTTTTCTAATCCTTGCTCATCTTTCTGTTGTTCTGGTGCCCCTATTATTTGTATATTGTTTCGTTTCATATTGTCCCAAAGCTCCCTTAGGCTCTCCTCCTGTCTTTTAATTTTTTTCTCCAATTGCAGTACGGTTTGGGTGTGTTTTGCTTCCTTGTCTTCTAAATCTCTAATTCGGTCCTCCGCTTCTCCTAGTCTACTGTTGATACTTTCAATGGTGTTTTTTATTGCAGCTATATCGCTCTTCATTTCTTCTTGGGACTTACTTAAGTTGTTGATTTTTTCATCTGTTTCTTCTTGCTTCTTGCATAGGTAGTTGATTTTTTCATCTGTTTCTTCTAGCTTCTTGAAAATGGTATTGATTTTTTCCTCCGTCTGGTGCATGCAATCTAGGACACTTATTCTGAATTCTTTTTCCGTCATGTTGCATGCCTCTGTCTCACTTAGCTGCTTTTCTGGTGAGTCCCCCTTTTCTTTCCTTTGGGGGTTTCTTTGTCTACCCATGTTTGATCTTACTGACATATCTAGTTGTTGAGTCATTCAGTAGCTGCTCCCTGGGTGGCAGTGGCTGCTCCCTGGGTGGCAGTGGCTCCTCGGTCTGTGGTTGCTCCTTGGGCAGTTGTGGTAACAGCTGCTCCTCTGTTGGTAGCAGGGTCTCTGGTGGGTGATGTTCGTAGCTCTGGTGGCTCTTCTGGCTGGTGGAGGGAGGCTTCACACACAGGAACTGTTCCCCAGATAGAGTGTGTGGTGATCAGGAGGCCGCTGTTGCTTGAATCTGCTTTCCGTGGGCAGAAGCAGGTCTCCTCTGAGTTCATGTAGTCGTGCTGCTTGAGAGCTGTTGCCTCTGGGTTAGTAGCTGATCTCTGGATGCGGATAACAGCTACTCAAGATGGCGCGGTCTCGCTGCTGAGCTGGCGCCCAGGGGGAGGTTTCAGCCTCAATCTCTAAACATCCCCATTTTCTAGGAGTTCTCTGTCGTTCCTGGCTGCAGAAAGTCTCTCAGCTGAATCTCCTCTGCTTGTTCGGGCTGTATGTTACCCATTTCAGCTGCTCGCCCTTATCTGCTCCGGGACAAAGCACCAACATGTCCGTCTAAACCTCCACCATTTTTTCTCCCCTACCTATATAGTTTAAGTTTAAAAAATTTGGCTCCCAAAAGAAATTTCAGTCCTTGTACTGTTGATATTTGGCTCTGTTGACTAATGAGTTTGCTGACCACAGGTCTAGGTCATCAGCCAGAAAACAAACAGAGGCTCAGCTAGTTCGAAGAAGCAATAGGCCAAATTCTTTATCTCAGAACTTTTAAGATTTCTACCCATTTCATTCCAAGTAGGACCGCTATGCATGAGGTTATAAATCTAAGCTCTGATTTCTCTAACTAGTTATTTGGGGTCTTGAAGTGTTCACTGTAGCTCCTGGGGGCTATCTCCAGAACAAAGGGCCTTGAAAGGACTGACTCCATCCTGTCCCTCAAGCTCCATCTGAACCATAGGAACTCCATCTTGTTCCCATAACCTCCATTTTCTAAGAACTGACATTTTGAAATTTCCACTAAACACAGATGGTCCTTTGTTCTGTTAATTCCAGGAAGTAACTAAACCAGATATCCTCCCTGATGAAAGTAACACTGCTATTTCTAGCTTCTGTAAGCACGCTTGCTCGAATAATGGGGAAAATAAGACATTTTGGAGGAGGGGTTAGCAATCTGAATCTGTGCCAGTAACCTAATGCATATCCTTGTTAGCCTATAGTCTAGTCACTGCCCCCTCTTAATGATCTGATCCTGCATGCCGCTCTGTCAGTGTGGGGGTCTGGTCCATCCTTGGTTCCTCCCATGCCAGGTGTCCTCTGGTTATCTGAGCTGTGCTCAAG
Source organism: Myotis yumanensis (assembly GCF_028538775.1). NCBI lineage: Eukaryota > Metazoa > Chordata > Mammalia > Chiroptera > Vespertilionidae > Myotis > Myotis yumanensis. The sequence continues at coordinate 17,322,105 of NW_027223771.1, read as the reverse complement.
GCTGAAAGCTTTCTGCAAGGTATCTGCTAAACATACTGCCCGCATTCCAGCACATGTTTCTTTGTGTGTATGTGTGTGTGTGTGTGTGTGTGTGTGTGTGTGTTTGCCTTTGTAAGCTAACCCCTAACTAAGTTAATTTGGGGCCGCGAGAATTTGAGATACCCAAGTCCTCCTACGGCCACTGGCTTTTGAAATAAAGACTCCAAATTCGGCTCTCTGATTATGGCCTCTTCTGGTTAGCTCACTGAATTTCCAATATAATACTCCTCTACCATCCCTTGAATTTTTCAGGATCATAAAGGATTCCCTAGGTCCAGGTAGACATTTTCTCTTACAAGTCAGATGGAAATGTAAAAAAACAACATTCTAATTTTTATGTTGGTTCCATTGATTCTATTGCTACTGAGTTGACACTGAAACCCATCACATAATCATGATTGATCTTTGCTCCCGGGTTGGCCGTGCTGATCTAGATTCCTGAGTCTTCATGTAAACTCACACTTGGACTTGGGGGTCACACCTTTTTTTAGTTTACATACATATACTTTGTATGCTTATCCAGTACTCCAATTCCCAGCAGCCTATTCTGGCAGATGGGCCTCCTAGCTCCTGCCACCCACAGCCTCCCTCACACACTGGAAAGCGTATGTGCAGCTCACTTCTTAGCCCAGATTTCTGGGGATGAGTTGTCCTTTAAGCTTCCTGCGGTTTTCTGTTTTGTTTTGTTTTTCTGCTAGCAGGTGTTACTTACAACAATACTAAGCTGCCAAAGACATCAAAATAATGACACAAGAAAAAAATCATAAGATCTTTCACCTTTGTTACTATATCTATACTGAATGTCACTTTATACCCTGTGGAGCATCTCTGTTTAGGTAGTGGAAGGCACCTCATGGCTTTCTCAGAGTAGTAAGCACCAGATTTCCTGAGGTTCCATAATTGAGGTTGGCCCCTCAATGATCTCTTTGCCATAATAATGAAACTTCCCCAAGTGATTTGAATTTACCTCAGGTTTCAAAGTATTTTAAATTATGCCTCAGATGGAAGCCAGTCAACAGAAAGCTCTGAATCAAAAGTAGGTTATTGGTCCTTAAAATTGCTAAGGGTCCATCCATGACCCATAGATATCCATGGGTGGCCACTAGGATTGCATCTTCCAAGCCAACTGGGGATGGACAGGGAGATTAAGCTCGATTCTCATAAAGATTTGCTGGGTCACAGTTTGAGTAGGTAGAGAAGGGGCAGTCTTAGTCCAGGCCAGGTCCTGACCTTCATGAGTTTTCTGTGGTTGGTATGATTTGCTACAAAAAGAAGGGAGCGTTGTGTTATCTGACTTTATGAGGTAATATATTTGTACATAAATTCAGTTACCAGTTATGTAACAGCTGAGATACCCAGAAATACAGACCACAATCTGAGTACAGGTAATAAACAGACTTAATAACATTTTCTGAAATCTGGAACATTTAGTAACCATGACAAGTTTGCATTGGGATTTATTTGGGATTTAAAATAGTTTCAACAAATAAAGTTCATAACCAGCTTTTTTCTTTGCTTTATTGTTTTTCTGAGCATAACTTTTGCTGTATTATCTCATTTGACCCTCCTTAACCTTCTGAAATAAATAATAAGATTATTATGTTGTAGAGGAGGACCTTGAACCACACAAAGACCTGTTGGTTATAGAATTAGGATGTGTGAGTTTAAGACATTTGTGATTATGTCTAGCTAACTCTAATTAATTAACTGAACTATACTGCCCTCATATCATGACTGTTATACCTTATGTTTTTAAATTACATACTTCATAAAACAGTTGTATACCTTACACATTTAAAGTGTATGGAATAATTGAAGTTTTAACATTAGTGCTGATATTACCTGAAATATTCTAAGAATTTACTATATTTGGAAAATATTTTATGTTAATATTAAGAAAGTAATATTACTTATCACCATTTTTTTCTGCACAGAAAGCAACAACTAACTTCTAAACATAAAGAAAAAAAGAAACCCACAAAATCTGAAAGTTTCACTCCTGGTAAGATTTCTGATAATGAATTCCTCTTGGCTCTCCTACCATAGATGAAGTAAGAGTAGGGAAGTTTTGATAACGAAAGTGCAGGGAAAAAATACCAATGTGTAAGTTGCAAGTATAGTTTTTCTTTATCTCTTTCTTAATAGAATAGTAATCAGTATTATTAAAAAAGTTAATTGTAGGTAATTTAAAATCTGGGCAATATGGTTTGCAAAGTTCATTTATTTAGTTCTGACCGCTAAAATCCCACATTATATTTTTATGTTAAAAAGAAAAAAGATATTAAGATGGTGTATGTTTCCTCTATATTCACATTATCCCAAACTGGACTTGTCCTGAAAATGAATCTTTAGTTTTAACTGTGAATGGATTATATTTAGTAAATGAATATTTGTTATTGCATAGTGATTTGTGCACCAAAAAAAAGTAACTATAACGAGGAACTCAACAATACTTTCCTGGTAGCAGAAACAGATGGCAAACAGTAAGAGCTACAACACTTAGCCATTGTGTAAGATTCCTGATGACATTGTTTTGTAAAGACATCTACCCATAGTTCTGAACTCAGAAAGGCAATGCTTGTTGAGAATTTTCATATTATACCAACAAGATCTCACTACTTTCAACTTTATTCCTTAGAAGTCAAAACAGAATGGTATAGGTTGACTTCATTAATTTAGTAATTATCAGGATACTGGAATTTCTTTAGAACAAGAGGTTCTGTGTCCAGTATTCAGAAAAAGAAATGATAATAAATATTTGAACAGCCCATCCTGTGACTCAACCAATTATAATAAATGTACAAAAATATTTCCCAGTAAAAAAATGCTAGATGTGGAACCTACTTCATTGTACAGTCTGAACTGTCTGATGACACCTTGCACTTGGTAGATCATCATCAGAGGGTTTGTGTAGGTTGGCTTTGCAAGTTACAGGAAATCAATGAAATAGCATTTTGACCTTGAAATTACTCATAATCTGAGAGAAGTGTTACTGGTTTATTTCTCTGTTTTTCTAAACAAAATTTTCAAAGAAATTGTCAAAACTCAGTTATTCATTTTTCAGCTGAATGGTCTGCCATTTAACTCTCAGGTGTCTTTCAGGTACTAAGTGTTATTCTGATGCTGCCAAAGTGGAATATTTTAAAAACAGTCATTGCCCTTCAAGATCATGTAAAGTTTATTTTAATTCCCATGATTTGCTATAATTTAGTTAGTGCTTACTGGGTGCCAGATTGCATTAGGTTTTACAATTATCCCTATTTATTCATTTTATTGGTGTTTAGTATGCACCAGCCCCTTTAAGTCTATGATGAGAATTCGAGTTTTTAAAATGTAGGTTAAGCTTTGGGTGGGTTTCTCAGTTGCTGAAAGCATTGTCCCTGACATGTCAAGGTTGTGGATTTGATGCCTGGTCAAATACCAGACTGAACCAATGAATGCATAAATAAGTATAACTACAAACCAAGGTTTCTATCTGTCTCTCTACCTTTAATCAATTTTTAAACAGTTCAAAAAAATGTGAATGGGTTTTAGAGTAAGCATGCAGACCACAAAGCAGTTTTCCAGGTAAAGGGCAGGAGGGGTGATGTTTGACAGGAGGAATGTCTATTATGATTATACCATTCCCAGCAGAAAGGGCAGGGCAAGGGCTAAGATCCACAAGTGAATGTTGCGAGAATTCGGAGCAGTACAGTTGCAGCGGTGCCACGTGTGTGCTATGGGAATGGTTGGTAATGGGTGAGTGCCTAGCTAAGGCAGGCTTATGGAAGTTTTTACTACCACAGAGTGGTCTAGAGCTTATCCTCCAGGCCTTGGGAAATTTCTCAGATAGGATGCTTTTAGCTTCGGGATTAGGTGGCCTCATTAACAGAGGCGGAAACAGTAGGAACCAGGATTGTTTTGGTGACTCAGTGATGTCATCAGGATCACAGATATTGTCCTTTTCTCAGCTGTGAAGTTGTCTTCATTTATGTCTGCTTTCCTGCTCAGTAATCAGCTCTGGTTCCAAAGCCTCCTATTCTCACATGTCAGTATATGAAGGCCAAAGGGACTGCTTTTCCGTAAACATTTCTCTTTCCTTCTACAACATTTTGTTAAAGTAGAGTATGCACACATTGTAAAACTTTAAGGTGAACAACCACAGTGGTTTGACATTTATGTTCCTTATGATGTGTTCACAATGATATGTCTAGTAATCCTCCATCACTGAGCAAAGTTATTATGATATTGACCCATTTCCTGTGCTGCACAGCACACTGCACCCCTCTGGCTTATGTAATTTATACCTGGAATTTTGCACATTATATTCTTTTATTTCACCCATCACCTCAGCTTACTATGCTCTAGCAACCACCAGTTTTTTCTCTGTGGCTATGGAATCTGTTTCTGTTTTGTTGTTTTATATTGCACCTGTAAGTGAGAACCTATGGTATTTGTTTTCTTTGTCATATTTCACTTCTTAAGACCCTCCTAGTCCATCCATGTTGCCATAAAAGGCAAGAGTTCATTGTGTGTTTTTTATGTCTGAGTAGTCTTTCATTTATTTACTTACATATTGAAGGGCACCTATGTTGCTTCCATATCTTGGCTATTGTAAATAATGCTGTAGTAAGCATAAGGGTACAAATAAGTTTTTAAATTCTTATTCATGCTTCTGTTGAATAAATACCCAGGATTAGATGGCAGTTCTATTTTAATTTTTTGAGGAATGTCTACTGCTTTCCACAGTGACTGTGCCAAATTACATTCACATAAGCAGTGCTCAAAGCTTTCTATTTTCTCCACATCCTCAGCAACACTTGTTATTTATTTATATTTAGATGACAGCCATTCTAAGAGGAGTGAGGATTTACTTCCTTATGACTTGCATTTGCATTTCCCAGATTAGCGATACTGAGCTATGTGTTTCCTTAATTTTTTTTAAAATATGTTTTTATTGACTTTACAGGGAGAGGAAGGAAAAGGGAGAGATGGAAACATCAGAGAGGGAGACCAGTCACATCCCTGAGGCTGCCTCCTGCACACCCACTCCTGGGGATCAAACCTGCCACCCTGGCATCTGCCCTGCCCTGGAGTATCACCAGGGATCTCTTGGTGAATGGGACAAAGGACTCAATCTACTGAACCACACCTGCTGGGCCTATGTCTTTGTTTTAAATAGGAAGGAACTGAGAAGCTTGCACTTGACTTCCCTGACTTTTTATAGGCTTGGGTTAATCCCCTGCTCATTCCTAAACCAGTTAGTGGTAAACTAGTGACTAGGATGAGGATATTATAATCATTTCTCTCTTTGGAACTGATACACAATGAAGACACCAGCTTATCTGTGTATAAGGACAATAAATGTTCCAATAGAATTGTGGTTCTCCAGTAAGAATGAAGACTAAGTTTGAGAGCCAGAAATATTTACTGCAGGGATTCATTGGAGTTTTGAGCAGAAGAGGAACAAGATTAGATTTGATGAGGGCCCCCTGACTGTGGTGTGAAGCAGGGATCACCAACTTTTCTCTGAAAAGGGCCTGATTTTAGGCCATGTGGTCTGTCATATGTACTCAAGTCTGCCATTGTAGTGTGAGAGCAGTCCTAGAGAATCTGTAAGCAGGTAGGCACGGCTGTCTTCCAGTGAGGCTATTTGCAAAACAGCTTGTATTGGCCTGTGGGCCCTGGTTTGCTGAATCCTCTTGTAGAGAACAGATGAAAGGAAACTGCATAAAGGGCCTGGAAGACAAAGGAATATTTTGCCTCCTTGGATGAGCATCAGTCCACTTAGAAAGTTTTATGCTTTCATGCTCAATTGAGATAGGAAGCTAGATTTATTCCATTTGAAATGTTTTCTAGGCCTATGTCTTTCTCAGTTCTTTTGTTTAATCAAATCTTATTCATTTAAGAAAAAACAATAATGTTTGTTGGTATTCTCACACAACACAAGAGAGACATCTTTTAAGAGCTCATGTTTGACTAGGGCAGTTGACAGTAAGTAGCAAAGTAAAGCAGAGACAATAGAGAGGTCTAGTCATATGACTGTGGTGATGATTGCATGTAAAGAACTGGTGGAGAGACAGAAATCTAAGGTGATTCATAGGTTTCCAGGTAGTGCACTAGCATTTAGTTTCGGCATAAAGAACAGGAAGACCATGCTATGGCATGCACAGGCACCAGGCCAGCCAAAGTGGGTGCGATGTGATTGGTGGGGTGTCCCGCCACTGCGCCACAATTGCCTTGTGGAGGAAGTCCCAGACCACCAGCCATTGGGATAATGAATCAGGGGGCTCCATGATCGCCCCAAAGAGGGAGGCCCAGGCCACTGACTGCAGGGTGATCAATGGTGGGGGGGCTCCTCAGAACAAGGGAACTCTGGGTGTGTGGCTGCGGAAGTGGGCAGCACCAGGTCAAGGTGGGTGTGGGAGTGGGAGGCACACGGCTGTGAGGCACCCCTGGCCATGTGGCAGCCAGGGCTTCGAGGGCCCTGGCCCCTGGGGCTCGAGAGGCCCAGCAACCGGGGATCTGAAGGCCTAACCTTGCATAAATTTTGTGCATCGGGCCTCTAGCAACATTGATACTGTAGTACATGTTGTCAATCAGTAGGATTCTGCATTTTCTACTGTGACTAAATAGGAATGTTGCTTATTTCACATTATTTTCTTACATCAACGTTTGATTTATCCCTTTTATGTCTTTATTTCAATAGTTATAGATCTACAGAAAATTCCAAATGGAGCATGGACCGAAACACAATCAATGATAGGTATTCGTCGAAATCAGCTTATGTATTGTAATCATGTATAACATATCAATCCAAAGAATAGTTTCACATAATGCAATTTTGTTAGAGGTTCCTAAATCCACGCCTAGGTTTGCTCATTCACTAGACAACCTTACAGGACCCAGTATGTAGTAGTTGTGCTCATACCTGAGATTTTTGATAGTGAAAGCCCAGAGTAAAGTCAGCCAAGAGAAGAGGTGTGTGTGACAAAGGGTGGAGGACACCAGGCACAAGCTTCCAAGAGTCCTCTTCCTGTGGAGTTACCTTGATGTGCTTAGTAATTCCAGTATATAATCATGACAACACACGTGAAATATGTCATCTACCAGTCTTCTTAGACTCAAGGAGAGGTTTTTATGGCATGGTCTTCACATAGGCGTCTTAGCCATAGCATGCACCAAAATTTTAGATTCCCAGAAGGAAAGCAGGTGTTCAGCATGAACCCCATTGTTTGTACAAAGTGCTTAGACACACGGGACACTCTCTCAGTTAGGGAAAGGTGGAAAGCCTCCCCAGATTCAGCTTTTCAGACACCAAATGAAGGGTAGCCATTTAAGCAGGACTTTCTAAGGAGAGCAGTCTGAGGCCTGCAACATGAAATGTCTGCACAGTAAGATTGACTGACCTTTTAGCCTTGACCTAAGAATTTATTTTAAGAGCAAGTAATATTATAACATAACATGGTACCGGTTCCATTCACATCATCCATAATTGCTTGCAATGCTGGTTACATTTGAGACTCTTGGTGAGTATTTCACAGGTATTTGTACATAAATTACTAGGGCAATATTAGGCAATTAAAAGCTTTCCTGTGTATCCAATTAATGCTTCAAAATAACCTTTAGATACAATCAGCATAGATTTATTATTTAAAATGAGAAGAAACTTTGACTTTTAATTATATGGCTGAGTCAGTTTTGATGTATACTGCACTAAACTCCTGTTTATAATAATAACACAAGATATTCAATCAGAGATAACATTTGTCAGTTATTTTCTTTACTTAGAATACAAGGAAAATTATTTGCCTTATTTATCTTTCCACATGCTTCACTCAGTTGTAGGGATTACACCCATATTCTGATACTTGGATATTTATCTTAATTTCCAAGGTGACTGTTTCTTGAAAATAGCATTAATATGTTGATATATGTTAATAGCAGATTCAGGAAATACAGTTTTTAACAATTCTTTATTGTTTAAAGTATTACATGAATCTCCTTTTGTCCCTCATTGACCTCCCTCACACCTCCTCTTTCCCAAGCACAAGCCATCACTCCCTTACTGCCTGTGTTCATTGGTTTTGTTCATATGCATGCATACAAGTCCTTTGATTCATCTCTTACCCCCTCCCCCCACCACCTTCCCTCATAGGTTGTTCAGTCGGTTTGATGCTTTTATGTCTCTGGCTCTATTTTTGTTCATCAGTTTATGTTGGTCATTATATTCCACAAATGAGTGAGATCATGTGATATTTATCTTTTTCTGACTGGCTTATTTCATTTAACATAATGCTCTCTAGTTCCATCTGTGCTGTTGCCAATGGTATGAATTCCTTTTTTTTTTTTTACTGCAGCATAGTATTCCATTGTGTAGATGTACCATAATTTTCTAATCCACTCATCTGCTGATGGGTACTTAGGCTGTTTCAAAATCTTACCTATTGTAAGTTGTGCTCCTATGAATATAGGGGTGCATATATGGTTTCTGATTGGTGCTTCCGTTTTCTTGGGATATATTCCTAGGAGTGGGATTACTGGGTTAAATGGGAGTTCTATTTTTAAATTTTTGAAGAAACTCCATTCTGTTCTCCACAGTGGCTGCACCAGTCTACCTTCCCACCAGCAATGCATGAGGGTTTTTTTTTCTTCACATCCTTGCCAACACTTGTGGTCTATTGATTTGCTGATGATAGCTATTCTGGCAGGTGTGAGATGGTACCTCATTGATGTCTGATTTGCATCTCTCAGATGATTAGTGACTTTGAGCATGTTTTCATAGGTCTCTTGCCCTTCTGTATACCTTCTTTCGAAATGTATCTATTTAGATCCTTTGCCCATTTCTTAAAGTATTTTTATTGATTTTTTTACAGACAGGAAGGGAGAGGGATAGAGAGTTAGACACATAGATGAAAGAGAAACATCGATCAGCTGCCTCCTGCACACCTCACACCGGGGATGTGCCTGCAACCAAAGTACGTGCCCTTGACCAGAATCAAACCTGGGACCCCTCAGTCCACAGGCCGACACTCTATCCACTGAGCTAAACCGGTCTGGACCTTTGCCCATTTTTTGATTGGATTGTTTACCTTCCTTTTGTTAAGTTGTATGAGTTCCCTTTAAATTTTGGAGATTTAAATTTGTTCATGTCTTATCAGAGATAACATTGGCAAATATGTTCTCCCTTGCAGTGGACTTTCTCTTTGTTTTGTTGATGGTCTCTTTTGCTAGGCAGAAGCTTTTTATTTTATTGTAGTCCCATTTGTTTATTTTCTCCTTAGTTTCCAATGCCCTAGGAGCTGTATCAGTAAAGATATTGCTATGAAATATGTCTGCTATTTTAATGCCTTTGGCTTTTTCTGATAATTTTATGATTTCCCATTTACGTTTAAGTCCTTTATCTATTTTGAGTTTATTTTTGTGTATGGTGTAAGTTTATGTTCTAGTTTCATATGTTTTGCAAGTACCTGTTCAATTTTTCCAGCACCATTTATTGAAGAGACTGTCTTGACTCCATTGGATTCTCATGCCTCCTTTCTCAAATATTAATTTAGAGTAATGGCTTGGGTTGATCTCTGCATTCTCTGTTCTGTTCCATTGGTCTATATTTCCATTATTGCGCTAGTACCAGGCAGTTTTGAGAACACTGGCTTTGTAATATAGCTTGATATCTGGTATTGTCATCCCTCCAACATTGCTCTTCTTTCTCAATATTATTGCAGCTAATTGGGGTCTTTTTTGACTCCCGATGAATTTTTGGAGAGTTTTTTCTAGGTCTTTGAAGTATGCCATTGGTATTTTAATGGGGATTGCATTGAATTTATAGATTGCTTTGGGTAGTATGGACATTTTAATGATGTTGATTCTACCAATTAATGAACACAGTATATTCTTCCATTTGTTCATGTCTTCCTCTATTGAGCCCACAACTGGGGCATGTGCCCCCACCGGGCATCAGACCTTGACCTCCTGGTTCCTAACTGGATTCTAAACCACTGAGCCATGCAGGTCTGGTGCTCTGCTCATTTTTGACCTCCAGTAACAGTGAAGTACATTTTTTTACAATGGATGGACGTGCATTGACTCATCATTATCAACCAAATTCCAGAGTTTACATTAAATTTCACCGTTGGTGTGGAACATCCTATGGGTTTTGACAAATGTATGATGGCACATACTCACCATTACAGTATCATATAGAATCCATTCAATACCTGAAAATCCTCCATGCTCTACTTATTCATCTTTCCTTTCCTCCTAAACTCTGTAAACCACTGATCTTTTTCACGTCTCCCTACATTTGAATTTTCCTGAATGTTGGACGGTTGGAATCATACAGTTGATATCTTTTTGAATGTTTAAATAAATGAATTCCAAGGTAATTGGATGTAGTTATCCAAGATGTTCTTTGGCCTTAGAGGTTTGTTGTTCTTCATAAGCATGGGATCTGATGACATATGCTGTACTAGCAGAAAGAGAATGATTTCTATAGGCATTTGACCCCTAATGGGGAGAGTTGAGAAAAATGGCCTTGCACACTGCTACAGAGCACTAACTCTCTGGCCTACCCTGCTCTCTGAGATGGGAACAGGTACGCTCTAGCAATGGAAAGAGACAGTCTCAAAGGGTTCTACTTTATACAACTGGAATCACAAAGTCTTTCCTACTTATCTTACAATTGGAAAAGGGGTCGGAAGGAAACTGTTTCCTATATTTTGCTTTGCCTCATGCCCAAGCTTCCTTATGATAAAAGTGTTTAATCCTCAACCGGCTAGTCTTCACTCAAGACCTGGAGATGTTGTATTGTGTTACAGTAAAATAAGTCTACTCTCTTCTAACTGCTCTTAGTGGAAGAGGCCAGAAAACTCATGTTTTTTAAGTTTGACATGGTTACTTCATGATTGTTTCCACCCAAAGTGCTATTTTCTGTCAGCCTGGTGGTCTTCCGTTAGGATTACGTTCATTGCACATGGCAGTACAAAATTAAGTATACATTTTGATAGGTCCCATTCTTTATTCTTTTTTTGCATTATATATGTTTAAAAAGAGAAAGTAAATGTTCCAAATGTATTAATAGCCTACCAATGATAGGATTATTGTTTAATCTAAGATAGTCTTCAGATGTGGTCCTGAAATTATACTTTCTTACAATGCATTAAACCGGCACTTTTAAAGCCCTGTATTCTTATGTTTTAAAATGTATTTTACTTCTTTTTTTTAAAATAGTGATTGAGGTATCTTCAGAAGACTCTTCAAGGAGGTAGGATTTTATGGATTTTTAAAAATGTTATGGTAACTACCAGCATGCAGAAAAAAGAAACTAACATTTCTAGAGTGCTCAACTGTGGTCTAGATCCTATCCTATCTAATAAAAGAGAAACATGGTAATTAGCCATACCTCCGCTACCCTTCCCATTGGTTAATTGGGCCATATGCAAATTAAATGCCAGCCAAGATGGCGGCTGGCAGCCAGGCAGCTTGAAGCGAACATGAGGCTTGCTTGTTTCAGTGACGGAGGAAGCCAACATTCCCCGCCTGCCGCTGCTGGCCTCTGAGATTGCAGTTTGAAACATTGTTACAAATATAGAAGCTAAACAAAACCCCAGAAACCTGCTTTCAGCCAGCCGGGATCTCAGAGCTGGAGTTGAAACAGTGTTTCAATTATAGAACCGAAACAAACCAGATACCTGCTTTCAGCAGCCGAGGCCTCAGAGCTGGAGCTAAGCCTCAGAGCTAAAGCTTGCCCAGAATAAAAAAAAAAAGAAAAAAGGAGTGGTTGGGATCTTCAGTCACCAGCCAGCCTGAAAACAGCCCTCAGCCCCTCACCCAGACTGGCCAGGCACCCCAGTGAGAACCCCCACCCTGAAGGGGGTGTGACCAGCTGCAAACAGCCATCAGTCCCTCACCCAGACTGGCCAGGCACCCAAGCGGGACCCCCACCATTATCCAGGACACCCTTCAGGGCAAACCAGCCGGCCCCCACCCATGGACCAGGTCTCTATCCTATACAGTAAAAGGGTAATATGCCTCCCAGCACCGGGATCAGTGGAGCCATGAGGCCTCCCGGCACCGGGATCAGGGTGACAGGGGGCAGTGCCCAAACCCCCTGATCAACCTGCAGCTCTGTGTGTGACAGGGGGCGGGGCCACAACCTCCCTATCCGCCCTGATCTGTTGGTGACAGGGGAAGGCGATCTAACCCCCTGATCAGCCCTGGTCTGTGCCTGATAGGGGGGAGCTCCCCAACCCCTTGATCACCCTGCAGCCCTGTGTGTGACAGGGTCCGGTGCTCCAACCCCCTGATCGGCCCTGCTCTCTTTGTGACAGGGTGCACGGCACCCCAACACCCCCCGCCCCTCACGGGCCCTGCTCTGTGTGTGATGGGGTAGAGCCATAACCTCCCCATCGGCCCTGCCCCGAGTGTGACAGTGGCGGCGCCCCAACCCCCTGATCGGCCCTGCTCTGTGGGTGATAGAGGTCAGTTCCCCAACCCCCACCCCCCCCCGTGGGCCCTGCTCTGTGTGTGACGGGGTAGAGGCATAACCTCCCCATCGGCCCTGCCCTGAGTGTGACAGGGTGCGGCGCCCCAACCCTCTTATCCACCCTGCTCTGTGTGTGACAGGGGCCGGTGCCCCAACTCCCCTATCGGCCCTACTCTGTGAGTGACAGGGGGGAGCTCCTCAACCCCCTGTTCGATCCTGCTCTGTGCGTGACAGGGTACGGAGTCCCAACCCCCCTAATGGGCTCTGCTCTGTGCGTGACAGGGGGCGGTGCCCCAACTCCCTGATGGGCCCTGCTCTGTGTATGACAGGGGGGATCTCCCCAAACCCCTGATTGGCCCTGCTCTGTGCGTCACAGGGGGTGGTGCCGCAACCTCCCCATTGGCGCTGCCTTAAGTATGTCAGGGAGCGGTGCCCCAACCCCCCAATCGGCCCTACCCTGAGCGTGACTGAGGGTGGCATTGTAACCTCCCAATCCGCCCTGCTCTGTGCATGACAGGGGGTGGCGCCCCAACTCCCCAATCAGCCCTGCTCTGAGCCCGACCAGGGACTGCACCTAGGGATTGGGCCTGCCCTCTGCCACCTGGGAGCAGGCCTAAGCCAGCAGGTCGTTATCTCCCGAGGGGTCCCTGATTGCGAGAGGGCACAGGCCGGGCTGAGGGACTCCCTCCCCCCCGAGTGCACAAATTCTTGTGCACTGGACCTCTAGTAATATATAATTAGCCTGTGTTATATAGTCATCACAATAGTTTTGCAAAGTAGGTGTGCTAATGTAGCCTACATTTTTATTAATGAGGCAACTGTGGTTCAGGGAGGTAGATGAATTGACCCATGATTCCATTGTTAGCAAGGGACTGACTGATGATTTGACTGACAACCAGCCTGGCTACTAAATTATTCTGTTGTCCCCCACTATACACTGATAAATTCCTGTGTAGCTCAGGCATCTAGATATTGATGCGAATCTGAACAACTCATCAAATCAAATCTGATTGTGTGTTAAATCTGATTTAGAGTTTGCTAAGATGTCCAGTTAGTTCTACCATTTATCTCACTATTCTTGACAACTGTACTGGTAGATAGGACCTTGTTTCTCCCACAAAAGCTTTTAGGGCACAACTCGGGTAGCTATGGCCAAAGAACGAAAGGTTTAACCTCAGCAAGTCTTAATCAGACAAGTGTTTTTAGGTTAAATCATATGAAATCTTCCTGAAATGAATTGCTTATCTGTAAGAAAAGCATGTCTATGTATAGTTCATGTTATGTTAACTAAATTCAGCATCCATTTTGAGTATTTAATATCATTTCACTGTTCCTTTTTATGTACCAGGTGAGATATCATAGTTTGGTTCTGGCACTTTGGGAATGCCAGTCAGTTAGAATAGGTAATTAGCCCAAAGCAAGCAAAGGCTCACCTAGTCTGAAGAAACAATGAGCCATATTCTTTGTCTCAGAATTTTTAAGATTTTTACCCATTACATTCCAAGTAAAACTTCTATGTATGGGGTTACAAATAAAATCTCAGCTCTGATTTTTCTAACTACTTATTCAGGATCTTGAAGTGTTCAATGTAGCACAAAAATCTGTACACCCTCGCCCTTAATTTTTCAGGAACATATAGGATTCCCTAAGTCCAAGGGAGACAGTCTTCTTTCATAAGTTGGATGAAGATGTCAAAAAGTACATTCTAAAATTTCTGTTGAATCCATTGAATCTATTGCTGCTGAGTTGGCATCTAAACCCTTCCTATGGTCACAATTGATCTTTGCTCCCAGGTTGCCCTTGCTGTTCCAGATTCCTCAGTCTTCATGTTGACTCACACTTGGACTTCAGGATCACACCTATTTTTACTTTACACACACAAGCTTGTGTGCTTAGCCACTATTCCAATTACCACACCTTATTCTGGCAGCTGGGCCTCCTAGCTCTAGCCATCCACAGCCTCCCTCACACACTGGAATGCTTATATGGAGCTCACGTCTTAGCCCAAATCTTTGGGAATGAGTTATTCTTTGAGCTTCATGTTTGTTTGTTTTTTGATAGCAGATGTTACTTAGAACAATTCTAAACTGCCCAGGAGATTCAAATAATGCTGCAGGAAAAGATCAGATGTTCCCTTTTCTCTTATTATTATATTTATTTTATCATATCTATACTCCAAGGTCACTTTATATCCTATGAAGCATCTTTCTTTAGGTAGTGGATGGTCACATACGTCCTCGCCAAGTGTAGTAAGCACCAGCTTGCCTGAGGTTCCATAATTTAGATTGGACCCTCAAGAAATCTCTTTGCCATAACAATGAAATTTCCCAGGTGACTGGAATTTACCTCAGGTTTTAAAAAATTTAAATTTACCTCACATGGAAGCCAGTCAACAGAAAGCTCTGAATCAAAAGTAGGTTATTGGTTCTTACAATTGGTAAAGCACCATGCATTACTCATCAGTTTCCATGGGTGACCAGAAGAATTGTATCAGGGAGATTAAGCATCATTCTCATAAAGATCTGCTGGGTCACAGTTTGAGTAGGTAGCGAAGGGGTAGTATTAACCCAGGCCCGGCCCTGTCCTTTATTAGTTTTCTGTGGTTAGTATGATTTGCTACATGAAGAAGGGAACATAGTGTTATCTGACTTCATTATGTTATACTAGAGGCCTGGTGCACAAAATTCGTGCATTGGGGGGAGTGTCCCTTGCACAGCCTGCACCCTCTCCAACCTGGGATCCCTCGGGGGATGTCTGACTACTGCCATGGGATTGGGCCTAAACCGGCAGTTGTACATCCCTCTCACAATCCGGGAATGTTGGCTCCTAATTGCTCGCCTGCCTGCTCGTCTGATTTCCCCTAACTCCTGCCTGCCTGCCAGCCTGATCACCCCCTAATTGCTCCCCTGCCAGCCTGATTAACACCTAACTGCTCTTTTCCCAGCCCAATCGCCCCCAAATGCTCTCCCCTGCAGGCCTGATCTTACGCCCAACTGCCCTTTCCTGCCAGCCTGGTTGCCCCCAACAACCCTCCCCTGCTGGCCTGATCTTTTCCCCAACTGCCTTGCTCTGCTTGCTTGATTTTGCCCCCAACTGTCCTTCACTGCCAGCCTGATCGCCTCTAACTGCCTCTGCCTGTCTGACCACTCCTAACTGCCCTACGCTGCAGGCCTGTTCTTGCCCCCTACTGCCCTCTTCTGCAGGACTGATCTTGCCCCTAACCGCCCCCCTCTTCTGGCCAGTTTGCGTCTGACTGGTCAGTTTCTATGCCAGTCAGGGTCAAAAGTCCGCCTCTAAGGCAGCCATTGGCTCCTCACACTTCAACCAGATTTGGTTCTCACTGGTCAGTTTCTATGCCAGTCAGCATCGCTGGGCCTATCAACGGGGCCTAATCAGAAAGGCGGGGCTGATCTTCAGCCCCAGGGGAGGCCTGGAGAGAAATGGAGGCGGAGCTGCTGGAAAGAAAGAGAGAGGCAAGTGCTGATCAAGAGCTGCCACAGATGCTACGGATCAGACCCTGCTTCTCTCTTTAGGCCTCTCTCCAGGCCTGACTCGCAGCCCCCTCAGCAGTGAGTGCTGGGTCACCATGCCTGCAGCCAAAGCAGTCAGTGCTACGTTGCCACAGCAACCCAGGGCTGACTGCAGGACTGACTTCAGGTTGATGGAGCCTCTGGTTGTGACAGACCCAGGGTTTTTAAATATTAGGATTAAATAACATAATAGAATATGCTCAGGGTAAAGTGATGTCTGTAATCTATTTGTACATACTTTTTTTTTGCCAGTTACATAATAGTTGAGATGCCCCGAATTACAAACCACAACATAAGTATAGGTAGTAACCAAGATTCATAACGTTTTCTGAAAACTGCAACATGTGAATGTTAGAAACCATAAAAAGCCCACATTGGGGTATATTTGGGATTCACAAATAGTTTCAACAAATAAAGTTCATAACTCAATTTTTTCTTTTCTTTACTGTTTTCTAAGCATATGTTTTTGCTCTATTATCTCATTCAATCTTCCTACCAACCTTCTAAAGTAAGGTAGTAAGATTCATATTTTGTAGAGGAGGACCTTGAGCCAAAAATGTTACTTGTTTGAAAACAAAGAGCTGTTGGTTATACAACTAGGACGTGTGACATTTGCCATTGAGTTCAGCTGACTCTAATTTATTCAGTGAACTAGACTTTCCTCAAATCATGACTATGATACCTTATTTTTTTAATTACATACTTCATAAGACAGTTATATAACTTACAAATTTAAAGCGTATGAGATAATTAATGTTTAAATATTAGTTCTGACATTATCTGAAATATTCTAAGAAGTTATTACATTTGGAAAATATTTTTATATTAATATTAAAGAGTAATATTATATAACACCTTTTTTTCCACACAGCAAACAACCACTAACTTCTAAATATAAAGAAGGAAGGGGATTCCAAAAATCTGAAGATTTCAATCTTGGTAAGACTTCAAATAGTGAATTATTCTTGGTGGTCCTACCATAGATGAAGTAAGGGTAAGGAAATTTTGATAATGAAAGAGCAGGGAAAAACTACCAAACAATGTTTAAATTGCATGTATAGTTTTTCTCAATAGAATAGTAATCAGTGTTATTAAAAAAGTTAATCAGAGGCAATTTAAAATCTGGGGCAATATCATTTAAAAGGATGTTCATTTATTTAGTCCTGACCCCTAAAATCCCATATGATATATTTATGTAAAAAAGAAAAAAGATTTAAAGTTAGGATGCTGTATGTTTTCTCTATATTCACACTATACCATATTGGACTTGTTCTAAAAACGGATCTTTGGTTTAGTTTTAAATGTGAATGGATTACACTTAGTAAATGAATACTTGTTATTACATAGTGATTTGTCTCACTAAAACTAGGAACTCAACAATACTTTTCTGGTAGCACAAACAAATGGAACACAATAGAGCTACAGCACTTAGCCAGTGTGCAAGAAACACAATGAGATTGTTCTTTAAAGACATCTACCCAGAGTACTGAGGTCAGAGAGGCAATGCCTGTTGAGAAGCATAGCAAATTTTTCATATTATACCCACATGGCCTTACCATTATCAACTTCATTCCTCAGAAGTCAAAACAGAATGAGATATGTTCACTTCATTAGTTGGATAATTATCAGGACACTGGGATTTCTTTAAAACAAGATGCTCTGTTGTCATTGGTAATGATAATGATAATAAATATTCAAAAAGTCCAACCTGGGACTCAACAAATTTTAATAAAAGTGTAAAAATGTTTCTCAAGACTGAAATGCCAGGTATGTCACCTAGTTCTTTATGCAGTCTGAATTGTATGAAGACACCTTGGGGTTAGGACACAATTATCAGAGGACTTGTGTTGGTTGGTTTTGCAAGTTATAGGGAACACAAAGATAAAATAGCATTTTGACCTTGAGTGTACTAATCATATGAGAGAGCTGTCCCTGGTTTATTTCTCTGCTTCTTTCTTTAAACTAATTATCAAAGAAAATGTCAAAATTCAGTTATTCATTTTTCAGCTGAATGGTCTTCCATTTACCTTTCAGGTGTCTTCCAGGTACTAAGTGCTATTCTGATGTTGCAGAACTGAAACATTTTAGAGATAGTCCTTGCCCTTTAAGAGCTTGTTAGGATCATTGTCATTTCTATTCTTTACATTACTTTATTTATTGCTTACCACATGCCAGATCACATTAGGAACTTATATTACCCTTGTTTATTCTTTTTATTGGAGTTTAGTATATGCCAGCTACTTTAGGTCCATTATGCATATTAGAATTTTAAAAATGTAGGTTGAGCTTTGGCTGGGTTTCTCAGTTGCTGAAAGCATTGTCCCTGGTATGCCAAGGTTGTGGATTTGATGCCAGCTTAGGGCACATACCAGATTCACTCAATGAATTCATAAATAAGTGGAACAACAAATCAATGTGTATCTATCTATAATCATTTTTTTAAAGTTTAATAAAAATTTAAAAATGTGGATTAGTTATAAAATAAGCATGCAGAAGATGGCGGCGTAGGTAAACACTGGAGACCGCTGCCGCAAACAACCATTTCAAAAACACAACTAAAAGACTGAACGGACATCACCCAGAACCACAGGAAGGCTGGCTGAAGAGAGACTCTACAACTAGAAGGAAAGAGAACAGCAAATCGAGGCTCAGAGGCGGCGCAGTGTGGAAAATACAAAGGTACCGAGGTGCGCGCGCAAAGCGGGCTGGTGGCTGAGGGCGCGGTTGTCGTTTTCTGTCGGGAGTGAGTCTCAGACTCTGGGCTCCAGATCCGGGCGAGTCTCTAGGGACCCAGACTCAAACGGGAGAAGCGGGATTATCCGGCATCAGTTGGAACCTGAGGGCAGCTTTCTCTCCGAAGTTTGCAGCGGCTGCCGGGGTTCTGAGAAGCAGAGCCTCTGGGAACGGGACTGAGCGTGGCCATAACTGCTCCCTCCGCCCGCCCTGTTGATCCCGCCCCGCCCAAACCCTGCGCACAGCCATTTGCCGAGCGCCTCAGGCAAAGGCTGGATTAGCGCCGCCCCAGAAGGCAGACGTTTTCCATACAGCTGATTCCTATAGCCAGTCGGCCTGGTGGTCAAACCCCTCTAGTGTTAACTACAACAATTAAGGCTTGGCTAGAACAAGACTGCGCACAGAGACCACAAGGGGGTGCACCAAGAAAGCATAAAAGATGCAGAGACAAAAAAACATGACAGAAATGGAGGATATGGAGCTAAGAATCGCAATTTTGAGGGCTTGCCATAAATTTGTGCAGAACCTCACGAAAACTAATGAGACCCTCGATGCTACGATAAAGAAATTAGAAAGTAAGCGTACACGGACTGAAATAAAGAATATTATACCCAATAGCAGACCAGAGGAGCACAATAATCAAACAAAAGATTCGACAAAAAACACCCAATTGGAAAAGCAAAATGAAAAAAGAATCCAAGAGGAGTGAGGCAGGAGAGTACAAGAGAGAGCCTGCTGGCCCCTGCAGCCTTTCGAGAGTATTTTAGTAGGCCTCTCTCCGTGTTAAATTAGCAGCCTGCCCCTCAGGCTGAAGCTTTAAAATAAGCAAACAGGCCTCTTTCACAGAATGATTGGGGGTGCCTTTCAGTCTGCTCTCTCTGGGCTGTGCTCTTGCAGTAGCTGGTGAGGAACGGCTTCTCCGTTTGTTACAGCCCTGGGAGACCTGGGACTGTAAGTTCTGCTGACCACCAGAACCAGGCAATCCAGGGGCGTCCCCTGCACAACAGCCACAGAAAGCGGGGCACCAGCTGTGTGCACAAGCTCCCTTCCGGGAGATACCGGTGGCCTGGAGCAAGGCAGAGGGAGAGTGCAACGATGCTGCAGGTCATCTGAGGTGGGAGAATGTGTGAGAACCGAGGTTTCAGAGACTGAAGGTGCGTGGCATAAATGAATCATGACCGAAAACACTGCCTGGCGTCTTCACAGGGCCGCGTGTGTGTGACAAGAGAGGCGAGGAAGCGTTATTTCTAAAATAGCAGAAAAGCGGGGAGGAGAAAATGGCGGAGGCTTAGACGGACGTGTTGGTGCTTCGTCCCGGACCAGATAGGGGCGAGCAGCTGAAACGGGTAACAATCAGCCCGATCAAGCTGGGGAGGTTCAGCTGAGAGACAGTCTGCAGCCAGGAAAGACAGAAAACTCCTAAAAAATGCGGATGGTTAGAGATTGAGGCTGAAACCTCCCTCTGGGCGCCAGCGCAGCGGCGAGACCGCGCCATCTCAGGCACTGTTTACCGGCATCCAGAGATCGGCTACTAACCCGGAGGCAACGATTCGCAAACAGCGCGACTGCAAGAGCCAAGGGGAGACCTGCACCCCTCCGGGGAAAGATTCAAGCAACAGCGGCCTCCTGATCACCACACGCTCTGCCTGGGGAACAGTTGCTGCGTCTGAAGCCTCCCTCCACCAGCCAGAAGAGCCACCACAACTGTGAACAGCACCCATCAGAGGCCCTGCTATCAACAGAGGAGCCGCTGCTACCACAACCGCCCAAGGAGCAACCACAGACTGAGGAGCCACTGCCACCCAGGGAGCAGCCACTGCCACCCAGGGTCCAGCCACTGAACGATTCAACAACTAGTAATGTCAGTGAGATCAAACATGGGTAGACAAAGAAACCCCCAAAGGAAAGAAAAGGAGGACTCGCCAGAAAAGCAGCTAAGTGAGACAGAGATATGCAACATGACGGAAAAAGAATTCAGAATAAGGTTCCTAGAGTACATGCACCGGATGTTCAAGAAGCAAGAAGAAACAGATGAAAAAATCAACTACGTATGCAAGAAGCTAGAAGAAACAGATGAAAAAATCAACAACTTAAGTAAGTCCCAAGAAGAAATGAAGAGCGACATAGCTGCAATAAAAAACACCATTGAAAGTATCAACAGTAGACTGGGAGAAGCGGAGGACCGAATCAGTGAATTAGAAGACAAGGAAGCAAAACACACTCAAACTGTACTGCAAATGGAGAAAAAAATTAAAAGACAGGAGGAGAGCCTAAGGGAACTTTGGGACAACATGAAACGAAGCAACATACGAATAATAGGGGTGCCAGAACAACAGAAAGATGAACATGGATTAGAAAACCTATTCGAAGAAATAATATCAGAAAACTTCCCTGAGGTGGGGAAGAAAAAAGTCACACAAGCCCAGAGAGTCCCAAACAAGGTGAACCCGAAAAGACCCACACCAAGACACATCATAATTACCATGGCAAATGTTCAGGACAAAGAGAGAATCTTACAGGCTGCAAGAGAGAGGCGGAAAGTAACATACAAGGGAGCTCCCATTAGATTATCAAATGATTTCTCAACAGAAACACATCAGGCCAGAAAAGAATGGACGGAAATCTACAAAGTGATGCAAAGCAAAGGACTGAATCCAAGAATACTCTATCCAGCAAGGCTATCATTCAAAATTGAAGGGGAAATAAGAAGCTTCACAGACAAAAAAGGGCTAAGGGAGTTTATCACCACCAAGCCAGCCATGCAAGAAATGCTAAAGGGACTGGTGTAAAAGAAGAAATATCAAGCTCAGAAAGAAAACAGCCACACACACACACAAAAAAGAAATGGCTACAAACAAGTACCTTTCAATAATAACTTTAAATGTAAATGGACTAAATGCTCCAAATAAAAGACATCGAGTGGCTGAATGGATAAAAAAACATGACCCATACATCTGCTGTCTACAAGAGACCCACCTCATTGGAAAGGACTCACACAGACTGAAAGTGAAGGGATGGAAAAATATCTTTCACGCAAATGGAAAGGAAAAGAAAGCTGGGGTAGCAATACTTATATCTGACAAAATACATCTCAAAGTGAAGGCCATAACCAGAGATAAGGAAGGCCACTTCATAATACTAAAGGGATCAATACAACAAGAAGATATAACCCTGGTAAACATATATGCACCCAATGCAGGAGCACCCACATACATAAGAAAACTTCTGGAAGATATCAGGGGAGATATCGACAATAACACAATCATAGTAGGGGACTTTAATACACCACTGACATCACTGGATAAATCCGCTAGACAAACAATCAGCAAAGAAACAGCAATCCTAAATGACTCACTAGATCAGATGGACTTAATTGACATCTTCAGAACACTACACCCCACAGCTGCGGAATATACATTCCTCTCAGGTGCTCATGGGACATATTCAAATATAGACCACATATTGGGTCACAAGCAAAGTCTCCACAAATTCAAGAAGATTGAGATCATAAAAAGCTTCTTCTCAGACCACGATGGCATAATGTTAGAAATAAACTACAATAAAAACAACCCAAAATAATCAAACACTTGGAAGCTGAATAGCATGTTATTAAATATTGATTGGGTTACCGATGACATCAAAGAAGAAATTAAAAACATCCTGGACACTAATGACAATGAAAACACAACAATCCAAAACCTCTGGGACACAATGAAAGCAGTCCTGAGAGGGAAGTTTATAGCTCTACAGGCCTATCTCAAAAAACAAGAAAAAATGGTAGTCAATCATCTAACTCTACAACTCAAAGAATTAGAAAGAGAGCAACAAGAAAACCCCAGAGTGAGCAGAAGGAAGGAGATAATAAAGATTAGAGCAGAAATCAATGACATAGAGACCAAAAAAAAAATACAGAAAATCAATGAAACCAAGAGCTGGTTCTTTGAAAGGATAAACAAGATTGACAAACCCCTCGCCAGGCTCACCAAGAAGCAAAGAGAAAGGTCCCAAATAAACCAAATCAGAAATGATAGAGGCGAAATAACAACAGACCCCACAGAAATACAAATGATTGTTAAACAATACTACGGGCAACTCTACTCCAACAAACTAGACAACCTGGAGGAAATGGACAAATTCCTAGAAAAATACAACATTCCAAAACTCAATCAGGAAGAATCTAAAAACCTCAATAGGCCAGTAACTATGGAAGAAATTGAAGCAGTCATCAGAAAGCTTCCAGCAAACAAAAGCCCAGGGCCAGACGGCTTCACAGGGGAGTTCTACCAAACATTCAAGGAAGAACTAAAACCTACCCTCCTTAGACTACTACAAAAAATTCAAGAGGAAGGAACACTTCCAAGCTCATTCTATGAAGCCAGCATCACCCTAATACCAAAACCAGGTAAAGACATCACAATGAAAGAGAATTACAGGCCAATATCCCTCATGAACATAGATGCCAAAATCCTCAACAAAATCTTAGCAAATCGGATCCAACAGTACATCAGAAGGATCATACACCATGACCAAGTAGGATTTATCCCAGAGATGCAAGGATGGTACAACATCCGTAAATCAATAAATGTGATACATCACATAAACAAATTGAAAGAAAAAAACCACATGGTCATATCAATTGATGCAGAAAAAGCATTCGACAAAATCCAACACCCATTTTTGATAAAAACTCTCAGAAAGGTGGGAATAGAAGGATCATACCTCAACATAATAAAAGCCATATATGACAGGCCCACAGCCAACATCATACTCAATGGTCAAAAACTAACACCATTTCCCCTAAGAACAGGAACAAGACAGGGATGCCCACTCTCACCACTCCTGTTCAACATAGTACTGGAAGTATTAGCCATTGCAATTAGGCAAGAAGAAGAATTAAAAGGCATCCAAATTGGAAAAGAGGAAGTAAAACTGTCCTTATTTGCAGATGACATGATATTATACATACAAAACCCTAGAGACTCCATCAAAAAGCTACTAGACTTAATACATGAATTTGGCAATGTAGCAGGATACAAAATTAACCCCAAGAAATCTGAGGCATTTCTATACACCAATAGTGAACTTTCAGAAAGAGAGATTAGAAAAACAATCCCATTTACCATCGCACCAAAAAAATTAAGATACCTAGGAATAAACTTAACTAAAGAGGTTAAAGACCTCTACTCAGAAAACTACAGGACGTTGAAAAAATAGATAGAGGAAGACATAAACAGATGGAAGAACATACCATGTTCTTGGATTGGTAGAATCAACATCATTAAAATGTCCATACTACCCAAAGCAATCTATAAATTCAACGCACTTCCCATTAAAATACCAATGGCCTTCTTCAAAGATCTAGAACGAACTCTCCAAAAATTCATCTGGAATAAAAAAAGACCCCGAATAGCTGCAGCGATCCTGAGAAAGAACAAAGTAGGTGGGATCTCAATGCCAGATATCAAACTGTATTACAAAGCCACTGTTCTCAAAACTGCCTGGTACTGGCACAAGAACAGACATATAGACCAGTGGAATAGAATAGAGAGTCCAGAAATTAGCCCGAACCAATATGCTCAATTAATTTTTGACAAAGGAGGCATGAACATACAATGGAGCCAAGATAGTCTCTTCAATAAATGGTGTTGGGAAAATTGGACAGATATATGCAAGAAAATGAAACTAGACCACCAACTTACACCATACACAAGAATAAACTCAAAATGGATAAAGGACTTAAATGTACGACAGGAAACCATAAAAATTCTAGAAGAATACAAAGGCAACAAAATCTCAGACTTATGCCAAAACAATTTCTTCACTGATACAGCTCCTAGGGCAGTTGAAACTAAAGAGAAACTGAACAAATGGGACTACATCAAAATAAAAAGCTTCTGCACAGCAAAAGAAACCATCAACAAAACAACAAGAAAACCCACCTCGTGGGAAAACATATTTGCCAACGTCATATCTGATAAGGGCTTAATCTCCAAAATTTATAGGGAACTCATACAACTTAACAAAAAGAAGATAAACAATCCAATCAAAAAATGGGCAAAGGATCTAAATAGACACCTTTCAAAAGAGGACATTCAGAAAGCCAAGAGGCATATGAAAACATGCTCAAAGTCACTAATCATCCAAGAGATGCAAATCAAAACAACAATGAGGTACCATCTCACACCTGTCAGACTGGCTATCATCAACAAATCAACAAACGACAAGTGCTGGAGAGGATGTGGAGAAAAAGGAACACTTGTGCACTGCTGGTGGGAATGCAGACTGGTGCAGCCACTATGGAAGGCAGTATGGAGGTTCCTCAAAAAATTGGAAATGGAACTCCCATTTGACCCTGTGATCCCACTACTAGGAATATATCCCAAGAAACCAGAAACACCTATCAAAAAGGATATATGTAACCAGATGTTCATAGCAGCACAATTCACCATAGCTAAGATCTGGAAACAGCCTAAGTGCCCATCAGTAGATGAATGGATTAGAAAACTGTGGTACATCTACACGATGGAATACTATGCTGCTGTTAAAAAGAAGGAACTCCTACCATTTGCAACATCATGGATGGAACTGGAGAGCATTATGCTAAGTGAAACAAGCCAGTCAATGAAGGAAAAATACCACATGATCTCACTCATTCATGGATAATAAAGACCATTACAAACTTTTGAACAATAATAGATACAGAGGCAGAGCTGCCTCAAACTGATTGTCAAACTGCAGTGGGAAGGCCAGAGAGAGTTGGGGGGCAGGAGGGAGGGGAGTAAGAGATCAACCGAAGGACTTGTATGCATGCATATAAGCATAACTAATGGACATAAGACACTGGGGGGTAAGGGAGGGTAGGGGTTTGTCAAGGGCGGGGGGGAAAAAAGGACACTTATGTAATACCCTTTGTAATACTTTAAGCGAAAAAAAAAAAAAAAAAAAAAGAATCCGAAAGTGTGAAGATAGTGTAAGGAGCCTCTGGGACAGCTTTAAGCGGTCTAATATCAGAATTATTGGAGTGCCAGAAGATGAGAGACAGCAAGATATTGAAAACCTATTTCAAGAAATAATGGCAGAAAACTTCCCCCATCTGGAGAAAGAAATGGACTTACAGGTCCAAGAAGCGCAGGGAACCCCAAACAAAAGGAATCCAAAGAGGACCACACCAAGACACATCATCATTAAAATGCCAAGAGCAAAAGACAAAGAGAAAATCTTAAAAGCAGCAAGAGAAAGAGGCTCAATTACCTACAAGGGAATACCCATACGACTGTCAGCTGATTTCTCAACAGAAACTTTGCAGGCCAGAAGGGAAGGGCAAGAAATATTCAAAGTGCTGAATACCAAGAACGTACAACCAAGATTACTTTATCCAGCAAAGCTATCATTCAGAATTGAAGGTCAGATAAAGAGCTTCACAGATAAGGAAAAGCTAAAGGAGTTCATCACCGCCAAACCAGTATTATATGAAATGCTGAAAGGTATCCTTTAAGAAGAGGAAGAAGAAGAAAAAGGTAAAGATACAAATTATGAACAACAAACATGCATCTATCAACAAATGAATCTAAGAATCAAGTGAATAAATAACCTGATGTACAGAATGAACTGGTGATTATAATAGAATCAGGGACATAGAAAGGGAATAGACTGACTATTCTTGGGGGGAAAAGGGGTGTGGGAGATGCGGGAAGTGACTGGACAAAAATCATGCACCTATGGATGAACACAGTGGGTGGGGAGTGAGGGTGGAGGGTGGGGTGGGAGCTGGAAGGAGGGGAGTTATGGGGGGAAAAAAGAGGAACAAATGTAATAATCTGAACAATAAAGATTTAATTAAAAAATAAAATAAAATAAAATAAGCATGCAGACCACAAAGACGTTTTCCAGGTAAAGGGGCAGAATGGTGATGTTAGGCAGGAGTGATATATATTATGACTAGAGGCCCGGTGCATGGAATTCCTGCCCTGGAGGAGGGTGTCCCTCAGCCCGCCTGCACCCCTCCAATCCGGGACCCCTCGGGGGATGTCCAATCAGCAGTTGGACATAACACTTGCAATCCGGGACTGCTGACTCCTAAACACTTGCCTGACTGCCTGCCCGATCACCACCTAATTGCACCACTGCCGGCCTGATTGACACCTAACTGCTCTCCTGCAGGCCTGGTCCCCCCCAACTGCCCTCCCCTGCTGGCCACCTTTTGACAATGTGGTGGTGGCCAACTTGTGACAATGTGGGAGTGGCCATCTTGTGATGACATGGGGGCAGCCATCTTGTGATGACATGGGGTGGCCATCTTGTGACATGAAGGCATGAGGGGTCAATTTGCAAATTACCTCGTTATTATATAGGATTGCACATTTGGCAGCAGGAAGGGCAGGGCAAGGTCTCAGATGCGCAAGTGAATGTTGCTGGAATTATGAGCAGTACAGTTTCAGCGGTGCAACATGTGTACCATGGGGATGGTTGGGAATGAGGTGAGTGCCTAGCTAAGGCAGGCTTATGAAAGTCTTTACTACCACTGACAGATGTGGATCATATCCTCCAGGCTTGGGAAATTATCAGCTAGAATGCATTCAGCTTCAGATAATAGGTGGCCTAAATAAATATAGGCTGAAATAATAGGAACCAGGATTGATTTGGTGACTCAGTGATGTCATCAGGATTCCAGTTTTTGTCCTTTGTGCAGATGTGAGGGTGACAGTGTTTATGTTCTTATTGGATAAATCCCCAGAAATAGATGGCAGTTCTATTTCTAATTTTTTGAGGAATGTCCATGCTGCTTTCCCCAGTGACTGTGCCAATTTACAATCATGTGAGCAGTGCTCTAGGCTTTCTCTTTTCTCCACATCCTCCCAACACCAGTTAGTTAGTTATATTTTGATGATAGCCATTCTGAGAGGAGTGAGGAGGTACTTCCTTAGGAATTTCATTTCCATTTCCCAGATTAGTGATGGTGAGCTATGTGTTTCCTTAATTTTTTTAAAAACATATTTTATTGATTTTTTACAGAGAGGAAGGGAGAGAGTTAGATAGTTAGAAACATCGATGGGAGAGAAACATCGATCAGCTGCCTCCTGCACATCTCCCACCGGGGATGTGCCCGCAACCCAGGTACATGCCCTTGACCGGAATCGAACCCGGGACCCCCCAGTCCGCAGGCCAATGTTCCATCCACTGAGCCAAACCGGTTTTGGCATTTTTTTAAAATACGTTTTTATTGACTTTAGAGGGAGAGGAAAGAAAAGGGTGGCAGAGATAGAAACATCAATGAGGGACAGCCATCACATCCATGGGCTGCCTCCTACACACCCACTCCTGGGGATCAAGCCTGCCCCCCTGGCATCTGCTGTGCCCCGGGATGTCACCAGCGATCTCTTGGTGAATGGGGCTATGGGCTCCACCTACTGAACCACACTGACTGGGCTTATGTCTTTCTTTTAAATAGGAAGGAACTGAGAGGCTTGCAGTCAACTTCCCTAACTTTATATAGGCTTGGGTTAATCCCATGCTCATTCCTAAACCAGCTAGTGGTAAACTAGTGACTCTGATGAGCTTACTATAATCCTTTGTCTTTGGAGTGGGGGAGGTACCACCTTCTTTGTTTATCAGGACAGTAAATGTCCCAATAGAGTTGTGATTCTCCAGCAAAAGTGAAGACTAAGGAAGGGAGCCAGTAGTATATACTGCAGGATTTACTGGAGTTTTGAGATGAACAACATTAGATTTGATAAGTGCCCTGTGGAGGTGGTATGAACCAGGCATAAGCGAGCTTTCTCTGTAAAGGGCCTGGTTTTAGTCCATGTGGTCTGGCATATCTACTCAAGTCTGCCATTGTAGTGTGAGAGCAGCCCCAGAGCATCTGTAAGTGAACAGGCACGGCTGTGTTCCAGTGAGACTTTATTTGGAAAACCAGATGGCAGCTTCTACTTGGCCTGTGGGCCCTAGTCTGCTGATCCCTTCTGTAGAGGATAGATAGAAGCATAAAGAGACTGAGAGACTAAAGGAACATTTTTGCCTCCTTGGACTAGCTTCAGTCCATTATGAAATTTTCATGCATCTGTGCAGAAATGAGTCAGGAAGCTCAATGTATTCCATTTAAAATGTTGGTGTTTTTCTAGGTCGATGTCTCCCTCATTTGTTTTGCTTAAACAAATCTTATTAATTTAAAAAGGACCAATTATAGTTGTTGGTATTTTGCCCCCTGTGAGAGCCATCTGTTAGAGCCTGTGTTTGATTAGGGCAGTTGACAGTAGCAAAGTAATGCAGAGAAAGTAGAGAGGTCTAGTCCATATGATTGTGGTGATGATTGCAGGGGAAGATTTAGCAGGGAGAGAGAAATCTAAGGTGATTCATAGGTTTGCAGGTAGTGCACTGGCATTTAGATTGCACATGAAGAATAAAACGTTGTCAGATGAGCAGGAAGGAGCAACAGTTCAACAGGAAAGACCAATATTTTTCCAGACAGGTTGAGTTTAATGAATATCTATGGATATCCTTACATTTTGGATACAATTTTTTTTTTACTTTTTGACTTTTCCTGTCAACGGGGCAGTCAGACATCCCGCAAAGGGTCCCAGATAGGAGAGGGTGCAGGCCAGACTGAAGAACACCCCTCCGTGCACAAATTTGGTGCACTGGGCCTCTATTGATAATATAGCTTGCTACTGGTTTCAGTCACATCAGCCTAATTGCTTGTAATACACATTACTTCTGTGACACATAGTGAGCATTTCATAGGTATTTGTAAGTTAGTAGGGTGATATTAGGCAATTATAAGCTTTCCTTTTTATCGAAATAATGCTTCAAGATAATTTTTAGGTAAAATCAGCTTAATGATTCCTGATTTAAAATTAGAATAAAAAGTGTCCTTTAATCATATGTATGATTCAGTTTAGATTTATATTGCTTTAGACCCCTGTTTAAAATCACAAAGCAAGACATTCAATCATATTTATCAGTTATTTTCTTTTTTTAAAAATATATTTTATTGATTTTTTACAGAGAGGAAGGGAGAGAGATAGAGAGTTAGAAACATCAATGAGAGAGAAACATCGATCAGCTGCCTCCTGCACATCTCCCACTGGGGATGTGCCCGCAACCCAGGTACATGCCCTTGACCGGAATCGAACCTGGGACCCTTCAGTCCACAGGCCGACGCTCTATCCACTGAGCCAAACCGGTTTTGGCAATCAGTTATTTTCTTGCATTAGTATACATTTAAAAGTACTTGCTTTCTTTATGCCTCCCATATGCTTAACTCATTTGCCGGGAAAATACTTATATTCTGATAACTGGATCTTTAACCTAATTTCCAAGGTGACTGTGTCTTGAAAATAGCGTTAATATGTTGATATATGTTAACTGCAGCTTCAGTAAATACATTATTTTAAAGAACAATTAATAATCCTTATTTTTTAGATCAGTTTTAGGTGCACCTTAAAATTGAGCTAAAAGTACAGAGAATGTTCCCCCCCACACACCAAACACACACAGTCTTCCTCTTTTTGTCATCCTGCACCAGAGAGGGACATTTATTACAATGGAAGGACATGCAATGACTAGTCATTATCAACCAAAGTTCATAGTTTACATTAAGGATCAGTCTTGGTATTGTACATCCTATGGTCTTTGTATGATGGTACATACACACCATTACAGTATCATATAGAGTCATTTCGCTCCCCTAAAAATTCTCCGTGCCATACATGCTGAAAGAGAGTGCTTCTTCCAGGCATTTGCCACCTATTGGGGAGGGCTGAGAAAAATGACCTGATGCACGTCTGCAGAGCACTAGGTGTCTCTCCCACTTCTCTCTGAGGTGGGGACAGATACACCCTAGCACTGGAAGGAAGCAGTCTCCAGGCGTTCTACTTTATACAACTGGAATCACAAGGTCTTTCCTACTCATTTGCTATTGGAAATGGGGAAAGAAAGCATCTGTTTTCTATGGTTTGCTTTGAAGCAAAATGTACTGCTTAGTCATCAAGCTTCTTGTGGTAGAGTATTTCATCCTAAACTGGCTAGTCTTCACTCAAGAGCTGAAGATGCATTCTGTTATGGTAAAATAACTGTCTTCTTACTGCTATTAATGGAAGGAATCCAGAAAACTCCATGATATTTAAGTTTGACATTGTTAGTCTATGATTCTGCTTCCACTAATGATACAGTTTTCTGTCATTCTAATGGGGTTTGGTTAGGATTATGTTCATTGTACACAGCAATTCATAGGTAAGTATCAAATTTTGATACATCCCATCCTTTTGTTGCATTTGATATATTTAAAAAGAGAAAGTAAATGTTCTTAGTGCATTAATGGCCTACCAATAATATTCAGTCTAGAATAGTCTTCAGGCGTGGTCCCAAAGTTATACTTTCTAGCAATGCATTAATCTGGTACTTTTAGAGTCCTGTATTTTTACTGCTTTAAAATGTATTTTACTTTTTTAAAATAGTTTTTGAGACCTCTGAAGAAGACTCTTTATTCAGGTAAGATTTTATGGATTTTTTCAAAATTATATGTTAACTAAGAAAATGCAGAGAGAAACTAACATTTCCAGAGTCTTCTACTATGGGGTAGATCCTACCTATACTATGTGATTAACCTGTGTTACATGGTCATCACAATAACTCTGTAAAGTAACTGTGCTATTGTAGCCTACTTTTTATTAATGAGGCAACTGTGATTCAGGGAGATGGATGAATTGACCATGATTCCATAGTTAGCAAGGGGCTGATCCATGATATGACTGTCAACCATTTTGGCTCCCAAATTATTCTGTTGTCTCTCAACATAAACTGATCAGTTCCTGTGTAGCTCTGCCATGGACATACAGATGCAAACCAGATCATATCAGAAAGTCAAATTGATTGTGTGTTAACTCTGATTTAGAGTTTTCCTTGGTAGCCCAGTTAGTCTAAGCAGTTATCTTACTATCCTTGACAAATGTAGTAGTAAATAGGACCCTGTTCTTCCCATCAAAGCTTTTAGGGCCTATCTCAGTTAGCTATGGCCATAGAACAAAAGATTTGATCTAAACAAGGCCAAAACAGACAAGTGATCTTAGGTAAAATGATATCTATTCTTCTTGGGAGGAATTATTTATCTGTGAGTAAAAAATATCTATGTTATATTCATTACATTCAGCATCTAATTAGAGGATATTTCTAATAGATTTCTCTATGTACGTATTTCCCAGTCTGGCTTTCCTCTCAGGCTGGTATGTTTGCCCAGTTGTATGAAGGTTTTTTCTTTTTTCCTAGAGTCCTTTTTTCATCTTCCATTGCTTTCCTTGATTCTTTTACTTTCTTTACTTTTTCTGGTGTTTCTTTTGTTGTGTTATTTATTTGCTCTTCTGGCATCTCCAGTGTTCTCCATTTTTCTGTAGACAGAATGAGAGGCAGGTAGATATTCAGGTGTTTAAAGAAGCTTATCAATTAATTAATAAAAAAAATCCTCTTGTACTTCAACCTGTGTTTACCATCTTGGCCAAGTTGTGGTTCCTTATTTAAATCTTCCCCTACTTCAGATTAGTGACCTCA
Organism: Myotis yumanensis; assembly: GCF_028538775.1. Lineage (NCBI taxonomy): Eukaryota > Metazoa > Chordata > Mammalia > Chiroptera > Vespertilionidae > Myotis > Myotis yumanensis. Next base: position 17,289,798 of record NW_027223771.1, on the reverse strand, counting down.
GTAGGGTTTCTTATCTGTATGAGGACTTTAAATGAGCAGTACCCAAGTGGGATAGGAGGTGGCCTTTTTCCTCCCTTCATTTTAGCCTTGGAGGTAATGTACACAGATGAACACTTCAGCATGTAAATGGTCAATTCTAGACAGACAAACAGGGCATTAACTTGGGGAGAAATCAAGTTAAGTAACACAATAGAAGGCGCTGAGAGTGAAGTGACCTCTGTGTTATATGCAGAGCCTGCATGCTTGCAGGAAATAATGAGTCCAGAAATACAGTCAGGCTTCTTCTTCAGCAAGGTACTGATGTCTTTTCTCAAGTTTACTGTGGGTGGGTTGCAGAAGAATATGCTTCTGTTAGTGGTTTTAATTTATGTTTGTTTTAAGATACTAGTTATCACTAATTGAGGTTTAAAATCATTTCACTGTTACTATTTTTGTGACAGATAGGATTTCATAGTTTGAGTCAGGTAGTTTGGGGATGCCAGTCAGTCTAGGTCAGTGGTAGGCAAATTGTGGCTCCTGAGCCACATGCGGCTCTTTGGCCTCTTGAGTGTGGCTCTTCCACAAAATACCACGTGCAGGCACGCACATACTGTGTGATTGAAACTTTGTGGCCCATGGGCAGAAGTTGGTATTTTGTGGAAGAGCCACACTCAAGGGGCCAAAGAGCCGCATGTGGCTCACGAGCTGCAGTTTGCCTACCACTGGGCTAGGGCATCAGCCAGAAACACAAGGCTCAACTAGTTAGAGGGAGCAATGGGCCAGATTCCTTATCTTAAAACTTTTAAGATTTTTACTCATTGCATTCCAGCAGAACTCCTATGCATGGGATTATAAATAAAGTCTCATCTTTGATTTTTCTAACTAGTTATTTTGGTCTTGAAGTATTCATTGGAGCAGAAAAATCTGTTGTGTCTGGGAGTATCTCCTATCCATTCCCCTTTTAATTCTTCAGGAATATAGACGATTCTCCAAGTTCAAGGGAGACAATCTTCTTTCACAAGTCAGATGGAGAGGTGAAAAAGGACATTCTAACTTTTCCATCTTCTCCATTGATTCTATTGCTGCTGAGTTGCCATTGAAACCCATCTTTGCTCCCTGGTTGGCCTTGCTGATTCAGATTCCTGAGTATTTATGTTGATTCACACTTGGACTTGAGTTACTGCTCTGTATTTTTTTTTTTTTTTTTTTTAGCTTATATACCTATGCTCTATATGCTTATCCACTATTCCAATTACCAGCACCCTATTCTGGCACCTGGGCCTCCTAGCTCTACCCATCCACAGCCCCCCCACCCACACACACACAACTGAAAAGCTTATGTGGAGCTTACTTTTTTAAAAAAAATTGTTTTATTGCTTAAAGACTTACAAAGAGTATTACATATGTATCCTTTTTTTCTTTTTTCTTTTTTTTTTTTGGAGCTTACTTTTCGGCCCAGATCTTTTCAGACTAGTTACCTTTTGAGCTTGTTGTGTTTTTTTCTCCTGCTAGAAAGTGTTAGTTGGAAACATTTAAGCTGCCAGGGATATTCAAATAATGTTGCAGGAAAGGGCCAGATGATCCTTTCTCCTTTGTTACAGGATCTGCACCACAAGGTGACTTTTTATTCTGTTGAGCACCTTTATTAGGTAGTGGAAGGTCCCACATCACTCTCCCAGAGCAGTAGGCACCAACTTGCCTGAAGTTCCGTAATTGAGGTTGGCCCCTCAAGTGATCTCTTTGCCATAACAATGAAAGTTTACCAAGTGACTTAAATTTACCTTAGGTTTCAGAGTATTTTAAATTATTCCTCACATGGAAGCCAGTCAACAGAAATCTCTGAATCAAAAGTAGGTTATTGTTCCTTAAAATTGCTAAGGGCCCATCCATGACCCGTAAATATCCACGGGTGACCAGTAGGATTGCATTTTCAAAGCCAATTGGGAATGGACAGGGAGATTAAGCACCATTCTCATAAAGATTTGCTGGGTCACAGTTTGAGTAGGTAGAGAAGGGATAGTCTTAGTCCAGGCCAGGTCCTGACCTTTATCAGTTTTCTGTGGTTGGTAAGATTTGCTGCATAAAGAAGGGAGCATGGTGTTATCTGACTTCCTGGGGAAGTCCATTTGTACATAAATTTAGTTGCCACTTGCTCAATAGCTGAGTTACTCTGAAATACAAACCACAATGTAAGTACAGGTAATAACCAAAATGCATAACATTTTCAGAAAACTGCAACATTTGAATATGAGAAACTATGAAAAATCCACCTTGGTATTTATTTGGGAATCCAAAATAATTTCAAGAAATAAATGTCAGGACTAGATTTTTCTTTGGTTTATAATTTTCTGAGCATATCTTTTTACTGTATCATCTCTTTCAATCTTCCTAGCAAACTTTAAAATAAGGCAGTAAGTTTCTTATTTTTGTAGAGGAGAACTGAGCCAAAGATAAGTGACTTGTTTAATAACAAATAGCTACTGGTTATAGAACTAGGGTGTCTGAGTTCTAGAAACTTGTAATTATGTCAAGCTAACACTGATTAATTCACTGAATTATACTTCTCTAAAATCATGACGGTTACATTTTTTTATTTTGTACTTCATAAAACAGTTGTGGAACTTACAAATTTAGAGTGTATGGTATCATTAACATTGCAATATTAGCTCTAATAGCTGAAATATCCTAAGAATTTACTATATTTTGAAAATATTTTTATGTTAATATTAAGAGAGTAATGTTATTTATCACCAGTTTTTTGCACAGCAAGCAACAGCTAACTTCTAAATATAAAGAAGAAAGGAGGCCTCAAAAATCTGAAAATAGCACTCCTGGTAAGACCTCTGATAGTGAATTCCTCTTGGTGCTCCTGCCATAGATGAAGTAAGAGTGAGAAAGTTTGATAATGAGAGAGCAGGGAAATAATACCAAACGATGTGTAAGTTGCATGTATAGTTTTTCTTAATCTATTTCTTCTTAGCATAGTATTCAGTATTGATAACAAAATTACAATCTGGGTCAATTTCATTTGAAAAGAAATTCATTTAGTTAGTCCTTATCCCTAAAATTCCATAAAATATCTTTATGTAAAAAAAATTATGTTTGGATGGTGTATGTTTCCTCTATGTTCACATTATACCAAATTGGACCTGTATTAAAATGGATCTTTTGTTCAATTTTCATTGTGATGGGTTATATTTTGCAAGTACTTGTTATTACATAGAGATTTGTCTCACTAAAAGAAAGAAACTAAAACTAGGAACTCAATACTTTCCTGATAGCACAAACAAATGGCAAACAAAAAGAAATATACCCCTTAGCCAGAGTGCAAGAATCTCAATGAGATTGTGTTTTAAAGATGTCTACCCATAGAGCGGAAGTCAGAAAAACAATACCTGCTGAGAAGCATAGCGTATTTTTCACATTATGCCAAGAAATCTCATTATATCAGCTTCAATCCTCAGAAGTCAAAACAGAAGGAGATATGTTGACTTCATTAATTTGATAATTATCAGGACACTGGCATTTCTTTAGAACAGTGGTTCTCAACCTTCCTGATGCTGTGACCCTTTAATACAGTTCCTCATGTTCTGGTGACCCCCAATTTCATTGTTATAAATTGAATATAATTAAAGCATAGTGATTAATCACAAAAACAATGTGTAATTATATATGTGTTTTCCGATGGTCTTTTTTTTTTTTAATTAAATCTTTATTGTTCAGATTACATTTGTTCCTCTTTCCCCGCCCCCCATAACTCCCCTCCTTCCAGTTCCCGCCCCACCCTCCGCCCTCACTCTCCACCCACTGTCCTCATCCATAGGTGCACGATTTTTGTCCAGTCTCTTCCCGCATCTCCCACTCCCCTTTCCCCCACAAGAATAGTCAGTCCATTCCCTTTCTATGTCCCTGATTCATTATAATCACCAGTTCATTCTGTACATCAGATCATTTATTCACTTGATTCTTAGATTCACTTGTTGATAGATGCATGTTTGTTGTTCATAATTTGTATCTTTACCTTTTTCTTCTTCCTCTTCTTAAAGGAAACCTTTCAGCATTTCGTATAATACTGGTTTAGTGGTGATGAACTCCTTTAGCTTTTCCTTATCTGTGAAGCTCTTTATCTGACCTTCAATTCTGAATGATAGCTTTGCTGGATAAAGTAATCTTGGTTGTAGGTTCTTGGTATTCATCACTTTGAATATTTCTTGCCATTCCCTTCTGGCCTGCAAAGTTTCTGTTGAGAAATCAGCTGACAGTCGTATGGGTATTCCCTTGTAGGTAATTGAGTCTCTTTCTCTTGCTGCTTTTAAGATTCTCTCTTTGTCTTTTGCTCTTGGCATTTTAATTATGATGTGTCTTGGTGTGGTCCTCTTTGGATTCCTTTTGTTTGGGGTTCTCTGCGCTTCTTGGACCTGTAAGTCCATTTCTTTCACCAGGTGGGGGAAGTTTTCTGCCATTATTTCTTCAAATAGGTTTTCAATATCTTGCTGTCTCTCATCTTCTGGCACCCCTATGATTCTGATGTTTGTACGCTTAAAGCTGTCCCAGAGGCTCCTTACACTATCCTCGTATTTTCGGGTTCTTTTTTCATTTTGCTTTTCCGGTTGGGTGTTTTTTGCTTCTTCGCATTTCAAATCTTTGACTTGATTCTTGTGCTCCTCTGGTCTGCTATTGGGTGTCTGTATAATATTCTTTATTTCAATCAGTGTATGCTTAATTTCTAATTGGTTCTTTATCACAGCATGGAGGGTCTCATTAGATTTCGTGAGGCTCTCATCAAGTTTATTGGCAGCTTTTAGCATATTATTGCAAGCCCTCAAAATTGCGTTTTTTAGCTCTATATCCTCCATTTCTGTCATGTTTTTTTGTCTCCGCATCTTTTATGCTTTCTTGGTGCACGCCCTTGTGGTCTTTGTGCGCAATCTTGTTCTAGTTAAGCCTTAATTGTTGTAGTTAATACTAGAGGGATTTGACCACCAGGCCAACTGGCTGTGAGAATCAGCTCTGTGGAAAACTTCTGTCCTCTGGGGAGGTGCTAATCTAGCCTTTGCCTGAGGCGATCAGGCAAATGGCTCTGCCCAGGGCTTGGGCGGGGCTGGCTCAACAGGGTGGGCGGAAGTAGCAGTTATGGCTGCTCTCAGTCCGTCCCCAGGGGCTCTGCCTCTTGGTCCCAGCAACCGCTGCAAACCTCGGAGGGACCGAAGCCAGACAGTCCTGCTTCTCCCGTTTGAGTCTGGATCCCAAGAGACTCGCCGGGATCTGGAGCTCAGAGTCTGAGACTCACTCCCGACCGAAAACGACGACCACGCCCTCAGCCACCAGCCCGCTTTGCGGGCGCACCTCGTTACCTTTAAATTTTCCACACTGCGCCTCCTCTGAGCCTCGTAATGCTGTTGTCTTTGCTTCTAGTTGAAGAGTCTCTCCTCAGCCAGCCTTCCTGTGATTCTGGTTGATGTCCGTTCCATCTTTTAGTTGTATTTTTGAAGTGGTTGTTTGCGGGAGCAGCCTCCGGTGTTTACCTATGCCGCCATCTTCGATTCTCCTTCCGATGGTCTTAGGCGACCCCTGTGAAAGGGTCTTTTGACCCCCGAAAGGGGTTGCGACCCACAGGTTGAGAACCATGCTGTAGAACAAGATGCTCTATTGCCATTGGTGAAAAAATAATCATAATAAATATTCAAATATCCCAACATGCGACTCAACAATTTACAATAAACATACAAAAATGTTTCTCAGTAACAAAAATGACAGATATGTTACCGAGTTCATTGTGCAATCTGAATTGTGTGAAGACACCTTGGACTTAGTAGACTTTATCAGAGAACTTGTGTAGGTTGGTTTTGCAAGTGATAGGAAACACAAAGATGAAATAGTGTTTTGACCTTGAAGATATGCGTAATATGGGAGAGCTTCCCCAGGTTTATTTCTCTTTTATTTTTTTAAAACAAAATTTTCACAGAAAATATAAAAATTCAGTTACTCATTTTTCAGCTTAATGATCTGCTATTTAACTCTCAGGCATCTTTTAGGTACTTGTTACTGTGATGTTGCAGAATTCAAATACTGTCCCTGCCTCCAAGAGCTTGTTAATATCATCACCATCTATATGATTTTCTATTCTTTATTCAGTGCTTATTAGGTGCCATATCACACTAAGTGCTTACGAATATAGTTATTTGTTCTTTCTTATGCCTGAGTAGTATATCAGTCTCTCTCTCTCTCTCTCTCTCTCTCTCTATATATATATATATATATATATATATATATATATGCATATATATATCACATATACAAAACACATATACATAACACATCATCTTATTTATTCATTTATCTATGAAAAGAATCCTAGGTTGCTTCCATATCCTGGCTATTGTGAATAATGTTGCAGTGAACATAGGAGTGCACAGATATTTCCCCCCCCAAAATTCGTGTTTACATATATCTATTGGTTAAATATGCAGACAAGAATGGCAGTTCTGTTTCTAATTTCTTTAGAAAGCTCCATGATGTTTTCCACAATTACTGTACCAATTTATATTCACATGAACAGTGTGTGAAGCTTTGTCTCTTCTCCATGTCCTCAAAAACACTTGCTCTTTATATTTTGAGAACAGCCATTCTGAGAGGAGTGAGGTGGTACTTCTCTGTGGCTTTAATTTGCATTTCCCTGATTAGTGATGTTGAGCTATTTGTTCCCTTGAACTTTTTTAAATGTGTTTTTAATTCTTATTAGAGAGAGAGGAAGGGAAAGTGAGAGAAACATCAATGAGAGAGAACCATCACATCCATGGGCTGCCTACTGCAGGCCACTGTTGGGGTTGAGCCTGCAACTGGAGCATGTGCCCTGACCAGAAATTGAACCAGGAACCTCTCAGTGCATGGGACAACTCTTCATTCACTTAACATTACTGGCCTGGCCTGTGGGTTTCTTTTAAATAGGGAAAAAAACTGAGAAACTTGGAGTTGACTTCCCCTAACTTTTGATGCACTTGGGTCACATCCCACGCTCATTCTTAAATCCTTTAGAGGTAAACCAATTTCTTTAATCAGCTTAGTATAATCATAACTCTCTTTGGAGCTGGGGAGATAACACCTTCTTTGTGTATCAGAACAGTAAATGTCCAAATACAGTTGTGGTTCTCCAGCAATAAGGAAGACTAAGGTAGGGAGCCAGCAATACTTACTACAGGGATTCACTGGAGTTTTTGGCAGAAGACTAACAGGATTACATATGATTAGGTTCCTCTGGTTGTGGTGTGATGCAGGGATCAGCAAGATTTTTCTTTTAAAGGGCCTGATTTTTGTCAATGTGGTCTGTCTTATCTACTCAAGTGTGCCATTGTAGTGTGAGAGCAGTCCTAGAGAATCTGTCAGTGAATATGCATGACTGTGTTCCAGTGAGACTATTTGCAAAACCAGATGGCAGCTTGTATTTGACCTGTGGACCCTATTTTGCTGACCCCTCCTGTAGAGGATAGATGGAAGGAAAACACATAAAGAGATGGGAGACCAAAGAATAATTTGCTTCTGGACTAGCATAAGTCTACTATGAAGTTTTCAAGCATCCATGCTGAAATGAGTCAGGAAGCACAATTCATTCCTTTTAGGTTTTTCTACGTTTATGTCTTTCTCATTTGTGTTTTTCTACATTTATGTCTTTCTCATTTGTTTTGCTTAAAAAAATCTTATTAATTTAAGAAAGAACAATAATAGTTTGTAGTATTTTCCCTGCTGTGAAAGCCATCGTCTAAAAGCCCATATTTGACTAGGGCAGTTGACAGTAGCAAAATAAAGCAGAGATGGTAGATTTTGTGATGATGGCATGTAAAGACTTACTAGGGAGAGAGAAATCTAAGGTGATTCATACGTTTCTGGGTCGTGCACTGGCATTTTTTTCAGTTGTTGTTAATCCTCCCATGAAGGTATTTTCTGATTGATTTTTAGAGAGAGTGGAAGGGAGAGGGAGAAGCAGAGAGAAACACTGATGTGAGAGGGACATGTCAATTGGTTGCCTCCTGCATGCACTCCAACCAGGGACAGGGAACCTACAAGCAAGGTACTTGCCCTTGAACGCAATCACACCTGGGATAGTTCAGTCTGTGGGCCAAGGCTCTATTCACTGAGCAAAACCAGTTAGGGCCTGAATTGGCATTTGGAATGGACATGAAGACTAGGACTTTAACCGATTGGAAGGAAAGAGCAACAGTTCATGAAGAAAGACCAGAATTTTCCCATACAGTCTGAGTTTAATGAATATCCATAGATATCCCTATATTTTGGATAACATGTCTTTCACTTTTTACTTGCCCTGTCAACAGCTGCCTTTAATAGGTGAGCCATGATATTAGTTTAATAAGAAATTTTTAAAAAGATTCGTAATAAAGAAAAAGAACTCTGCAATCATTAGAACACTCTTTTATTATATACTAGAGGCCTGCCCGATTGGGGGTGGGGTCAGCCAGGAGATCTAATGTTGGCAGCTATAGATTTTCTCCGGCTGGATCTAATTATAAAGGATGGCCAAAAGAAAACCCACCACAGAATTGTTTTGCATTTCACATGCCATGAGATGAAGTTGTTTATGTGTTGTTTGCAAACATATATCAAGATGGATGATACCCTTTAATGATTTTTGCATTCTTTCTGGGACTCTACTCTTAATTTCCTGATATGATCTTCATGCTTGTTTGTTAAAGTTTTTCTCTTTTTGAATGTGCCTGTGTTTCACTGAAAACTCACCTAATCTGTAAGTGACTGCAATTCCACAAAATCCCCACGCAGCCTCTCTACATCTCTCAGCAAAGGGCCGCCATCCATTAATGCTTATGTTGCCTTTTTGACTAACTTGGAAGGTCTCCTGGGGCTGCAGGCCATGGAGGGAGAATTCCACACCTTGGCTGCAATATTAGCAGAGCCCGCTGGAGACTCTGGTTGGGGTCAGAGGGACTGATAATTATTTTCTTGTGCTTGCACCAACTGTACATGCACCAGGGAGCCAGGCAGTGATTTAGGAGTGTTTGGGGTCATTCTGGGTGGGGGTAGGCCAGGAGGAGGGGCTGTGAGCAGTTGGTGGTTGGCTGAGCTCCCCAATCATGGTGTTAGGGGCCGATTAGGGGCTGAGCCAGCCAGGAGGGTGGGCCAATGCCAGCCCAGTTGAGGCTGGTTGGTTGTTGCAGTGCCTGTCATAGCCACCAGTCTTTCTGGTCATTCTGGCATAATGATCGCTGGGCTTTTATATAAATAGATGATAATTATTTTTTTTGCAGTTATCCCAGTTAGTTGATTATGAAAGGGAATCACACCCTGTTCGGTTGGAGAAATTTGTCAGTGAGATGTCTTCCTTTCCTTTATAGGAACTTTGCTATAGAACATACTGTCAAGCATTGGGATTCTGTATTTCTTATTCTGACTAAATAGGACTGTTGCTAGTTTCACATAATTTTCAGACACCATTGATTCATTTATCCCTTCCATGTCTTTATCCCAATTGTTATAGATCTACAGAAAACTCAAAAACAAGGAAGGATGGAAGCAAAGTCAAGGACAGGTATTCAGTGAAATCAACTTCTCTATTGTAATCATGTATAACACATCAATCCAAATAACATTTTCACATAATGCAATTGTGTTAGATGTTTCTAAACACACCCCTAGGTTTGTTTATTCACTAGAAAATTCCACAGGACTCAGCATATAGGTGTGCTCACAGGTGAGTTTTATTACAGTGAAAGGTTTATAGCAAAATCAGCAAAAGAGGAAAGGTGCATGTGACAAAGTGTGGCAGACATCTGGTAAAAGCTTCCAAGAGTCCTCACCCTGTGGAGGTACCAGGATGTGCTTAGTTATTCCAGTGTCAAATTCTGACAACACACATGAAATAGGTCATCTACCGGTCTGGTTAGATTCAGTGCCAAGGTTTTTACGGCACGCTAGTCACATAGACATCTTCCCCATAGCATGTACCCAAATTCTAGATTCCCAGAAGGAAAGCAAGTGTTAAGTAAGAACCTCATCAGTTTTACAAAGTATTTAGGCACAGGGAGCCACACTTATCATTTAGGGAAAGGTTGAAAGCCTCCCTAGATTCAGGTTTTCAGACAGTAACTGAAGGGTAGCCATTTAAGCAGGACTTTCTAAGGATAGCAGTCTTAGGCCTGCTGCATGGAAATTTTCTGCACAGCAGGTATAGCCCTGACTGAATATTTGGTTTTGGCCTAAAATTATGTTTTTAAAGCAAGTAATATGGTAATATAACATGGTATTGGTTTCAGTCCCATCATGTATAATTGCTTGCAATGCTGGCCACTTTTGTGACTCTTGGTGAGTATTTCACAGGTATTTGTACCTAAATTACGAGGGCAATCTTAGGCAATGATCAGCTTTCCTTTTTATCCAATTAATGTTTCAAGATAATTTTTACATCAAATCAGTGAAATGATTTCTGATTTAAATTAGTATAAAAAGTGTCCTTTAATTATATGGATGTTTTATTTTTTATTTATATTTCACTAAATTCCTGTTTATAATTTCAAAGCAAGTTATTCAGTCATATTTATTAGTTATTTTCTTACCCTAGTATCCATTGAACACTATTTGCTTTATGTCTTTCTATATATTTCATTCCATTGTGAGGGTTAATTCCCATTTTCTGATACTTTGATCTTTATCTTAATTGTTCAGGTGACTGTGTCTTGAAAACAGCATCTGTATGTTTATATATGTTAATAGAAGATTCAAGGGATACATTATTTTGAAGAAACATTACTAAGACTTATTTTTTAGAGCAGTTTTTGATGCACAGTCAGATTGAGCGGAGAGTACAGTGTGTGCCCATAAACCACACAACCCCAAACACAGCCTCGCTCATTTTTTACATCCTGCACCAGAGAGGAACATTTATAACAATGGATGGATGTGCACTGAAAAAATGTATGATGGCACATACCCACCATTACAGTATCATATAGAATCATTTCACTATCCTAGAACTCCTCTGTGCTTTGCTTTTTCACCCCTCCCTTCTCCCTAGTCCCTGGAAAACACTGATATTTCTTAGTCTCCATAGGATTGTCTTTTCCTGAATATTTTATAGTTGGATTCATACAGTGGGTATCTTTTTGAATGTTTAACAAATGAAAATTCTAAGGTAAATGGATGTAATTATCCAAGAGGTTTTTTCCTTAGTTATTTGTTGTTGTTGTTCATCAACATAGTATCTGATGACATGTCCCATACATGCTGAAAGAGAAGGATTTCTATAGGCATTTGCCACCTAAGGGAGAGGGTTGAGAAAAATGACCTGTGCACTACTGCAGAGCACTAACTCTCTGGACCACCCTGCGGTATGAGGTGGGAACTTTTACACCCTAGCAATGCAAGGAGACAGTCTCAATGGGTTCTACTACATACAGCTGGAATCACAAAGCATTTCCTACTTATCCTGCAATATGAAATGGGGCCAGAGAGAGTCTGTTTCCTATGTGTAGCTGTGCTGCAAAGTGCAGTGTCTAGCAATTAAGCTTCCTCGTCATAGAGTGTTCCATCCTAAATTAGCAAGTCTTCACTGAAGAGCTAGACAATTTATATTGTGTTATGGCAAAATAAGGATACTCTCTTCTAACTGCTGCTCATAGGAGGAGTCCAGAAAACCCATGCTATTTAAGTTTGACATTGTTAGTCTATGATTCTGCTTCCACTAATGACATAATTTTCTGTCAGTCCCATGGGGTTTGGTTAGGATTATGTTCATTGTACATCGCAGTGCACAGGAAGATATCAAACTGTGATACCACCCATTTCTCTGTGTGTGTGTGTCCTTGATATATTTAAAAAGAGAAAGTAAATGTTCTTATGTGTTAATGGCCTACCAATAATATGATTAATGTTCACTCTATTATCATCTTCAGGTGTGGCCCCAAGTTATATTTTCTAACAATGTATTAGTCCAGTACTTTTAAAGTCCTGTATTTTTATTGCTTTAAAATGTTTTTTTTTAAAAAATAGTGGTTGATACCTCTGAAGAAGACTCTTTAAGCAGGTAGGATTTTATGGATTTTTTAAAATTATATATTAATTAAGGGAATTCAGAGAAAAGAAAATAACATTTCTAGTGTGTTCTATTGTGGGCTACAGCCTATTCTATGTAATTAACCTGTGTTATATAGTCATCACAATAGATTGGCAAAGTAACCTACTTTTTATTAATGAGGTGTCTGCGATTCAGGGAAGTGGATGAATTGATCCATGATTCCATAGTTAGCAAGGGCTGAGCCATGATTCGACTGTCAACCATTTTGGCTCCTAAATTATTCTGTTGTCCCTCAACATAAACTGATAAGTTTCTGTATAGCTCTGCCATGGAGATAATGATGCAAATCAGATCATCTCAGAAAGTCAAATCTGATTGTGTGTTAACTCTGATTTAGAGTTTTTCTAAGGGGCCCAGTGAGTCTAAGCATTTATTGTACTCTCCTTGACAAGTGTAGTGGTAAATAGGACCTTGTTTTTCCCACCAAAGCTTTAGAGCCCATCTCAGTTAGCTAAGGCCACAGGAATAAAGGTTTTACCAAAGCAAGACCAAATCTGGCAAGATTTTTTTTAGGTAAAATAATATTTATTCTTCTTGGAATGAGATATTCTAAGTAAAGAATATCTATGTGTAGATCATGTTATCTTAATTATTATGCATATGTTTAGAGGATATTTCTAATTGATTCCCCTCTTTACTGACTTCCCAGTCTGCTCTTCTCTTTAGGCTAGCACCTTTGACTAGTTGTATGAGGTTTTTCCTTTGTCTCTATATTTGTTTTCTTCCCTCTTGCATGAGTTTTGATTTATTTTATTCTCTGCTTTTATTGGTGTTTCTTTCTTTGTGTTATTTTTTCCAATTCTTCCAGCTATGGTATTATCCATTTTTTTATAGATAGAATCAAAGACACATAGAATTTCATAATTTTAAGGAAGCCTAGCAATTAATTAAACAAAACCTTCCCTAGCACTTCAACTTGTGTTTGACATCCTGGCCAAGTGGTTGTTCACATGGAGTATTGGAAGCACATGAAAGTGACTCATTGAGATAATAATAAGTGGTGGAACAGAGAGGTAAATTCAGGTTGCTAAATGCAATGCTCATCCCTTTTTTTCATTCTGTAGGTGAGTTTTCCTAATAGAAATAAAGGGAGTGCGTTGTGAACACAGTCAATAGATAAGAATGGAATTAGGGAATACCAAGTTCCAAGCAGAACAACACTGGGTTGGGTTTGAAATAAGAGTTTTGGAGAAGATATGAAAACATTGAAATTGATGACATGTTAAAGATAAGTTTTAAGAAGAAGGACATTCGCCGAAACCGGTTTGGCTCAGTGGATAGAGCGTCGGCCTGCGGACTGAGGGGTCCCAGGTTCGATTCCGGTCAAGGGCATGTACCTGGGTTGCGGGCACATCCCCAGTAGGAGATGTGCAGGAGGTGGCTGATCGATGTTTCTCTCTCATCGATGTTTCTAACTCTCTATCTCTCTCCCTTCCTCTCTGTAAAAAATCAATAAAATATATTTTAAAAAAAAGAAGAAGGACATTGAATGTGGGTTTTTCTTCAGAAAGGCAGGTTAAAATATGGGGCTCAAGGATATCCTGAAGTAGTTGCTGCTCTTTTGCTTGGTTGTTTATTTGGAGGAATGAGCAGCATTCAAGGTTTGTTTAGAAAAATATGAATAGAATTTGAGCCACTGGAAAGATTCTTTTGATCGCATAAAGGACTGTGGTCTCCTCTGCCTGACTCACAGAGTGGGGCTTACGTCCCCTTGAGTCCTAGGGAATGGAGATTGCTGAACTTTATAGATCTATGGCCCAAGGCAGGTGTCTTCTCCCCTTACCTGGTTTCCCAATTAGCTGATGTGCTTTCCATGTACATGGAGGACTGGGCAGGGGCAGGCCTAGATGTCAAATCAGAAATGGAGTTGGGTAACACTGAAACTTTTTGTAAATAGAGCCTCAACATTAATTATATCAGGAATCATTATTTGATATGCAGGTGGCTTATCTTAAACTTAAATTTTTTGTTGCTTGTTTTAAAGAAGTAAACTCACTCATTTTGTTGTATATATTACTGTAAAGACTTTGCAGCAAACCTGGCATTGATGATTCAAGGTCGACATCATGCAATGAAGACTTGAAGGTAAAGTGCTCTCTTGTGAAATTAATTTTCCTGCTGTCAATTTAATTTTGTGTGGTGCTTACTCTTATAATTTTGTAGGAGCCTACCTATCATTGATTTATGTTTCTAATGCAAAATTAGTCTTTTTATTGTTAAATTCTCAACCAAGATATGCTTTTCTAAAAATTGATTTAAGAGAGAGAGGAAGGGTTAGAGGAAGAGAGAGAGAGAAAGAAAGAGAATCACTGACATGAGAGAGAAACATGGACTGGTTTCCTTGCCCTGAGCCCCAACTGGGATTGAAGTGACAACCTGGGTATGTGCCCTGACTGAAAATTGAACCCATGACCCTTTGGTGCATGGGGCGACGTTCCAACCAACTCAGCCACATAGGCCAGGCCAGAAAATATGTTTATTTTATTGCCTGATTCCTTTTATATGTAATTTCCATAATAAGTAACTACACAGAGATAGAAATCAGAGACTGCGGTAGGGGGAATGGGGAGTCTCTATTTCATGAGAATGAGGCTTTCTTCTGGAGTGCTGAAAAGTTTTGGAACTAGATCGAGGTCATCATTGTACAATATTGTAAATGTACCCAATGCTACTGAATTTTTCACATTAAAATGGTTTATTTTGTGTTTGGTGAACTATATTCACTACAAAAAGAAAACTGTCATAATAATAATTAATCAATCAATTGAATTAAGATCATGTTACACCTTTAAAAACAACACAATAGGCTCATTTAAAACTGGTCTTCTGGTGAAAGGTTACATTGTTAATTTGAGACTTTCTTGTTTCTTGAGATAGGCCTACATTGCTGTGAATTTCACTCTTAGGACTGCTTTCCCTGTTCCACAGATTTTGGGTTGTCATGTTCTCATTTCAGTTGTCTCCAGGTATCTTTTGATTTCTTTCTTGATCTCATTGTTAATCCATTCACTGTTTAGTAACAGGTTATTTAGCCTCCATGTGTTTGTAGGTTTTCAGGTGTGTGTGTGTGTGTGTGTGTGTGTGTGTGAGAGAGAGAGAGAGCGAGAGAGAGAGAGAGAGAGAGAGAGAGGAGAGACACAGAGAGAGAAACATTGATTTGGTATTCTTCTTAATTATGCATTCATTGGTTGTTTCTTGTGTATGCCTTGATGAAAGATTGAACTTGCAAACTTTGCACATCAGGACAATGCTCTAATCAATTGAGTTACCATGCCATAGCCTTTTTAGTTTGAATTTTCAAGAAATATAATTTTTCTTCTCTTTGCTTTCAATCTGTGTGTATTTTCACTAAGGTTGGTCTGTTTTAGACACCACAAGTAGGGCTCTTATTTTCTTATCCATTCATCTATTCTATGCCTTTGATTAGAGCATTTAAACCATTTACAATTAAAGTTATAATTGATGGGTACATATTTTTTGCCATTTTATTCTTTATAATTATGTTCTTCACCTTCTTTTTTTCTTCTTCTTTCTGTAGAAGTCCCTTTAACATTCCCTTTAATACTGTTGTTTTTTTTTGTGTGTGTGTTTTCGATGATTAACTCCTTTAGCTTACAAGGGAAGCTCTTTATTTTTTCTTCAATTTTTAATAATAGCCTTGCTGGGTAGATTAGTATTGGTTGTAGGTCCTTCTTTTTCATAATTTTGAATATTTTATGCCAATCCCTACCAGCCTGAAATGTTTCTGCCAAGAAAACATCTGACAGTCTTATGGGCACTCTTTTGTAGTTAACTATCTACTTTTTCTCTTTAAGCCTTTAAGATCCTCTCTTTGTCTTTAAGCATTGCCATTTTAATTATGAAGTGTCTTGGAGTGGGCCTCTTTGAATTCATCTTACATGGGACTCTTTGTGTCCTGTACTTGTGATCCTTATTTTTCACAGGTCAGGGAAGTTTCAAGTCATTATTTCTTCAAATAGGTTCTCAATTTTCTGCACTTTCTCTCCTCTTTCTCTACAATGTGGATGTTACTATGGTTTGTGTTGTCCCTGATGTCATTGAAACTAGCTGATTTTTAAAAGAAAAACAGAACTTTTTTTTTGCTGCTATAATTGGGTGCTTTCTGCTACCTTGTCTTCTAAGTCAAATATCCTATTCCTATTCTTTGCTTCATCTAATCTGTCATTGATTCCTTCTGCTGTATTCTTCATTTCAGATATTGTACTCTTCAATTCTGAGTGGAATCTTATTTATGTGGAATCTTGGTCATTTTTAATAATTGCTATCTCTGTGTTGAAGTTATTACTACATTCCTTGAGCATCTTTGTAACCATGTTATTGAACTCAGTATCTGATGCGTATTTTCCGTCCATTTCATTTAGATATTTTTTCTTGAAACTTTCTCTGTTCTTTCATTTGGGGCATGTTTGTCTCCTCATTTTGTCTGCCTCTCGCTATTTGTTTCTGTATATTAGTTAGATCTGCTTTGCATCCTAGTCTTGGAATAATGGCCTTATGTACTAGGTGTCTTTGAATCTCATTGGCACAATCTTTCTGATCACCTCTGTTAGGTGCTCCTGGAATGTCACTTGTGTGTGTTCTGTGAACCCCCCTTTTTAAACCCTTGATAGCTGTTGGCCTGCTTGTGGAATGGGTTGATCTTCAAGCTGGCTGACTATACACGGTACACAAGCTGCTGTGCAAAGTTGACCCTATGTTGAGCAATTCATGCCAGCTCAGTTTGCTGTATGCCCCGATCTTCATTTGGGTGTTCTGCTTGTGGATTTAATTGGGTCATGCTCTCAAGTCCCCCCACCTAACTCTCAGGTTTGTTGGTTCTGGGGCTTCTTGGAAGGTACTCTTCTGCAAGTCATTGTCAGTCTCTGCCTCTGATTTCCCTTGGGGTACCTGTGTGGAGCTGTAAAAAGATCCAGTATTTGTGACTGCCTCTGCTGGGCCCAGGTGCACCTGGGAGGGGCCAGCTGCACAGCAATGCCTCCTTCCACCAGCATCCAGCCCATGGGGCAGCTGAGCAAAAAGCCCGTGTCACTTGGAGATCCATCTCTGCCTACAAGCTTTCTGTTGGGGTCATTCACTGAAAGAGTGCCCATTGGTATGTGAGTTGCATGAGGTAAGTGACTCATCAGGTAGGTGCAAATGGTGTTTACCATGTTGATACAGATTCAAACTCCGTTTTGTTTTTGGGTGTCAGGGCACTCAGCACAAGTCCCAGGGTACACAAATGCCACTTATCAGCCACCAGATACCCATGGACTGCTGTGTTTGGGTGCGTCCTCAGGAAGACATTAAGGGAAGGCTATCAAAATTCATCGAGGCCCAAAGATCAAGATTTGGCTGTATGAAGGGAGGGCTCAGCACTGGAATGGTGGCTTTAGTTAGATCAGTAAGGGAATAAAGACGCCCCCCCCATCCAAAGTCACACAACTCAGTCTCAGACACCCCCTGAAGCCACCCAGACCTGCTAAAGAGATCTCCATGAAACACCATGGGCCCACACTCCTTTGAAGCAAGTAGCTCCACAGGATGGGGGGAAAGGATTCAGGGCAATGGTCTAGAACATTCCCCAGGCAAAGGCCATAGGAAGGGAGGGCATGACATCAGGTGTGATGACAGCTGTCATCATTGTGGGAGAGGGACTCAGCACAGGGAGGGCACCCAGAGGCCATCCCCTCAGCGCTCTCTACCAGCGTCACAGAAAGCAGTCTCCTCACATGACTCCCAGGCCACTCTGAGCCACCCTTTCTTCATAGGCCCAAGGTAGGTGGTGGGAAGGATACTTGTGAGCTGGGTCATTTGTGAGGGCTCCTGGGTTTCTAGCAGAATCCTACCTCTTCCTGGAGGGCAGAATCCCTGCTGATTTTTACAGCCAGATGTCCTGTGGGCTCCTCTTCCAGGCTCTGGTTCTCAGGGCTGGAAGCCCAGCATGGGGCTGAGACAACAAGCTCGTCAGGGGGACCACTGCGCTGAGACATGCCTCTGCATTCTCATCCATCACAAGTGAATGTGGGGCCAGCCCAATTGAATCTCTGTCCTGGGAGTCATGTGAGGAGACTGCTTTGTGTGGCGCTGGTAGAGAGCGCTGAGGGGATGGCCTCTGGGTGCCCTCCCTGTGCTGGAGGCTTCTTCTATAGATCCTTGGTTATAATACTGATAATCAGCTAGTCTTCAGTTGGTTATTCAAGTTGGTAGTTATATAATTGAGTTGTAATTCCTATCTGGTCCATGGAGAAAGTGAGTGTCACTTTCTCCTACTTTGCCTACGTCTTGGATCACACTGACAAATTCTGAAATGCACTAGAGGGACTCACTATTTAGGATATGGTGAGGTGAAATATTTTAAGTGAGGAAGGCATTGTAATGTTAAAATTCAGCTACTAATTTATTTCTGATATATTTAGCACCTAATGAATTCTTTGATTCCAATAGTGTGACAATTAGGTTTGAGGGCATATGTTTTTATATTAATTTAGACCAAGTCAAGATTTTCCTTTCTTTTTCTTCTGAGTTACAATTATTGATTTTGGGAATAGGTAAACATAGATTAAGAATTCTAACAGTATTTTTAAAGTATATTCTAATGTTTCTTTGTCCACACTTGATTACTTAAGGATAAAGTTATTTCAGAAACACATACCCTGACAGCCAAGACATCTAAAATTCAAAGAAAGCATATTCATCGCCCACCGTTGCATCTGGAAAAAATGTCTCAAGAATCACAAATAAACAAGGCATGTGACAAAGAGGATACATCTTCATATTCAGGACACTCTTTTGTGCAAAAGGATGAGGAAAATGTGCATCAAGCAAGGCACATTAGAGACAAGAAGAATTTACAGCTTTCCAAAGATGAGTCAAAGCAGAAGTCACATCAATTTTCTGTAAAATTCAAAAAAACTGATTGTCGTGAGGAAGAGCCACTAAGTGACAACTCTAAAGACGAGGCAAGCTTAAGACAAATGCATTCAAATTTGACAAGGAAAATGCTTGATTGTGAGGGAAAAGGTGCATTTGGAAAGTCTATCTCTGCAGCATTACAAACATTTCCTAAACGAGAAGAAACCACTCTCAAAATTATTTCTCCATCTCATGGACACACCGGGTCCCCGGAAGACTCTCCATGGGACTCTTCTTCTGAGCTTTCTTTAAGAGAAAAGGAATTACACTCTGAAAATGATCACAAACCTAATGCTGAGCAAGTTTTAAACAAAAATAAGCAGAGTATTTATAACGATACAGAAAATAAAAAAGTAAGGACCCTAGTAGTTACATCTGGAGTGAAAGAAGACCAAGCGTTTGCTATGCAGATGACAAAAAATATGAACCCAAATACCACAGATTGGAAATTAGGCATCGGACCTACACCTCAGTCTCATGATCCAAAAAGCCATCCTGAATTGGAGCTTCCCTGCTGGAATGGAACAAAACTCATCACTGAAGTAAAAAACCACGATATGCCTGCTATTACAAATATTAATAGGGAATCAAAGCCAAATCAAGACTTGTTCCATAATCCATTATGTGCAGATAATTTCAATGCTAATTATTGTACAAGCATGGACTCTAGATTAAAAGATGTGAGTTCCTCTGCACTGCACAATGACAGAACATCTGGAGTATCTGTAATTGAAAAACTAAAGGAAGATATGCAAAGTCTTAAGAATGATATAGAAATGTTAAAAGTAAAGAAGCTGACTGGGGAAAAAGAGAAAGCTCAACTTCCAAAAGAGGTAGAATTTCACTTGCTGTTACTCTTTGTTTTCTCTCTGTATCAATTCTCTGATTCATTCTGATAATCCACTCCTGAAAAATATATTGTATGTAAAATGAGGTTGTCTAATTATGCAATTGTATATATATATATTCTGTCAACTAAATAGCAGGAGTATAGGAAAATATTCTCGTATAATCATGGATGTTTCTCTCTTTCCCTCTCCTATGCTGTTTTCCTAAAATCAATTTAAAAAACCATAAATTGACCTAACCAGTTTGGCTCAGCAGATAGAGTGTCGACCTGCGGACTGAAGGGTCCCAGGTTCGATTCTGGTCAAGGGCATGTACCTTGGTTGCTGGCACATCCCCAGTGGGGGGTGTGCAGGAGGCAGCTGATTGATGTTTCTCTCTCATCGATGATTCTAGCTCTCAATCCCTCTCCCTTCTTCTCTGTAAACTATCAATAAAATATATTTTTAAAGAACAAACCATAAATTGCATCCCAGAAATAATAAAATGAAAAGAAGCTATAACTGGGAGAAGGGTTATAAACAAATATCCCCCAGCTAAACTCCTCTATTTTGTGCTATAGTGTGTACAATCTTCTATGGTTTACTCAGAACCTTGGAACTTAGAATTCTAATATGATCATTCAGGATATTTTTATTTCATGTTAGTTACAGCTTACATTCAATATTATTTTATATTAGTTTCACATGAACAGCATAATGGTTAGATAATCATATACTTTACAAATTAGTCTCCCCAATATTTGAAGTACCCACCTGGACTGTACATCACCATTGTAATTTTATTGAGATATTTTACTAACAAACATATAAACTTCCACAAATACGTTTATCACCACTCTCAGAAGTGTTTGTTGAGTCAAAGCTTTACATTGTGTTGTTTAATAAAGTATGGTACTGCCAAAAGTAATGAAACCTTACCATTTGTGACAGCATGGATGGACCTAGAGGGCATTATTCTAAGTGAAGTATGTCAGACAGAGAAAGATAAGTCCCATCTGATTTCATTTACATGTGGAATGTAAAGGGCAAAATTGATGAACTAAGAAATTTAAGAGAGACTCATAGATAACACATCTGACCAATGGATGTGAGAAGGAAGGGAGTCAGTAGACTGGGCAAAAAGTAAAGGTATTAAAAAGTAAAAAATGGTAGTGACAGAATAGTCACAGAGATGTCAAGTTCAGGGTAGAGAATGTAGTCAATCCTATTGTAATAAGTATAGGTGGTGTCATGTGGGCACTTGAAATATCAGGAGGACCACTTTGTAGAGTATCTGATTGTCTAACCACTATGCGGCACAACTGTAGCTAATACAAATAATGTTGAATGTGAACTGTAATGGAAAGATTAAAATACAGAAACGTAGAATACCCTCCAAAAATAAAATCATGGCAATTATCATTTTGACATGTATGTATCATATAGGTCACATGAATTATTAGCTATAAACTCAATATTTGTCTCTAAAAAAGAAAACTGAGTTTTGAGGTGGAAAAAAAGTTGAGACATTATGTTCCTTTATTTGAAAAAGTGGATGAGCACTCTCATTACACTGAGGCAGCGGTTCTCAACCTGTGGGTCGCAACACCTTTGGCGGTCTAATGACCCTTTCACAGGGGTCGCCTAAGACCATCCTGCATATCAGATATTTACATTACAGTTCATAACAGCAGCAACATTACAGTTATGAATTAGCAATGAAAATAATTTTGTGATTGGGTCACAACAGGAAGAATTGTATTTAAAGGGCCAGATGATTGAGAATCACTGCACTAAGGCAATAAATTACTTTTCAAAAGTCATACTTAATTTCCCTGGTTAATTTGATGAAATTTTCTGTTTATTTATTTGATTCAGTATTATAGAATTCCTAGAAGCCCAGTGCAATAATTCATGCACAAGGTCAGACCAAAACCGGCTCTCAAACATACCTCAAAGGGTCCCAAGAGGGCACAGGCCAGGCAAAGGGACCCTACTGGTGCATGATACGGCCTGGAGCAGAACATGGGATGTTGGCCAGGTGGGAAGGGACCACGGGAAAGCTCCAGGGGCATGTCCAGCCATCATTCTCAGGCTCAATCAGTTGGATCCCAGCAGCAAGCTAACCAACTGGTCAGAGCATCTGCCCCTTGGTGGTCAGTGCACATCATAGCGAGCAATTGAGCAACCTTAGCATATCATTGGCATATTGCACCTTGATTGGTTGAATGGCTGACTAGATGACTAGACACTAAGCATGTTAGGCTTTTATTATATAGGACTAGAAGCCTGATGCACGCAATTCAGAAACTGGGGTGGGGTCGTCTCTCAGGCTGGCCTGCAGCCTCTGGCAATCCAGGACACCTCCCATAGCAGGATCAAGCCAAAACCAGCAGTCAGACATCCCTCTCACAATCCGGGACCACTGACTCCTAACCTCCCACCTACCTTACTGCCTGATCACCCCTAATAATTCACCTGCCTGTCTGCTTGGCCCTAACCACTCTGCCTGACTGCCTAATCATCCCTAACCACTTGCCTGCCTACCTCATTATACCTAACTGCTTGCCTGACTGCCTGATTGCCACTAACCACTGGCTTCCCTGCATTATCACCCCTAACCACCCAGCTGCCTGCTTGATCACCCCTAACAACTCACCTGCCTGCCTGATCACCCCTAACCATTTAGCTGCCTGCCTTCTTGCCCCCAACTGCTCACCTGCCTGCCTGATTGCTCATAACCCCTCTGCCTACCTGCCCAATACTCCCTAACCACCTCTGCCTTGGCCCCCACCATGGTGGCTTCATCCAGAAGGACGTCCAGGATGACGTGTGGAAGGTCGTTTGGCTGTCCGGTCCAATTAGTATCTTATGCTTTTATTATTATCGATAGCCTTTCTTTTGCTGCCATAAAGTGCTAGGTAATGCATCTTTAGGAACTTTGGACAGATCATTAAACCTTGGTTTTATTCCCATTATCAGTGAATATGGGCTAAAGTAAGTAGATAACTACTTCTATGTCCTCTAGCTATAAGATTTTATAGTGATTGTGACATTAGTGGAGCATTCCATTAACCATCAATCCATTGGTTTCACTCTGCTACACTGTTGTGGTAAACTTTTGTTAATACTTATTATGAATACCACCACTTTTTTATGCCATTAAAGATCTTAAAGAAAAAAATTATAAAAGACAATGGGGGAAGGAATAGCTTCCTGCAGAAAGAGGATAGCTTCCTACTTGCTACTGACGCACATTGTCACATCCTTGAAATCTGGCTGTAATACAAGACCCAGGTGAGAAAGAAAAGAGGACACATTTTTCATTTTTTTTTACTTTTACTTCTCTGACTCTGCTAGATAAATGGGGTGCGGTGGGTAAGGGGAATGTTAGGTAGCAAAGAGTGGATGTGATGTGAATAAGAGCTCCAAATTAAGACAGCCCTGTAAAATCTTGGAAAATTCTGCTTCTTTACTAAAACACAAATGAAGCAGAATTTACAGCTTCAATGACCTATAACGATAAAAACACAAAATATTTTTATTGATTAAAGGCAATTAAACTAAGAGCCAAATGATAAAATTAATGAAAACATAAACAGTCTCTTTAATGACTAAGGTAATAGCAATATCCTTAATATCAAACTTTCATCAAAGGCTGAAGAAGTAAAGAAGAAGCAGAAAAACAGTAAAAAGAAAGTGACAGGAACCAAGTATAATGCTGCTGATGATGACAGTGATGCATGGAGTCAACAAAGCGAAGTTGTACAAACTGAGAAGCAGCAGCTTCCTATTATGGAGAATGAAGATTCTGACAGGTAAGCCTACAGCAATATTTAATAGTAGATAATTATTCTTTTCCTATAAAACAAATTCCAATTGGAGCAGATATTCATGATTAACACACTTTATATGTTTACTAGGGAGATTGATCCTTCCCTGGAAAAGTGTAAATCCACAAACAATGAGATACCAATTTTTAAATTTAAAATGATAAATATTTTATTAAAAAAATAACAACCAGAATTGGCACAGTGGAGGAAAATGCACTCCCCTGCACTACTGGTACATGAAATTGGCAAATCTTTTTCAAATGGTAATTGAGTTAGTTTCAAAATTTTAAGTATGTCATTCCTTTATCCCAATAACTTCACTTCCAGTACTAAATCCTACGGGAAAACGTGACTTGGATATACACACATATACACATTCTAAGGACATCAATTATATATTATCAGCTATAAAATAAATACATCATGGAGATGTAATATACAGTTTGGTGACTATAGTGAATGATATGGTATTGCATATTAGAAAGTGTCTAAGAGAATATATCTTAAAAGTTCCTTTCACAAGAAAAAAAATTCTGTAAATATGTATAGGAACAGAAGGTAGACTAAATGTGGTGATCATTTTGCAATATCTTATATAATAAAAGGGTAATATGCAAATCAACTGAACTGCAGAATGACCAGTGGCTATGATATGCAGCGACCAGCAGGGGACAGATGCTCAACACAACAGCTGCCCCCTGGTGGTCATTGTGCACTCACAGGGAGAGCACCACTCAGCCAGAAGTTGGGCTCAGGGCTGGCCAGAGCAGCAGCAGTGGCAGGAGCCTCTCCCACCTCTGCAGCAATAGGTCATTATATGCATTACACACACACACACACACACACACACACACACACACAGACACACATATATATGCATATATATATGTTATGGCAGATGTTAAGGATATATAATATACATTTATGCATTAATGATACTAACATAAATATACATATATATGTTTATTTATTACAACATTGCTTACAGAAATGTTGTAGTTATTGTAAATTCCTATTTATAAGGTAATACATTTTTATACCCAAAAAATAATGTAGTATGCAGCCACTGGAAAAATGGGGGTAATTCTGGCCTACAGTGTACTGATTGTTTCACAATTGACTTATATTTAAAGCATTTGGGTTTAATGGCATGTGTTAAGCAAA
Organism: Myotis yumanensis; assembly: GCF_028538775.1. Classification (NCBI taxonomy): domain Eukaryota; kingdom Metazoa; phylum Chordata; class Mammalia; order Chiroptera; family Vespertilionidae; genus Myotis; species Myotis yumanensis. Next base: position 17,264,983 of record NW_027223771.1, on the reverse strand, counting down.
TTTTGTGAGAATACTCTTGATATCTGTTCAGTTATAAAAGGAAGTTATATGCTACGCTGTCACTCTACTTTGTTTCCACCTGAATTGCTAGCTACTAAATTTTTGTGTTTTCTTCCTAATACCTGAGTGCTCAAATATTGGGCACACAAATTAATCTGAAAGCTGAGTGATTTCACAAGGCAATTTGTTCCATTTCTTATCTACAAATTTCAGCATGATGTGTAAAACCTATTAAAACACATCAAGGGATTAATCTGCTAGGTGAAGGGCTGACAGACCTTTTCTCTAAAGTGCCAGATGCCTCTGGGCTGGATTTGGTGTGCAGGCATTCGTTTGCTGACCCGTTGCATTATAAACCATAGGGCTCCTAATTTAGTGAATCTTCTTTTTGGAAGGTACCCTGCATGCATGCCTTTATCTTTCCTTTTTGAGGAGAACAGATTTCAGTATGCACCACACCCAATTTTTTAACATATTACACAATTGACAAAAATTCAGTTTATAAAGTAAGAATATTACCTGCATGTTTCCCCCTTTATTTCTGTTACAGTTTAATATGACTAATTACAGTGTACTTTGTACATTTGAGTAGTGTCACATATTCTAGAGTTGGATGATTTTCATCTAGCAAGAAATCCTTCTGTGATCTTTGTAAGCATGAGAAACATCACAATCAGGTTATATAATATTAAATATCTAGAGAAATTTCATGGGTTCTTTTACTTGTACAGTATTGTAAATTTTGCATGTTTTAAACCGTGGAATGTCACGGTTATATGAAAAAACTTGTAAGTATTACGATATCCTTCCTAGTCGCTATGAAAGGATTGAAAGATACAGCTAAACATGAAGATGAGGTCATCCAAGGTCATGCCATTTAGCTACAAAGTCCTTCAAAGAGCTATCTATACTCACTGATTCCAATTTCCCTTCCATGCACTCTTGAGCCCACTCTAGTAATTTTCAGTCCCCTCCTCTTCTATATAATTGTTTTTCTCAAGGTTAGTACTTGTTTTCCCTCAAATAAATCCAGACATAATGTTTTAGACCTGGTTTTACATAACTTATCAGCAATGTTTGACCCAATGGAAAACTCTTTTTTCATTTGACTTTCAGGACTTTGAGTTTTCAGGGGTGAAAACACACTCACCTGGTTTCCCCCTTGCCTGCCTAGCCTGTCTCTTAGTCGTTTGGCTTCTCCTCATCTCCCACCTTTACACGTTCAAATGTCCTGGGATTCAGTCTTTGGTCTTTTTTCCTACCAAAATTGACTTTTCCTACCTTGGATATACTAATGATCTTCAAAATATATCCCCAGCCCAGATCTCACTCCTTAATGCCAGACCTATATATCAAACTGTTGGCTTAATCTCTCTTTTTAAAATATATGTATTTCTCTTGACTTCAGAGAGGAAAGGAGAGAGAGAAAGAGAGATAGAAATATCAATGATGAGAGAGAAATATGGATAGGCTTCCTCCTGCACACCCTTACTTGGGATCAAGTAATGTGTCAGGAGATCTTGTGAGATTACTTTCAAAATTCAGTGGAACCTGAATATAAGGGACTAATTCGGGCAAGGGGTATACTTTAAAGATGAAAGTCAGTTATATACAGTAAAGTAGGTTTTCTGAATGTGTATGTGAAAAAATTTACACATGAGCTTACCGGCTTTTACATATGTAGACACATTTGTATGTATGAAAATTTTAATTTCACAGAGAAGTTTTCCAAAGTCATTATTGCTAATATATTCACTGTAGTTTTGAGAGTGTAATAAGTACACAATCTAAATGGAAATAACCAGAAAATACATTTTAATTATATTTAACTCAACAAATGAACAATGTTCTAAAAACAAACAAAATTTTAATTTTATTAGAACAGAAAAAAAGTTTTTCTTTTAATCGTTTTTGGGCGATGATATATCCCGACACTCCAATTGAGGTATCACTTTAATGTGTGATCTTGAGGGGCTTGCTTTAGGTAATCCTGCTTTGAAAAAACTATCCTGTTTAGCTTAAACATTTGAAGTCTGCTGGTTTTTTTCTTATAATTACCTCCCTAATATTTTGAAAATGGGTTTAATGAAGCTGAATTTTCTTATCTGATGGCTTGTCAATAAATGTTATTAGATTGTGGAGATGGGATCCAAGCGATGATAACTTTGTGTTTGAGGCGTGTTGTTTCTTCTTCCTCCTCATCTTCACTCCCATCCTCATTTCCCAGGTCAGAACCTCATCTGCTTCTTCACTTTCAGTCATAGTGTGATACCCAGGGTCACCTTCATCTTCTAACCGCTGTTAAAACAACTTCCTCAGCTACTACTTCTCCACCAATATTCTGTGTTATCCCATAGTAATCAGTAATCTTCAGCACCTTCTAAATGCAAGTCTCCCTTCCTCATCAAGCAAATTCTTCCAACCATTTTCCTTGGTTTGTACTTTCACTTCTTTTCATGCTGCAGCAAAATTCAGAGATTGCTGATTTTAAATGGTAACTCTTTGAAACCGTAAGTGTTGTAAGGTACGCTGTCCTCTTGTATGTTCATCATTGCCTTCCTTCTGCAATACAACCATTACTTCCTCTAAAAACTTTTTGCAGCTATTCATTTGGTTGCCATAATTGTATTTTAAGGTCAGGGTTGGAATGATGTGTTTTAAGATACATACATAATTTTAACTTTATACTGAATAGGACTAGGAGTTCCAGTCACCAAGAATGAGCAAATGCACATGGCTGGGGCACGGCTCAGTGCACTTGGGAATGAAGGCGGCACATGTTAAAACTTCTGCAGAAAGTCACTCCACTCACCAACAAAACCAACTACCCACATGCCATGTGGTGTGATCACGTCCTGATCATTTGCCTAACACTGTTTAGGAGCAGTGACTCGTGGATTTAAACACACAGACTATCGTTGTTGATAAGTGGTGAAATTACTCTAGTGGTTTTACAACATATGGCCTATTTGATAAAATTTGTTAAAAATAGCTGAATTAATCACAAAAAATTACCTGTTAATTTAATTATAAGCAAATCTTGATTGCATTTTTTATTTAATGGTTGCATTCATTAATATTCACATATGACACACAGACCAGAAGTTTTATCTGTTAAATCCGAAGTCTGTTAATTCAAGGTCCACAAAAATCGAGAGTTTACTGTACCAGTATATCCAGAATCCAATCACATCTTCCAGGCCAGGTCACTAACATCTGCTATCTAGATTAGCTTAATAGTCAACTAATTGACTATTGATTTTCTTCTTACTTTTTCCTTCCTTCCTTCCTTCCTTCCTTCCTTCCTTCCTTCCTTCCTTCCTTCCTTCCTTTCTTCCTTCCTTCCTCTTTTCCTTCCTCCTTTCTTCTTCCCTCCCTTCCTCTCTGCCTCTGTCCTTCCTTCTTCTTTTTATTTACTTTCCTACATCAATTCTAGTCTTTTGTTCAAATCTAAACACAGTAGGCCTATTAAAAGGTAAGTCAGATTATATTGTTCCTCTGGTCAATACCTTCTAATTGCCTATTTCACTCAAAGTACATGCCTTCCACAGGCCTTCCAGCTAGGGATTGAACCCAAAACCTTGGTACGTACAGATCCATCTGCTATGTTCAAAATAAAAACTATTTCATATTCAATAATTATAGACTTATTTTTGAAGTTTGGGTCAAGAGGAATTGTTTAATAATTGCTCTCAGGGAGATCCTTTTTAATATGTTTCAATTAATTTTAGAAAGAGAGGAAGGGAAAGGGAGAGAGAGAGAGAGAAACATCAATGATGAGAGAGAATCATCAGTCAGCTGGCTCATGCATGCCCATTACTAAGGATCATGCCAGCAACCCTGTATGTGCCCTGACTGGGAATTGGTCTGGTGACCTCTTGATTCATGGGTCGATGTTCATCCATTGATGCTTAGTGTTTAAATGTTTAGTTTTAACCAGGAGAGTAATTTGTGTGACTATATGTAGGTTATAATTTTATTTCATTCCTTACCCAAGGGTATATTCTTAATGATTTGAGAGACAGAGACAAACATCAGTGTGAGGGAGAAACATCCAATGGTTGTCCCCGGTATGCTTCCCATCCAGGGGCTGAACCCAAAACCCGGTAGGTGCCTTGACAGGGAACCAAACTGGCAACCTTTTCGTGTCTAAGATGATGATCAGATCAACTGAGCTACCCAGCCAGGCATTGTTGTACATTTGTGGAGGTATATAATCATGATATTCCTATGCATGCATGTATTCCATTAAAAAAAGGAAATATACTTTTCTGTTGGTAAATTTAGCTTTTTATATTAAGACTAGACGCCTGGTGCACAAAAATTTCTGCACTGGCGGGAGTGGGGTATACCGCAGCCCCACTTGTGCCCTCTCACAGTCTGGGACCCCTCAGGAGATAAGGACCTGCTGGCTTAGGCCCGCTCCTGCATAGCAGAGGGCAGGCACAATCCCTAGGTGCCTTTACCGCAGCCCCTGGTCGGGCTCAGAGCAGGACTGATTGGGGAGTTGGGGCGCTGCCCCCATCATGCATAGAGCAAGGCGGATCAGGAGGTTGTGATGCCACCCTCAGTCACACTCAGGGCAGGGCTGATTGGGGGGTTGGGTCGCCTCCCCCTGTCACACTCAAGGCAGGGACAATGGGGAGGTTGCGGCACCACCCCCTGTCACGCACAGAGCAGGGCCGATCAGGGGGTTGTGGTGCCACCTCTGTCACATACAGAGCCAGCTGATCAGGGGGTTGGGGCACAGCACACTGTCACGCACAGAGCAGGGCCCATCAGGGGGGTTGTGGCTCCGTGCCCCATCACGCACAGAGCAGGGCTGATCAGGGGGTTGGGGAGCTCCCCCCTGTCATGCACAGAGTAAGGCCGATAGGGGAGTTGGGGCAACGCCCCCTGTCACCCACAGAGCAGGGCTGATCAGGGGTTTGGGGTGCTCCCCCTGTCACAATCAGGGCAGGGCCAATGGGGAGGTTGTGGCTCCACCTGGTCACACACAGAGCAGGGCCCATGGCGGGGTTGGGCGCCACACAGTGTCACACACAGAGCAGGGCCTTTTGGGGGGTTAGGGAGCTCCCCCCTATCAGGCACAGAGCAGGGTCAACCAGGGGATTGGGGTGCCTTCCCCTGTCAGGAACAGAGCAGAGGGAATAGGGAGGTTGTGGCCCAACCCCCTGTCACACACACAGCTGCAGGGCGACCTGGGTGTTTGTGCGCTGCCCCCTGTCATGCTGCTCCAGAGGCCAGGAGGCCTTACAGCTCAGCTGATCCCAGTGCTGGGAGGCCTTGCTGCTCCGTTTGACATTGGGGCAGTGAGGCCTCACTGCTCAG